>NW_027185764.1:9030961-9172949 GCF_028583685.1 Petaurus breviceps papuanus
AAAGTATGTATAATATCTTCACAAAATAATGGAAAGCACTGAAGGAGAAAATAAACGTGCAGAAAACCTGATATGAGATTTAACTAATTCACATCATCCCCACAGTTTTATAGATAAAGTTGTAAAGAAGATAATGAATAGGAATGAAATGGAGTAGATTTGCTAGCATTTTAATAGAGGGTGATTTTTATCTGGAATGTCCACATTTAGGCTTTTAAGCCCTCAGTACTTTGTGAAGAAACTTTTTTTTTAATAAAGAAAAAATAGCATTCAAAAAATGTTGTTAGAAATTATGGTTGAACTTGATCAAATATACACAGAAGAAATTCACACTGGGTGGGAGGAAGGTTTGATGAAATTTTTAAAGTGCTCAGGAATTGCTTTTTTCCTGAAGTTATATCAAAGAAGGGATTTCAGAGACAAAGAAGAAACAGCCTTTGCCCTCAAGGAGCTTACGTTCTACTGATTTGCAAAATATACATGGATGGATAAATATGTGATAATTTAAGCAGGGAAAGAGCACTAATAGATGGGGGGAATCTGAGAACACTTTAAGAAATTTATTCATGTGGAGTTGAGGGAGTCCATTCTAATGCTGAAGAATACCATGAGCAAATGCATAGAGATATGAGATGGAATGTTGAGTTTGGGGAACAGTTAGTAGTCCAGTTTGACTAGAATGTAGAGGGGAGTAAGGTGAACCAAGGCTTAGAAAGGTAGGTTGGAGCCAGATTGTGGATGGCCTTAAATGCCAGACTAAGAAGTTTGTTGTTTTTGTTTTTAAGACAGTAGTGAGCCTTGGAAAATTTTTGAGCATGGGAATGACGTAATCTATAGCTTAGATTATTTTGGCAGCTATTTGTAGGATAGATGGAAAGTACAGAGACTGAAAGCAGAGAGACCAATTAAGAGGAAGAGTCCAGAAGGCTAGAAAAAAAAATCACAACTAGTATGGTTTTTCAAAATTAGGAGACAGCAAATATTAGCAACTACAACTCCTTAAGCTTCCTTTTTCATCTCAATAATAACATTTGTATTTGCTTTACGTTTTGCAAAATACTTTACAAATATTATGCCATTTGATCTTCACAGCAACCCTATAAAGTAGGTACTGTTGTTATTATAATTTACAGATGAAGAAATTGAGACTTAGTGTAAATGACTTGTCAGTCATTCAGTCAGTAAACATTTATTAAGTACCTACTGTATGCCAGGAAGACCCATCAGCAGGTTATTGCGGTAATCAAGACATGAGGTAATGACGACCCGCTCTTGAGTGGTGGCAGTGTCAGGAGAGAGAAAGGGACACATTTGAGAGATGTTACAAAGGTGAAATTGTCAGCTTGGATATGGTGAGTGAGAGAGAGTGAGGAATCCGGGATGACTTCCAGGTTGTGAACCTGAAGGGCTGGGAGGATGGCATTGCCCTCCATAGTAATAGGGAAGGTAGGAGGCAAGGGGAAGGCTTAGTGGAAGAGATGGTAAGTTCTGCTTTGCACACATTAAGTTTGAGATGTCTACTGGACATCCATTTTGAGGTGTTTGAAAGGCATTTGGAGATGGGAGATTGGAGGTCGGTAGATTGGGGAATCATCAGCATAGAGATGGTATTTAAATTCATGGGAGTGGATGAGATCACCTAGGGCATTAGTATAGAGGGAGAAGAGAAGAAGGCTCAGGTCCAAATCCTGAGGGACTATGGTTAGAGGGCATGATCTGGAGGAGGATCCAGCAAAGGAGACCAAGAAGGAGTGGCCAGATAGACAGGAAAGCCAGGAGAGGGTGTTGTCCCCAAAACCTAAAGAGAAGAGAGTATTAGGGAGGAAGATGGTGATCAGCAGTGGCAAAGGCTGCAGAGTGGTCAAGAATGAGGACTGAGGAAAGGGCATTGAATTTGGCCACCATGATCATTAGTAACTTTGTAGAGAGTGGTTTTGGTGGAATGATAAGGTCAGAATCCAGACTGTAAGGAGTTAAGAGAGTAAGAGGAAAGAAAATGGAGGCACTTTTTGTAGGTGGACTTTTTGAGGAGTTTACTACAAAAAAGCACAAGGAGGTATAGGATAGCAAGGCTAGAAGAATCAGGTGAGGAATTTTGTAGGATAGGAGAGACATGGGCATGTTTGTAGGCAGTAGGAAATTTGCCAGTAGAGAGTGAGAGATTAAATATAAGTGAAAGAATGGGGATGATGGGACAGTGTGTGGAGGAGACAGGATGGAGTGGGGTCTCTTTAACTTGTAGAGGGCTTAGGTTTGGTTAGGAGTAAGATCACTTCATCATGTGAGAGGGGTGAAGGAGGAGATAGTGGCAGAAGGCCCCTAAATGGGAAGGGATGAGAAAGAGGGGAGAAGGAGGAGTTGACAATAAATGGCCTCATTTTTTTCTGTAAAATATGAGGCAGGGTTCTCAGCTGAGAGGGCGGAGGGAGGGGAAAGCCATGGGACGTTTGAGGAGGAATGAGAAGGTTTGAAAGAGCCCCTGTGGAGAGTGGGCTGTTGAGTTGATAGGAGGTATGGTAGAATTGTCTTGCAACAGCCAGTTGAGGTTATGTAACAGATTTGGAAGGACCTGAGTCAGTCACACAGCTATTAAGTGTCTGAGGTAGGATTTGAAGCCACTGTCAGTGCACTGTCTACTATGCCGAGATATTTATGAAAATAATCTATATGAGTATTGAAGGTATCCTGTTGCCACAGTAATAGATTTAAAGCTGGAAGGGGTCTTAGACGTCATTGAGAGTGCTTCCTCATTTTACAGGTGAGGAAACTGAAGTCCAGAGAAGTTGGGTAACTTGCCCAGGATCTCACACCTAATAAGTACCTAAGGTAGGGTTATGTCCAGGTCTTCCTGTCTGTATCACCAGTGCCCTATCTATGGGGCCAAGATATTTATGAAAATAATCTATACAAGTATGGAAGGTGTCCTTGATGAAAATAATGAGAAGGAATCAGACACATTTTTATGGATGATTTTTCCACAGCAGAGCCTTCTCTAGCCCTGAAAAGTACTCAGTGCATTTGATTTGGTTGAGCAAAATTCAATCTTTAAAGGTTCTTCTTGAATCTGATTTCTTTCATGTATGTGTATCATAGAAGGGAGCCATGAGGGGTGGAAAGAACTTCGGGATTGGAGTCAAGGACAGGAGCTCAGAGTACTCTACCAGTGACTTGGTGGCTTCATTATGGGCAGCTTCCTTCACTTCTCTGGGCACATTCTGTAAAATGGAGATCTTAGATTGCAGACCTTACAGGATCGCTGTGAAGGAAGCACTTTGTAAAACACTTAAAAGCACAGGAGTGGGGAACCTGCCAGACTAGACAAAAGATGATCTGCTGTTATTCCCTTCAATGAGGCAGATCGCAGCCTATGCTCACCTTCCAATTTTATGTGACTCTTGTCTGTGTCCTACAGTTTTACTGAAGGAGTCCACTGAATACATGGGAGCCATTATCACCTTTTCCTGGTGTGGTGAGGATATTGGTGGAGCTCTTGGGCTGACTGTCTACCTCTTAGTCCTTGCTTTCACTCACTACATGAATGACCCCCTTTTTTTCCCCTTCTGTATTTCCCTTATAGATCCCTTACTCCATTTCTTCATTGAAGTTCCTTATTATGTACTGTAACCTGCTCACATCCTCCATGTACCTTTCTTTTGCCCTCTGTGTGATACTCATTTTTAATTCTTCAGAGGCTATAGTCTTCCACGACTTTTAGTAATGCAGCAACACTAGTAGAATATAAGTATTAGCAAGGTAAGTCTTCTTTTCTAGGAGGACTTTGGGGGGGTCCATAAAGGAACTTTGCAATTTCGTGAAGGTAATCTATTTTGCCTTCTTTTTGTTTAATTATGGATGTCAGTTGTTCGTTTTATGTCTGTTCCACATATGCATACTGATAGATAAGCTCCAGAGGTTGTCCTTACTACAGGACATTCATAATCTGGAGAATAGACATTCTTCATTCACTTGGTTTTTCCCATGTTAACAGGCCAGACTCTTTTGAGTAATTAAAGATCTCTGTCTTGTTTTGGGGGCTTAACGTAACTAGTGCATTCTGCAAACAGAAGCATCTTCACTGTTTGTATAGGGAATCCTTTCATAACTTGGTCTTCATGTTACATCTACCTCCACGTAGCAGCTACCTATGGTGAGAATAGGTCTCTGTTTTGTGCCTCATATAACGTCCGTGATGTGAGAGTCATTGGATCAAGTTACTGCTTACATACAATAGGGGCATCTTGGTGGTGTAGTAGATAGGGCACCGGCCCTGGAGTCAGGAGGACATGAGTTCAAATCCAGATTTAGACACTAGCTGTGTAATCCTGGTAAGTCACTTAACCCCAATTGCCTCCAAAAAAAAAAAGAAAAGATAGGCAGGAATCATAGATATAAATAAGTATGTATAAAATAAATAGAGTAGATGAAAAATAGCCTTTGAAAAGAAAAATGTTGGCACCTGAGGTTCCAGGAAAGAACTTTTGCAGGAAATGACTTTTGAATGAGTCTTAAAGAAAGTCAGGGATTGTAACAGTCAGCGATTAGGAAGAAGACTCTTCTAGGTAAGGAAGACAGTAGCTAGTGTAAAGGCTCCGAGATGGGACATAGAATATCATGGTTTTCCTTTTAAATCATTTCCTATTTTGTATACAGCTTGCTTTGTTATATATTTGTTTGCATGTTGTCTCCCCCATTTTGAATTATGAATTTTGATTATGAATTCCTTAAGGACAGGTGCTGTCTTTTGCCTCTTTTTGTATCCCTAGAGCTTAACACAATGTCTGAAGTATAGGTATAGTAGGCACTTAATAAATGTTGATTGATTAATCATGTGTGAGGAACAGTAAGTAGGCCAGTATGGCTGACCCATTCTGTGTGTGGAGGGGAGTAATATGTTAAAAGACTGAAAACAAAAGAACAGGTTGTAAAGAGCTTTCAGTGTGGAGCAGAGGATTTTCTATTTAATTCTAAAGGTAATAGGTATCCACCAACATTTATTGAATAGGGAAATGACTTAATTTTATATTTTGGGAAAAATCACTTTGGTAGCTATGTGGATAGATTGGAGTGGGGAGAGGCTTAATAATAATAATAGTTAATATTTGTAAAGTGCTTTAAAATTTGTAAAGAACTTTCAATATATTATTAATCCTTACAACAACCCTGTGATTTTGATGCTATTATTATCATTTTATAAATGAGGAAACAAGCTGAAGAGAAGTTGTGGCTTCCCAGAGAATAAATAATTGAGTCGAATTTGAACTCAGAGCTTCTTTAAAATTATTTTTCTCTTTCAGTATTCACTTCCATAAGCTTTTGAGTTTTAAATTTTTTCCTCCTCCCTTCCTGGCCCAAGATGGCATGCAATCTGGTAAAGACTCTGCATATACATTCACATTAAACATATTTTCACATTAGTTATATTGTAAAGAAGAATCAGGACCAATGGGAGGAACCACAAGAAAGAAGAAACAAAACAAAACAAAATGACAACAACAACATAAAGGAGAGCAAATAGTCTGCTTCGATCTGCATTCAGACTCCATAGTTCTTTCTCTGGATGTGGACAGCATTTTTGGTCACGAGTCTTTTGGAGTTGTCTTAGATCCTTGCGTTTCTGAGAAGATCCAAGTCTGTGAAAGTTAGTCATTGCACAATGTGGCTGTTAATCTGTACGGTGTTCTGGTTTTGCTCATTTCATTCAGCATCAATTCATATAAGTCTTTCCAGATTTTTCTGAAGTCTACCAGCTCATCATTTCTTATAGCACAATAGAATTCCATTACATTCATATATGACAGTTAGTTTAGATATTCCCCAATTGATGGGTATCCCCTCAATTTCCAGTTCTTGGCCATCACAAAAAGAGCTGCTATAAATATTTTTGTACATATGGGTCCTTTCCCCATTTTTATGATCTCTTTGGGATAGACCTAGAAGTGGTATTACTAGGTCAAAGGTTATGCACAGTTTTATAGCCCTTTGTGCATAGTTCCAAATTTCTCTCCAGAGTGGTTGCATCAATTCACACCGCCAACAATGCATTAGTATTCCAATTTTCCCACATCTTCTCCAACATTTATCATTTTCCTATCTTATCATGTTGACCTATCTGTGAATTCAGAGCTTCTTGACTCCAAGTGCACCACTGTGCATTGTACCACTGAGCTGCCTCTGAGGCAAGGAGCCTAATTAGAATGTGGGGAGAGCCCACAGTGAGTAGATGATTCTTAGTTTTAATTCTAGCTCCTTTGACCTCTGGAATATCATATTCCAAGCCCTTTGATCCCTTAATTTGGAAGCTGCTAGATTTTGTGTTATCCTGATTGTGTTTTTACAGTACTCAAAATTGTTTCTAGTTGCTTGCAATATTTTCTCCTTGACCTGGGAACTCTGGAATTTGGCTACAATATTCCTAGGAGTTTTCCTTTTGGGATCTCTTTCAAGAGACAGTCAGTAGATTCTTTCAATTTCTATTTTACCTTCTGGTTCTAGAATATCAGAGCAGTTTTTCTTGATAATTTCTTGAAAGGTGATATCTAGGTTCTTTTTTTGATCATGGCTTTCAGGTAGTCCCAATAATTTTAAAATTATCTCTCCTGGATCTATTGTCCAGGTCAGTGGTTTTTCCAATGAGATATTTCACATTGTCTTCTGTTTTTTCATTCTTTTGGTTCTGTTTTATACTTTTCTGTTTTCTGTTTTATACTGTTTTATTTCTCATAAAATCATTAGCTTCCATTTGCTCCATTCTAATTTTTAAGGAATTATTTTCTTCAGTGAGCTTTTGGACCTCCTTTTCCATTTGTCCCATTCTGACTTTTAAGGCATTCTTCTCCTCATTGACTTTTTGGACCTCCTTTGCCATTTGGGCTAGTCTATTTTTCAAGGTATTATTTTCTTCAGTATTTTTTTTTTGTCTCCTTTAGCAAACTGTTGACTTATTTTTCATGATTTTCTTGCATCACTCGTTTCTCCTCCCAGTTTTTCCTCTACTTCTCTTACTTGATTTTCAAAATCCTTTTTGAGCTCTTCCATAACCTGTGTCTAATTCATATTTTCCTTGGAGGCTTTTGATATAGGGGTTTTGACTTTGTTGTCTTCTATGTTTTGATCTTCTTTGTCACCAAAGTAAGATTCTATAGTCTGAGGGGTTTTTTTGTGCTGTTTGCTCATTTTCCCAGCCACATACTGGCTTTCTAACTCTTTGTCAAGGTAGGACTCTGCTTTCAGTGGGGATGGGGTTGGGAGTGGGTGTACTATACCAGGCTTGACGGGTTTTGTGCAACTGTTTTCAGAGATACTTCTAGGGACCTATAAATTTTCAGCTCTTCTAAGGTGTTATGATCAAAGGAGAGATGTTTACTTCTTTCCTGGCTTGTGCTCTGGTGTGTGAGTGATAACAGGTACTCTTTTCTGCCTTGTAACTATGAGGAGGACCCCCTCTCCACAGCCACCACAAGCTCTGCCACACCAGTGCCCCTCCTCACTCCAGGACTGCCACTCAGGACTATGACCCAGATCCAGACAGCAAGAGAATTCTGCCTCAGTGCCAGCAAAGAGATCTCTGCAATCCCTCTTCTGATCAGCTGCTTGATCATCCACCATCTGTGGGCCCAGAGCTCTGGAAGCACCAGCTGCTGCTGCTGCCACCACCACCATTACTGCTGCCACTTCCACCACCCTAAGACTGGGGCTGGACCATGCTCCTCTCTCACCCAGATCTGACAGAGTTTTCCCACTGACCTTCTATGGTGTCTTTGGCATTTGTGGGTTGAGAAGTCTGTAAACCATCACAGCTGCCAGTGATTTTTTTCCCTGAGGCCTGCTTTGGCCTTGTCTATGCAGGTGCGGCCCACGCTGGACTGTACTCTGCTCCCAACCCTGTACGATAGACCTTTGTTGACTCTCCAGGTGGTCTTGGACTGGAGATTTGTTTCACTCTATGGTTTTGTGGGTTCTGTAGCTCTAGAATTTATTTAGAGTTTTTTTTTTTTTTTTTGCTTTTTGAAAGGGTAAGGTAGGGCAGTTGGGTTTAAGTGACTTGCCTAAGGCCACACAGCTAGTTTTGTGTTAAGTGTCTGAGGCTGGATTTGAACTCAGGTCCTCCTGACTCCCGGGCCGGTGCTCTATTCACTGCGCCACCTAGCCGCCCCCCTAGAGTAATTTTTTACAGGTATTTGGAAGAGTTTGGGGGAGAGCTCAAGCAAGTCCCTGCTTTTACTCTGCCATCTAGGCTCTGCCCCCCACTTTGCTTAGTTCTTTGCCAAATTTTCTTAAAATTGATTTTTCCCTCCTCTACTTCTTACTGTTTTATTATGCAGTACTACTCGTATCTTCCATTATCTTTTCCTTTAAGATTTTATAAATGAGTTTGTATTCTAAACCACTATTGTCTTTGCTTATCATTTCTCTTCACTTGGCAAATAAATAAAGTGATTGCTGATTAAAGTACTTATCCTTTCATTTCCCTGCAACTTCTTCCTTCTTTCAGTTTTGTTTACAGAAAAAATGTTGACATTGGAGAAGACTCTCACATGTAGCATACCAGAAGCTGTTTTTAGATAGCCAAATACTTTGCAATTCTTAACATCCTCTGCCCTCTTTTTTGCCTCTTTGCTACCATAGAAGTGGAAGAACAGTTAGGACTAAGACCAGTATTGTGTTCTTGTTTCATACATTGCCATAGTCAAAGAATTCATCACCAGGTTTCCAATTTGCAGGTAATGAGGCTTTCACCTTAGCTAGGCTGGTTCTTGGAAAGCAGACTTGGTGTGTTGCATGGACCATATTTTTATTATAATCAGTAATGATGATAAGAGACTATTAAGGCTCTTTGACAGATGAAACAATAGAGAAAACTTTAATGATCTTTGATTACTGTTATTAAATGGGGGCATAAAACAGAGTAACATATGCTTACTAGAATTGTTTCCCAGTGTCATGGAGGATATTCTGTGCAAAGTCCAAATCAAAGAGGGATTCTGTAAGGATGGTGATATTTGCAGGTATTTCCTTTTGTGGATGACATTCTTATTGTATCAAGTCTAAGTATGTTAGAGAACCTCCTGATGATCACTAAAAGAGTTCAGCATAACTATCCACAGAGGAAAAACCAAATGGATGAAATACACATCTGTGTATTGTCCCTAGATTACGATGCATAGTTGACACATGTGACGCTGGTAGACACTGAGCTGGGGTTAGAGTTGAACAGGAGTAGGAGCAGAGATTATGTTTGTACATTTACTTTCATTAAACCCATGCTGTTCCCTGACACATGAGCCTTTCTCTTTGACTCCAGTATTCTCCTGGCAGTGTTTTATGGTTGCAAATCATGGAATATGACAGCCTCATAAAAACTGTGATTTCAAAATGCAGTGGAGAGATGGATGAGGTAAGGCTATGGCATTTAACCAGTTAGGAGTTGAATGCAAGAAGTGTTGTAAAAGTTGAGTAGGAGGGTTGGTCACAAGTCAGGAATAAAGATTATAGGTGAATAATGGCCCAAGTGTTCCTCTGGTACCGCCAGAACATTAAAAGATCTAAAAGAAGGCCTCCAGTGTGTTGGGTAGATGTATCTCTAGTGGATTTGTGGGCGGTCATTGGCAAAAATCCTGTAGAATGAGAAGAGATGAGTGGGTTGCAACCTGTACTGGTGGATTAAGTACTCACATCAGTCATTGATCCTTTGAAGTATTTTCACACATGGGCATGTGGAAAAAATCGCTGTATATTCCAGTGTGGAAATTATTGCTCATCATTTGGCTTTGGTGCTTGAGGTTAGCAGTATTTTCTATCTGTATTTGTGGAAGTGTTGTCAAGTTCCTTTAACCTACTCTCTCTTTTTGCCCCTTGCTTTTGGAAACCTTCTTTCATTTCTGTTTGCTTGAATCACTACATTCCCAAAGTAGGAGAATTCACCTGATTATTTTTGGGGAAGCTGGTTGTCTTTTTTTCCTCTCAGTTACTACTTGACTTTTGGCATCTCTGGGTCTAGGCTTGTAAGGGAAGTATGGTGCACAGTTTCTTGCACTGGACATAGAGGTGAATTTCTGTTTTTCAGAGTACATCTTTTGGAGTTCTCTGTTTTAACTTGCTTAGTAAAGTGTTCATTTCACACAGCAGGCATACAATAAATATTGTGGACTGAGCAATCCCAGTTCAGAAAAACCACCTAGCCAAGTGAGGCTTGAAGAAAACAGGAAGGGCAAAATGGACAATTTTGGATTGTGTTTCTCTTAACATATTCCTTTGATTATATTAATTTGATGCCAAAGCAATAACTGACTTAGATACTGCTCCTAACTTGAGTAGTAAGTTTTCACCATTATATAAAACCATAGTTTTAGAATGTAATTTATTTTTTATCATTATGTCTCACGAGTAACAATTCTGTTACATACCAAGTGATGACTTTGGGTCAGTTAATTAATTTGGTTTCTTGAATGGGGGGGGGGGGGGGTTCCCCCCCCCCCTGCTCCAATAATTTATTTTTTTTTTTTTAATTTATTTTCTTTTAGCTTACAACATCCAGTTCCACAAGCTTTTGAGTTCCAAATTTTCTCCCTCTCCTCCCCTCTCCCCCCCATGGCGGCATGCAGTCCAGTATAGGTTCTACATAAACCTTCACATTAAACATTAGTCAGGTTATAAAGAAGAATTATAAACAATGGTATGAACAATGAGGAAGATGAGACAAAACAAGATGAAAAAAGAGAGCAAGTAGTTTGTTTTAACCTGCATTCAGACTCCATAATTCTTTCTCTGAATGTGGATAGCCTTTCCATCCTTTGGAGTTGTCTTATAGCCTTGCATTGCTGAGAAAAGCCCAGTTTATCAAAGTTAGTCATCACAGATTACAATGTTGTCTGTAATTGTACAATGTTCTCCTGGGTCTGCTCTGGGGGGGCAGATCTTAAAGCAATGGTTGGATAACTGTTGGATGTTTCGTGGATGGGATTCTTGTTCAGATTTATATTGCAGAGGAGGTGGCCCCAGGTTACTTTTAACTCTGGAATTCTGTGACTACTGTGTGATGGATGAGGTGTGACCCTCTATTCCACATAGGCAGAATGTACCTCTGACTTTGCTCCAAAGCCATGTGACTGTGCTTTCAGGAATCCAAGAGATCAGAGAAACTCTTCACTATTAGTAGTCAAACAGCTGAACATGCTGGACCAGTTGAGGGCAGGATCATCATTGTAGGTGAGGATGGCACTGAACACTTCTGGCACTCATTTGGATGTCTAACACTGACCCAGACTTAAATGTAGGACATGGGGGCAGGCATCCTACTTTTGAGACAGTTCTTTTTGAATTTGGATACTGTATACTTGTGTGTATCAGGGATAACATGCAGGGGAATGAGAAAGACATTAAATCACCTTGACCAAGTGACAAAATCATTCTAGACTGATTGTAGAAAGAGTGAAGTAGAATGTATTAGAGAAGTATCAGAGTAGGAACTTGGAGGATTCTTTGTTTTCACCCTATTGCAAGGAGTTTTATTTTGCTGACGGTATTTTTATTATTTTTACTAATGTTCATTGTTGAATACTTACTGAAAATAAATAAAAATACAAAGTATTTTTCTTATTAAGAAAAGACCTGATTTTGCCCTGTGGGTGCTTATTCTAAAATATAAATTAACTTAGCAGAGCATACATGGACATATGTACACAGTGGTACTTTAGCAAACACCTGAATTCCTTCATTCTTTCCTTCCTTCCTTCCTTCCTTCCTTCCTTCCTTCCTTCCTTCCATACTAGAGCTGGAAAATGAGGGAAGTAGTGGTACAGAAGGAGGCTAGCAAAGCATTCAGGATACAGTGATGTTTTGGTGAATGGCTGTGGTAAAGAGTGTGTTGCATCAAACTTGAGGAATAAATAGCATGCTACTCTTTGGTTACCATTTTCTGATGGGGTATCTTTGGAGGTCACAAAGAAAGGGAATATGAAAATTTCATTGACATTATGTGGTGTAATCTTTGAAATTTAAGAACAGGATAATATAGAATATTCAGTTTGAAATTGACTTATTTCACGACCTTCATCTAATCCTTTAACTTCCATTTTGCTTTCCTTATTTGGAAAATGATTATACTTGTTTGCACTGATGGAAATCTGTGTGGGGAATATTCATGGGAACTTATTTCTATGTCTGCTGTGTTCTGCCATCATGCAAAGCGTTTGACAATGTACAAATGATTTAACAGTTCCCAGAACAAAGTAATTTCCATTCCTACTATTGCATGTTTGTAAAGCACCCTTAACACAGGTTTTTTTCTTGGACCATCATATAGTGATTGTTGCTATGGGATCATGTAGAACAGTTGAAAAATGAAAGCCTTTGACTTGGTATATACAGAAAATGAGAATTAAAAAAGTGACAAGCATAAGCAGGGACTTAAGATAGAGAAAACTGTTTTTAAAAGAAATAATACAAATGATTATCTGCTGCTTTTCTATGCTTTTTCTGGATCATTAAAATGGAGAAAAAGAACAAAGTCAGTGAGAGTTTTAGAGGGAAGATGGTCCCATCTGGTGAAAGTGTTGTGCCCAGAAGGCACAACACTTTTATTGTCAACTTCTATTAAAAACCCACATTACAGTAGACTAATTTTTGGACATGAATGTATTTATCTAATTTCTGTTTATACTTTCTCAAAAATTTCAATATTGCAGATTTTGACATAAAGGAAGGTTAAGAATTTTCATCTTTTTTTAAAAGATAAGATTTTAATATAATTTTGTTTAAGACTTTAATTTTTCCCCCCCAAGGCATGTGTTTTTTTCCATGCATTTTTTTTTTTTTATTCTCACTTATTTGACTGTTCATTTTGCTTGGCCAGGTAGAATGTATTTATTTGTGTGGCGCTTTCAGTTCTCTCATATCTACTAGGAATTTTGCTTTTACTTTTTATTAACATTTGTTTTTAAAACATTGATTTCCAGATTCTTTCCCTTCTTTCCCCCTCACCTACTCCCATTGGGAAGACAAGCAATTCAGTATAGACTGTATATGTGTAGTTACACAAAACATTTCCATAGTAGTTATATTGTGAAAGACTAACCACATTTCCCTCCATCTTATCCCGCCCTCCACTAATTCTATTTTCTACTTTGACCCAGTCCCTTTTCAAAAGTGTTTGCTTCTAACTACCCTCTCCCCAAATCTGCTCTCCCTTCTATCATCCCCCCTCTTATCCCCTTTTCCCCCACATTCCTGTAGGGTAACATACCCAGTTGAGTGTGTATGTTATTCCCTCCCTTAAGCCAAATTCAATGAGAGTAAGGTTGACCCATTCTCTTTCACCTTCCTGCTTTTCTCCTCCATTGTAACAGTTTTCTCTTGCCTCTTTTATATGAGATAATTTACTCTATTTTATCTCTCCCTTTCTCCTTCTTCCAATATATTTTTCTCTTACCTCTAAATTTCATTTTTTAGATATCCCTTCATATGCTCCTCATCCTGTGCTTTCTGTCTATGTATACATGTACACACATATACATATATATACACACACTTATACCCTCCTATACATACATATATATGTATATATACACACATATATATTCTCTTCCTGTCCTCATACTGAGAAAAGACTCATGAGTTACAATTATTGTTTTTCCATGTAGGAATGTAAATAGTTCAACTTTAATAAGTTCCTTATGATTACTTTTTCCTGTTTACCTTTTCATGCTTCCTGTATTTGAAAGTCAAATTTTCTGTTCAGCTCTGTTTTTTTCATCAAGAATGCTTGAAAGTCCTCTATTTCATTGAATGACCATACTTTCCCCTGAAGCATTATACTCAGTTTTGTTGAGTAGGTGATTCTTGGTTTTAATCCCAGCTCCTTTGACCTCCGGAATATTATATTCTAAGCCCTCGATCCATTAATGTAGAAGCTGCTAGATCTTGTGTTATCCTGATTGTGTTTCCACAATACTCAAGTTGTTTCTTCCCGACAACTTGTAATATTTTCTCCTCTTGACCTGGGAACTCTGGAATTTGGCTATGTTTCAAGAGGCGATCAAGTGAACTCTTTGCATTTTTATTTTGTCCTCTGGTTCTAGAATATCAGGGCAATTTTCCTTGAGAATTTCTTGAAAGATGGTGTGTAGGCTCTTTTTTTTGATCATGGCTTTCTGGTAGTCCAATAATTTTTAAATTATCTCTCCTGGATCTATTTTCCAGGTCAGTGGTTTTTCTAATGAGATATTTCACATTGCCTTCTATTTTTTCATTTGTTTGGATCTGTTTTATAGTATCTTGATTTCTCATAAAGTGATTAGCTTCCAGTTGCTCCAATCTAATTTTGAAGGAGTTATTCTCTTCAGTGAGTTTTTGAAATTCCTTTTCCATTTGGCAAATTTGGCTTTTTAAGGCATTCTTTTCCTCACTGGCTTTTTGGGCCTCTTTTGCCATTTGAGTTAGTCTATTTTTTAAGGTGTTATTTTCTTCAGTGTATTTTTGGGTCTCCTTTAGCAGGCTGTTGACTTGCTTTTCATGATTTTCTTGCATCCTTCTCATTTCTCTTACCAATTTTTCCTCCACTTACTTGATTTTCAAAATCCTTCTTGAGCTCCTCCATGGCCTGTAATCAGTTCATATTTTTCTTGGAGGCTTTTGATGCAGGAGTTCTGACATCACTGTCTTCTTCTTGTTCCATGCCTCGATCCTTTTTGTCCGCAAAAAAGGGTTCTGTGGTCTGATTGTGCTTCCTCTGCTTGCTTATCTTGCCAGCCAATTACTTGACTTTTGAGCTCTTTGCCACGGTAGAACTCTGCTTCCAGAATGGAGAGAGCTGTGTCCCAAATTGCTGGGTTTTGACAGTTGTCAGAGCTATGAGAAGGCTGCCTTCTCTACAGCCACTACAAGCTCTGGCACACTGGCGTTCCTCACCCCAGGACCACCACCCAAGACTGTGTCCCAGATCCAAGCAGGACAAAGCAAGAGAGATTAGCCTCTGAATGGTCTCTTGGTCCCCCTATGATCTGCAGGCCAGGAATTCTGGAGGCAGCCATATGGCAGCAGGTGCAGACGCAGCACCGCTGGGCACCTCTTGTTCCCAGGGGCAGGGGCCTGACCAAGCTCTTCTCTCACCCTGGATCAACAGGGTTCCCCACTGACCTTTTACTTTCTCTTTGGCATTTATGGGTTGAGAAGTCTGGAAACTGCCACAGCTGCTGGTGATTCACTCTCCTGAAGTCTGCTCTGGGTGATTGGGGCTGCCCCAGGCTGCCTGTATGGCTCATGTGGGACTGTGCTTGGCTCCCAGTCTGGTGTGATAGCCCCTTCCTGTTGGCCTGCCAGGCCGCCTTCAGCAGGAGATTTTTTTCTCTCTGTCACTTTGTGGGTTCTGTAGCTGTGAAATTTGTTTAGAGTCATTTTTTTTTTTTTACCAGTATTGGAGGTGGTTGGTATGGGAACTCAAGCAAGTTCCTGCTTTTACTCTGCCATCTTGTCCCCGCCCTTGCTTTTACTTTTTAAAAAAAATTCTTATTTCTTTGCAGGAGATGCCGAATGAAGATGAACCAAACACCATTGACCTAATGAATAGCATAAACCTAATGGAGTTTTCTGATGAGATCCTTTTGCACATCCTAAGTTATATCCCCAGCACAGACTTGATTTTGAATGTTAGGAGAACCTGCAGGAAGTTGGCAACTCTTTGTCTTGACAAAAGTCTCACTCATACAGTGCTGCTTCATAGGGATTACCAGGTAAGAAATGAGTGGTAATAATTTCATTTACTGCCCCAACTTCACCCCAAATAAGATTTAGACTGAGGAAATGACACTTAAGTAGGTGTTGATTGACTATACTAGCTGTTTTCTGTACTTTTAGAAAAAGACTGCTTAAGAGAAAAAAGAAATAGGGCCCAGTTTAGAGATTTTATTATCCAAGGCTCCTCTGGCACAGATCACACCTCCTCAGTTCTCTGTGATTCTTGTCTGAGTATTATATATCTATATCTATCTGTTGTTGAGTATTTATGCAACATATTGGAGGGCTTTTTCTGATTCTTTTAATGTACCTTGGATATGAATGGAGTAATTAGGCTGTCCATTTGTTGTCCTTTGCTTTTGTGAAGTAAATCAATCCAAGTACTTTTCTGTTCTTAACATACTCTTTTTATAGCAGGGTAATAGGAAAATTATATGGTAATTGCCCCACATTATCCCCTTGGATTATTACTGCTTCATAGGAAGGTTCATTTTTCTAGGAATTGATTGAATTTCCTTGCATATCATTAATGCTGCTACCCTGGTATGAAAGAAGTAAATGGACTTCTCTTATAGGGAAATTGGAATGCCTTGCGTAAGAGCTAATAAACCCCATGATAATTCAAAGTATAATGTTATAAATTTATATTTATTAAGAATACATATGTATGTTTGATATCACCATATAATCCAGAATTTGCAGTTGCTTATGACTATTTAGAAGAATACAATAATTTGTGAGTTAATGTGAAATCTTCATAAAGAGGGAAGGAAACAGTAAGGCTTTCAGGAACTTACCTGGAGAAAGGAGATCCTTTCTGTTCTAAAATTCTGTGATACTAATTTTTTTAAAAGGGCGTTTATAGGGATTTGAGGAAGGATAAAATAATTAATTGGGCTTCAGTTCTTTGCAAATCTAAATCTCTTTCCCTCCTCTTCCTTCTTTAATGCAGGCCAGCGAAGATAAAGTGAAACAACTGGTGAGGGAGATTGGGAAAGAGATTCACCAGCTGAACATGGCCGGCTGCTACTGGCTGTCTGGAACCACCATTGAGCACGTGACGCGCTGTAGGAACCTTGTGAAAGTCAACTTGTCGGGCTGCCATCTCACTTCTATCCGACTCTCTAAGATGCTGTCAGCCCTCCAGCATCTGCGTTCTCTGGCCATCGATGTCAACCCGGGCTTTGATGCCGGCCAGTTGAGCAGTGAATGTAAAGCCACACTCAGCCGGGTGTTAGAGCTGAAACAGACCCTATATACACCATCATATGGGGTGGTACCTTGCTGTACCAGTCTTGAAAAACTGCTGCTTTATTTTGAAATCCTAGACCGCACCCGGGAAGGAGCGATTCTTTCAGGCCAGCTAATGGTGGGCCAGAGCAACGTCCCTCACTACCAGAATCTTCGTGTGTTTTATGCTAGGTTGGCCCCTGGCTACATTAATCAGGAGGTAGTAAGGCTGTATCTGGCCGTGCTCAGTGATCGAACCCCTGAAAACCTTCATGCTTTTCTTATTTCGGTTCCAGGCAGCTTTGCAGAGAGTGGAGCCACTAAAAACCTCCTGGACTCCATGGCTCGCAACGTCTCCTTGGATGCATTGCAGCTTCCCAAATCCTGGCTCAATGGCTCCTCGCTCCTTCAGAATATGAAGTTCAACAACCCGTTTTACTTCAGTTTCAGCCGCTGTACCTTGTCTGGAGGACACCTGATTCAGAGAGTAATTAATGGGGGAAAAGACCTCAAAAGCTTAGCCAGCTTGAATCTCAGTGGCTGCATTCATTGTCTGTCTCCAGACTCATTATTTCGTAAAGCAGAGGATGACATTGATAGCAGCATCCTGGAAACATTGGTTATGTCCTGCTGCAATCTGAAACACTTAAATCTGTCTGCTGCACACCATCACAGCTCTGAAGATTTGGGGAAGCATCTGTGTCAGCTCTTAGCTCAGCTTCAGCACCTACGTTCTTTATCCCTTCCTGTTTGCTCCATTGCGGACTCTGCACCAAAGGCAGATAAGGCACCCACACAGGTGGTGACTAATGCAGTGCCCCGGGGATTTGGAAAGAAAGTCCGAATTGGAGTGCAGACATATCCCAGGACTGTGTCTTCTGAGTCAGTGACTCAGAAGCCATCCTCTGTTTTCTGGACTCTTCTGGAGAATGTGCCATTTTTGGAAACCCTGGAGTTAATTGGGTCCAATTTTTCTTCTGCCATGCCCCGGAATGAGCCTGCCATTCGAAACTCACTACCCCCCTGCAGCCGTGCACAGAACGTTGGGGATGCTGAGGTGGCCGCCATCGGCCAGCTGGCATTTTTACGGAATTTGACACTGGCCCAGCTGCCCAGCATTCTTACAGGCTCTGGGCTCATTAGCATTGGGTTGCAGTGCCAGCAACTGCAGACGCTTTCATTAGCCAATCTGGGCATGATGGGGAAAGTGGTCTACATGTCTGCCCTCTCTGATATGCTAAAGCACTGCAAGCAGCTAAAAGATCTCAGGTGAGGAAGGACTTGTGATCTTTTTCCATTCATTTTCAATGAATGTCTTCATTCTTTGAATGAAGTTTTAGATACCTTATGATTTGTACTGAACACAGAGACTAATACCTCAGAAGGGAAGACCTGTTAGTCCAGTTCATGAATTAGAGTCGTGTCTATACTGGATTCCTAGTGGTAGTATGCGATGGAGCTACTTTACAGTATGATCCTTTAGCTCCCTCAGTAACCAAGCACTCATGAATGGCCTCTGCAATGGATGTGTTTCATGTTGAAGTCAGCTTTGTAGCAAATGGTATAGTGAGGTTCCAGAGTTTTTCTGTTTTGATGGATTTCCATTAGTTGGTTTGAGTAGCACCTTTGACAGGAATCTTGTAGTGGATAGAGCATTGAACTTTAAGTCATAAGAACCTGGGTACAAATCCTGCCTCAGACATTTACTTTCTGTGTGACTGGGAAAGTCACTTAATTTCTCTCTACCCTAGTTTCCTTGTCTATAAAATGAGGGGGTTAGACTCATTGGCCTCTGAGGTCTTTCTAGCTCTAAACCTGTGATCCTGTAGGCCTGAGTCAGGGTGTTCTATTTATGTGAAAATCTTAACTGATCCACTTCTAAATCTGTGATACTTTCATCCTTTGTATTTGAAGAATTCTAACATAACTGTAGAAATTTAAGCACAGTTTTTTCATTGATTATGGATTATAAAGTTATACTCACTGATTATAAATAATAATGTTAAAATACTTTCTGGAAGTTGAGAAGGCTGAATGAGCACTGTATTAGAGGTCAGATTCTTAGCACAGGTCTGCCACTGTGTGATGCTGGATGAGTCACTTTTCCTTTGTGGGTCTAGTTTTGCTCATCTATTAAATGAAAGAATTGGACAAGATGATTTATTGTCTCTTCCATTGCTAAAATAATTTTTTTGGTGGCTTTTTGGAGGGCAATTGGGGTTAAGTGACTTGCCCAAGGTCACACGGCTATTTTTTGTATTAAGTGTCTAAGGCCAGATCCGAACCCAGGTCCTCCTGCCGGTGCTCTGTTCACTGCGCCACCTCGCCGCCTTAAGATTCTGGGTTTAAATAAGTGAGCAGTCCTACCTACTGAACTTGCTAGTTTACCTTACTTGTTATTAGCTAGCCTTAAGTACAAATGTAGTGAAGTGGAATTTAGATGTTATGATTATGGAATCTTGAAAATTCACGTGACTCTCCACCCCGAAGTAGAATTCTGAAGGGCTGTTTTTAATTCTCTTCCTGCTCATTGCTCAAGCCCCCATTACCACCATAGTGAAAGTTCTGAAGAACAACATTTTTGGTGGGGGTTGGGAGTGGTTAAAGAATTGAGGCAAACCAAATTTGATTTGGTTCTAGTCATTGTTTTTACTAGTGTGCCCAAGTAAGTAAGCGTCATCATTCCCCACAGGGCAAAATATTTCCAGGGATTTCTAAACCCTCACTAACCTTGGGGAATGAGAAGCCTAGGACTAAAAGACATTCAAATGGCAGAACAGATTGCTGTAATCATGTATATTTCACTGCTGTGTTGAACCAACACATCTTTTCTCCTCTGCTTTGTTTCTCAGCAACGGTAGCTCACCCCCTGAGCATATGTAGTACTTTGAATTTAGAAGTTATTTATACCAGTATCTCTTGCATCCATGTCACCATTGCTTTGAGAACTGTAGCTCTGCCTTCTCTCTTACTGATTTAACATTTTCCAATCAGAAAGTTAAATTTATGTAAATTTTTGGCTTTATTTTTGCATAAAAGAGGACAGAAATGTAGTTTTGTGTATCCAAAAATGTGGAGCTCCAGATCTGTTCTTATTTGGAGTGTTGTTTCATGGATCATTAAAAAAATTTTTTTTGCTGAAAACATTGACTTATGAAAATATTTATGAGTGCTTTTCAGACATAGATTTGCTTAAAGAAACAACAAAGGCCCCAGTTTTGCTGAAGAGTAACTAAAATGAGTCAAAGGTTTTAAAAAGGGATTTACCGGAATAGTGATGAAATGCTGTTCTTTTGCTATTTTCTAGATAGTACAGATGGGATTCTTTTCTAAAAATTCATCTTTAGGCACTGTGTATGCATGTTTATGTTTGTGCATGCCTGTCCATGTGCGTGTACTTAAAACAACATGGTGTAATGGAAAGAGCCCTGAATTTCATGTCAGAGGATGTGAATTTGAAGCTCAGCTTTGTTACACTATTTTACTGGGGGCAAGTCAGTTAACCCCTTTAGCTTTAGTTTTCTTTATCTTTAAAATGAAGGGGTTGGGTTAAATAACTGTCACATATTTTTTTTTCCATCTCAGTAGCTATGATTCTATGAACCTCTGAACTGCAGAGCTAACTTTGATACCTTATCATGCCATGGGGGTGCCCCTGGGTTCCTCAAGGCCTGGCCAGAGAAGTTCAGGCTTTAGCAGGACTTAGCTGGAATGACTTTGAATACAGGCCTATCATTAGATTGTATAAGCTGTCACATGAGGATGAGCCCAGCTATGTTTGAAAAAGCTTATCATACCAAAGGGATGGCAACTCAGTGATGAAACTTTTCAGGCATGCCAACGCACAAAGACTTTTCAGAGAGAGAGAGAATATCAGAGAATGAGAATGTGTGTGTGTGTGTGTGTGTGTGTGTGTGTGTATATATATATATATCTATATATATATATATATATGTATGCATGTATGTATGTATGTATGTGTGTATGTATGTGTGTGTTTGTGTAGCAGGGTTATGATTTGCATTAGTGGAGGGAGTATCTCTCTCCTCTTCTCTCCCACCCCTCCCTTGCATTTAGGACTAACTGAAGTGTTAAAAGATCTTGGGACCCCAAAGACATAGTTTCTTGTCTATGCCTTCTTTGTCTGCCATGTGTTCTGAAACTGGGAGTTTCCTTTATTTGATGAGGGTGAGTACTTTTTAGTAGAGTTGGGTTGAGATACCAGTTTAATTTAGCCTAGAAGACTTGTTGGTTGGTCTGTCAGTTTTTTCAAATGTTATTTTACAGCCCTCTGAAAAGCATTTATTTTTTCTTAATGCATAGAAGATAAAATCTATTCATCTTTACCAATGAAAACATTTTTTTTTTTAAAGCAGTTGGGGTTAAGTAACTTGCTCAAGGTTACACGGCCAGTTATTTCTGGGTGTGGTGGTAAGTATCTCAGCCCGGATTCGATCCCAGGTCATCCTGACTCTGGGGCCAGTGCTCTATTCACTTCGCCACCTAGCCACCCTGACCATAGTACTTTGAGGTAAATGCAGTATGTGTTATCATCTTCATTTTGTGGGCGAGGAAACTGAGGCTCAGAGAGGATGTGACTTAACTCCTGTTCACACAGCTAGTATGTGAGAAGCAGGATTTGAATATAGGTCTCTGCCAACTTTGAGTCCTCTTTTTTTTTTTTTAAGCAATTGGGGTTAAGTAACTTGCTCAAGGTTACATGGACAGTTATTTCTGGGTGTGGTGCTGAGTATCTGAGCCCGGATTTGATCCAGGTCATCCCGACACTGGAGCTGGTGCTCTTACTTGCTGTGCTACCTGGCTGCCCCGAGTCCTCTCTGTTCTATGCCACTCCACACTGCCCCAGTTTTACAGATGCAGTAATATACTAGCTATTATTTCTGTAGCACTTCAACATTTGCAAAGTGCTTTAAATATATTGTTTCATTTGTCTGCCCTACAATAACTCCAAGGTAAGTACTACAGTATTATCCTCATTTTATTTTTTATTTTTTTGCCTTTTGGTGGGGGGAATGCATTTTTTGGAGGGCATTTGGAGTTAAGTGACTTGCCCAAGGTCACATGGCTAGTAAGTGTTAAGTGTCTGAGGCCAGATTTGAACTCAGGTCCTCTTGGCTCCAGGGCTGGTGCTCTATTCACTTCGCCACCTAGCTGCTATCCTCATTTTATAGATTAGAAAATCAAGGCCTAGGGAATGTGAAACAGTGAAAAATATTTGGCTCCTTTTAGATTGCACCTCTCTGTTGAACCTAAGTTGAAGCCCACACTTTAAAAATTAACAAAAACTTGGGGTGGCCAGGTAGCACAGCGAGTAAGAGCACCGGCTCCAGTGTCAGGATGACCTGAGGATCGAATCCAGGCTCAGATACTCAGCACCACACCCAGAAATAACTGGCCGTGTAACCTTGAGCAAGTTACTTAACCCCGATTGCTTTAAAAAAAAATTTACCGAAAACTGGGTGATTGTCAGCCTAGGAGCAAAGAAGAATAGTTGTTTTTCTTCTTCTTTATCATTTCTCATCAAAGATGTAACATGATGTATTGGAATCGAGACAGGTAGGTTTTTTGCCTCCTGCCTGCAACTTACTATATGACCTTAGTCATTACAGGGTTACAGCCTCTATACAGTTTCCTCATCTGTAAAATGGGGATAATAATGCTATTGACCTCAGAGTTTTGTTGGAGAAAAGTGCTTTTGTTATTGTTACTACTAGTTACTGTGTGAGTAAAATCTGACTTGTGAATCATTTGGTAATGGATACCGTCCTAACCCTTTTCAGAGGAATTTGTTTTTGTGCTAAAAAGAGTAATCATTTCTTGTTGGTATTTTTAATTTTATGATTTCAAATTATTATTGACATTTTTAGCTTTATTACACTTCTGTTTCCCAATAGAAGCTTCCTGCCTCCCCCCTCCAGAGAACCTTTTCCAACAAAGAATAAAAGGGGAATAATGGTTCTGCAAACTCTATGGAGACATCAGAATTCTATACCCAGAGTACTCCCATCTCTGCAAAAAGGGAAGGGTGGTCCATTCTCATTTTTTTCTTGGAAGCTAACCTTGGCCATTGTAATTTCACAGCGATCGTTTTATTATTGTTCTTTCTGTTTCTGTTGTTGTATATATTGTTTTCCTTGTTCTGCTTACTTGATTTTTCATCCGTTCATGTAGCTCTTCCCATGTTTCTCTGTACACTCATCATTATTGTTAATTACAGTGCGATAGTATCCCATTCTATTCCTGTGCCCCAATTTGTTTAGCTATTCCTTTAGTTGAGTGGAATCTACTTTGTTTCCAGTTGTTTACTAGCACAATAAGTGTTGCTACAAAGATGTCAGCATGTGTGGGACCTTTCCTTTTGTCCTTGACATCCTTGAGTAGATGACCAGTGGGATCTCTGGGTCATGGGATACGGACATTTTAGTCACATTCTTTGAGTAATTCTCAGTTACTTTCTTGAATGGTTGAACAACTCTGACAGACAGTTCTGCCAACATTATATTTATGTGTTTGCCTCTGCTCAGCTCCTCTAACATTTTTGGTCTTTAATTTTAAGCTGATGTTTTCCCCAAATTTGGGATTTTACCTTGATTTTGCTTACTTTGGTGGTCTAGGGTCCTGGCTGTGCCTCCAAGCAGTACAAAGTACTAAAGTCGAAGGAAAATGACTTTCTTCTTTCTTGGCTTTCAGGGATTTAAACTTCGCCCCTTTGTTCTGTTGCAGTTTCTGTTTTTCCATATAGTCAAATCTCTCTTTGTTATCCCTTTTAGAAATGGTCATTTCTCTTGGGAAACCTTGGCAGCTATCATGTTAGCCTAGGCCCTAGGAGATTTTAACTACTACTTCCTTCTGTTGAACCTGTGCGTTAGAATTGCAACACCTGTTCTTAATTGCCACCTCTGATTGTAGGCTTCCCCAACTCTTTTCTTCATCTTTCTTTTGTCTCCCTTTTCTTTAGCTTTGTTTTTGTCATCTTTTCCATAAGATGGTTGCATCATCTCTCAGTTTCCCCTTCATGGCTTTTACACTTAAAGTATATCCTATACCACAATTCTCTCTCCTTCAAACAATGGCCTGAAAAAAGTTTCTGATATGTTTTTCTTTCCTTTCATAGTTCTGTGAACCTTTAAATTGCAAGTAATTTGCCCTGCCTTGGACACTTACTGGTCATGTGACTCCGACAAGCTTCTTATCTGTAAAATGGGGATAAAAATACTTGCAGTACCTTCTTCACTGGGCTGTAAATCTTTATTTCATTTTTTTGGAGGCAATTTGGCTTAAGTGACTTGCCCAGGGTCATAAAGGTAGTGACTATAATAGACTGGATTTGAACTCAGGACCTCCAGACTCCAGGACTGGTGCTTTCTCCACTGTGCCGCCCACCTGCCCCTGGGCTGTAAATCTTATACTTTTTCAGTATTAGCTCTTATTAGGGGAAACAGCATCTTTTTAATAAAGCTCTGTTAATATTAAGGTTTGCAAAGTGCTTTATATATTTTATCTCATTTAATCCTTAACAACCTTGTGAGGTATGTTCAGTGGTCAGTATAAACTGCTCATTAAAAGCATTTATCAGACACCTAGAATTAAACACTAAGCACTGAGGGTAGAAGTACAGAGAATGAACTTCCACTCTAAAGGGGGAGACAACAGGTACACATAGAGAATAAATACAGAGTAGTTAACTGTAAGGTAATTTGGGAGGGAGGGTCTCAGCACTTGGGAAAATCAGCAAAGACAGCAGGATGGTGCTTGAGCTGTTTTGAAGGAAGAGATTCTGTGAGGTGGAGGTGAGGAGCTTTGCATGTATGCACGTATGTATGTATGGATATATGCACATATGTATGTACGTATGTATGTACGGATGTATACTAGGGCTGGCTAAAATGAGGAGGAATTTTCACGTGCAGCTTATAGTTTGTTTACCTTAGAGTCACATCTTTCAAGGTTGACTTATTGTGGTTTGTCTGATTTACAAACAACCCATGGACATATGAAGTGCTAGCTACCACGGAAGTCACCACATATGCTGGACACCCCCTACTTTGCCCATCACTGTCATGGAAGATATAGAAGACTACTGTGTTGAAGGAGAAGGCAGTGGGGAACAAAACCCTGTTCCTGTTGCCTGGACGTGTGCATGTGTGTTTCTGGGAATAGGAATATGTTTGCCCACATAAACAGTGTTATAAAATGGTGGTTAGGGTCAGTCAGTGGGTATAGTTTCACAATAGTATGTATTAAATAAGTTGTAGGCTGGCCCGTTTATATTGTTTTTATGGGAAATTGTGTTCTGAGTTCCAAGTGACTTTTTATAAATGAACTTTTTGGCACATAACTCTGTAAATTAGGGCCTGCATATAATAAATGCCAGTTCCTAAAATGTAGCCAATTTAGAATCCTCTCCTGAATTTCTGCCTTCTGCTGTGATAGTTTTAAGAGGAGCCAAGGCAGACTGGGATGAAAGGAACAGGTGGTAACTCCCCACCCTTGTGCTAAAACTGATAGGAAGAAATAGTATTAAAAAGGAAAATGGTTTTCAGATGCTTGGAGATTAAACTGACTCTACCCTGTTGCCTCCTGGGTCTCTTGGTCCCAGCTGGTGAGTTTAGGGTGGAGATTTCTTTTGCATTTTTAAGTGGTAAAGAGAAGGTTCTTAGGTGAACAAACATTCATTCAGATGCAGTCAGCACTACTTAAGAAGTTATTGGTTTTGGTTCCACAAAATCATTTAGTCCTTTCCTTTTGCCCCAGAACTAATGCATTTGCCCCTTTCTCCACTTAGCTGCAGTTGAAAGTTTGGGGAGTGTTACAGTGCCGATGAGATTTATAGTGGGATCCGTGTCTCAGGAACAAATCATTTCAGTTCTCAGTTTTAGTCCACAGGTTTGTCTTCTGACATGGTATCTCGCTTGGAAGCGAAATGTACTCATCTCTTCTAGAAATACTACTACTAAGGACCGAAAAATAAAATGGTTGCTCCTTTCTTCAGAAGGCATAAATTGAGATTCTTAGCAGGGTAGAATAAAGTTAATATGAATTGTCCATATCTAAGAAACCAGTGAAAATGTAAAGAGGGACACATTTCTTATCCCAGAACTTGAGTTGGTTTCTTTGGAAATGATACTTTTAGGTATCTAGAGAATTTGGATGTATTTTAGTGACAATTTGATTTTTAATTAAAATTTTAATTTCATAGAGCTAGAAGGGACCTTTAGAACTGTTGTGTTCTAGCTGATAAAGCGTCATTCCTGTTTCATAGGTGAGGTGACAGCCAAAGAGGTTTGTAGGTGTAGGGGAGAAGTAGAGCTCAGGGCTCAGTGCAGTGATCTTGCTTCTGTAGCATTTAGGGTTTATGAAAAACAAATTTTGATTTGAATTAAAATATTGTCTAGCCCCATCCCCATCATTTTACAGAGGAAGTTCCAGAGAAATGAAACTAAGTCAGATGCTTAGTTATGGGCAAAACTAGCTTTAGAGTTTAATTCTCCCAATTTGTAATCCAGTGTTCATTCTTCTGTACCATGTGGACAATATAAGTTAAATGATCATACTATATTTTAGAGCTTGTGACTTGCCACAATAAGTTTCCCCACAAAGTCATGTGAGTTCAGAAACTGGGTACTTTTTCCTTAGGATTCAAAAGGGACCTCTAAGTTGAAGGGAAGAAAGAAATCATGTGATAGAACAGATCATAGAGACATTAAGGCTCCATGTACAGCCAAACTAATTTAGGATGATCATTTCTTCCCTTCCCACCGTATCACAGCAGCTGCTAACTGAACAGTTGGTAAAATCAAATGTGGTTGGTCCAGGTTTGACAACTACATTGGATCAGTTGTGTTCCATTCTGCGGATTGTTTGTCAGTTAGCTGTTGTTATTGTGACCAAAAGAAAAAAATCACTTTTGTTTTGTAGTATTGTATATATAGCTTCTTGTCTGTTTTTCTCATCTCCCAATGGTGCTTGCTGATGAATGTTAATCAGTGAAGTATAGTAGAAGGTGTTAATTTGATAGCCAGTCATTCTGTCAAGTTAGGGCATTCAAGAATGGTGCTCTCTCTGTTCAGGACCATTTCGGACAGAGGTGGCAGAAAATAAATAGCTTCTTTCAAAAAGGAATTCCTGCTAATTATACCCCAGTAGACACAGTACAGTTCTTGTTATCAAGTTGGCAGGAAGATTTTTAAACAGGTGAATGGGAAAGATCCAAGTGCCAAGGAGCTGGCTTCTTAGCAGTTTAATATATGTGTTTATGTGTAGACATAGAAGTTTAAACTGTGAGATTTCAAAATGTTTCTATAGGCTTAGAAATGCCAACGTGAAACCATAGTGCCACCTAGTGTCCAAAGTCCTCACTGCGGTACTCCCCTCCACGCTTCCTTCTCCCATTTTCTAGCTTATAAGATGCGTTCACCTGCCGTATTGAGTTATTGCTTTGCATACAAAACAAATCGCATTTGTTGGTTACCTCATAGCCTTGAACAAGGGCTGCTCTTGTGCCTGTGTGTCAGATGCCAGCAGCGACGTTACTGTGGGAAGGGAAAAGCAATTTGTTTGCCCAGCTTGAGAAGAATATGGGTTTTGCAACAGATTTATTGCCTCCCTTGCTTCAGGCTTTAAACAGCCGTGTGTGTGTGTGTGTGTGTGTGTGTGTGTGTTTCCAAATTGGTCTTTTTTTCCTTTCTCTTATGAAAATGGAAGCTTACCTTTGAGAATCTGTTTCCTATTACTCAATAGCAGCATTTTAAGTTTCTTTTTTTAAGGACAGGATTAAGTGATGTCTAAATTTCTCGTTTATTGATGCTATTTGTTTTTTATAGTATAATCATTTTCCTATATATTCCTTCTCCCTTTCTCCTTGCTCCTTCCTCTGAACACAAAACAGAATCCTCGCTTGTAACAAAAACAGTTAAGGAGAACTGACATAGCAACTGCATCTGACATAGTAAATACATCTTTTAGAGCTGAACTGATTTCTTGAAATTCAGGCATGTAGAGGGGGGTGGATAGGAAAAATATTTACTCTGCGCACCCTGCCTGAGTTGGATAGTTTACTTGCATTTGAGTTGGTAGTTCATTTAGATGTATTCTTTCCACAAGTTCAGACTTGATGAAATCATTTTAGATTTTTTAAAGAGGTACATGGCCCATCTGTCTTCCTTTCCCTGCTTCTCAATAAATTAGCACTAAGACCTTCATCAAGTTCCTTAACTTTCCTCAGCTTCCTCATCTGTAAAATGAGAAGCTTGGATTAGATCACTGGTGCCAAGGGCCAAATCCATGGCAAAGTTTTATTTAAAAATGTAAAAACGATTCTAAGCCTGGCAGGGTGGAGTGGTGTGTAAGCACAGGCAGTAATTTGCTGACTCCTGGATTAGATGATCTCAGAGGTCCTTTCTAGCTTTAATGTTTGGTTGAACTATCAGTGAATGGATGAAAAAGCATTGTGCTAATAAAATGCTAAGAATACAAATAGAGGGGTAGCACAATCTTTGCTCTCAAGAAGCACATAGTAGGCTGCAGGGCATGTGGAAAGATGGAATAAAGGTTATACAAGAAATTTGTTAAATAAAAATTAGAGGGCAAGGTTGTAGTCTATAGACAATTTTATGAAAAAAAGTGCAAAAATTTGACACCAGCGGAATTGGGAAGTTGTAGAACCTTCTTGTTATTTTCCATTCCTTCAGTGAAGCTTGGACAATTGCTACATTACTTCAGCTGATGTCTTTTCCAAATATGTTGCTTTGGTAGGAGTGACTGTTGTGATTTTTAGAAATTGCAGTCGAAATTTACCAGGTGGCAACTAATTTTAGTCCCTTATGACATATATAAGATCTAATTTAAGATAATATATAAGATCTAATTTAAGCTTCTGCACCTCAATGTTTTTTAGTTTTTCCCTTGTTTGATATAATTAATGATATTGTTAAGGTATGGGGCAGGTCCTACTTTCAACTTATGTGCCCATGTAATAATTAATCAGTGCCTGTTTTTAATTGAAATTGACCTGAATTTTAAAGTCCTTCCATCTTCACTAAGTCACAGAGTAAAGTGACTTATTGGCATTTTCCCAATGTATTAATGACTAGATGGAAATTTGAAACCAAGTTTTCCTAGCTCTATTCTTTTGTTTTGAAGCCCAAAGAATTGTTTTAATGTCCCTTTTACATTTGCTGTGGTTGAACTTTGAACATGTGTGTAGGTATTTTTGAAACATTTTTGTTCTCCCTCAAGTCTGTAGATTAAAAAGCAACGCTGTTTTTTTTATTATATTCCCTCTATTCCTCCCTGGGGAAATTACCCTGGGTGTTTTGCAAGGATGCTTGAGACCAGTTTGGGTGTTAGGCCTTTTGTACAAATTCCTTTAGGAAGAAACTTTCTTTCCCTTTATAGCTGTCCCCACAGGATACCTCATCAGCATAGTTCTGTGTTTGTTTTTTGACATTCTTAGTGTGAAGCAAGAAATGGGCAGCCTAAAATTCCCATTGGATCTTATTTATCAAACTGTAACTTAGTTTATTGGTCTTTCATGAACTAAGACTGGTGCTATATCATAATGGAAGGTCTCAGATAGAGGTGACTCTAGCTGGGCCTCTGTTCATAATACACAACCCTTTGTGTTCAGAAACTACATTACTTATGGTAGGTGGTATAAGTTGGATAGATATGCTCCTGCAGGTTCTGGGGATAGGAACAGTTGATTATGTACTAATGGACCATGAATTTTCATAAGTTTGACATGATTTTCTTCCCACAGTGAGTTTGGAACTTTAAAGACCCATAGACGCTAGAGAACTTTGAATATTTGAAATGAAGAACTCAATTTATCACCATACACAGCCAATGTACTCTTGTCAAAAGTACTGTGGGATAGGTAAAGAACATTTTTAAATTTGTGCTTCAGTGGAACAAGGGAGGGAGAGGACATTTGTTCTTTTCCTTGGCTTGTTTTTCAACTGTTTCCTTTTTCATAAAAAGCCTGAATTAATAGTACTGAATTCAAACTTGCCCATCATATTGGTGGCCCAAAGCTATTTAGAAATAGCTTTGGATGATGAAGTCTTGTTCACAGCTATACATTTTATTAATCCATCTACCTTCTAAAATGTATTAAATTGTGACTATTATTATTATTTGCTTCTCAATAATCACCATGGGATGGCTAGGTGGTGCAGTGAATAGAACACCGGCCCTGGAGTCAGGAGGAGCTGAATTCAGATCTGGTCTTAGACACTTAACACAAAACTAGCTGTGTGACCTTGGGCAAGTCACTTAACCCCAACTGCCCTACCTTCCCCTCTCCAGAAAAGCAAAAACAACAAAAAAAACCAACCAACAAAACATACTAATCAATAGCTGATCGTGCTTTAAGTTTTGCAAATCTCTTTAAATAGATTATCTTCTTTTAAAGAGATGGTCCTCTGAAGACAATTTTGTGAGGTAAGTATTATAGACATTATTGTATCTATTTTATATCTTGACATGCTCGGTCTTAGAATCCGTTATTGCGTAGTTCTGCATTATCTTAAACAGTGCAGTGTAGCAAAAAGAGCATTGCATCCGGGAGCAAGAAGATCTGGGTTCTGCCTCCAGCTCTTGCTGTTAAGGGATCAGGGGCAAGTCCCTCGACTCTCTGAGACTTGGTGTTGTCATCAGTACAATGAGTGGCTGGATGAATTTTAATCTCCAGCAGCCCTTTAAAGTGCTAACAGTCTGTCAGCCTATGTGCCTGAATTTACTGGATCTCTCTGTTTACGCATGTTTTGGACTCATTCTCTCTCATCTTCTTTTCTTTCAGACTGGAGCAGCCCTACTTCAGTGCGAATGCTCAGTTCTTCCAGGCCCTGAGTCATTGCTCTTCCCTTCAGCGCCTCTGTATCATCTCCCGAAGCGGAACTCTGCAGTCAGATGCTGTGATGTCGTTCATGGGCAGCTGCCTTGGGCTCATCATGTGCCACATGTTTACAGGAGAGTCCCTCACCGCCTGCAAGAATCTTCAGCAGTCCATTGTTCGAAGGTGAGAGTGTCAAGTGCTAGCGAAGATGTTTCTGCATGTGGAACCATGGTGTGAGCTTTTGGAGTGAATATGTCTGTAAAGAGTATCGATTGACTTGCTCAAGGTTTTTGACCAGCATATATCAATTATACTTTGATAAAAATGTTCACATGGTGATTTAATACAGAGAGCTTGTTCTTGGTATCACTTCACTTACACTTCATTTATCTGACATTGTTGGTGAATGTAATGTTCCTTGTAAAGGCATTTTCTAGATAACTGACATTTATTCCTATAAGTGTCAAATTTTAAACAAAAAAAAAATCGCTTTTTTAATTAAAATCTTTTTCAAATTACATATTTCCCTGTGTTTCAAAACAGATAGACCAAACATGATTTAGCCCTCTCTTAACTACTTAGTGTCATTATTAGGAAAATTATACTATTGTCTGTTACCTTTAGGAGTTATCAAGGTACATAACACTATTTGCCCCTACTGCCGTACTTCTTAAGTTCTTTTGTCTGTTTTTTTATAGTTTTTATGACCTCTCGTTGTACCTGCTTCTTAGCTTTAAATTTATAGTTTCTAATGTGCTCTACAAACAAATATTACTGTGATGCTTCATGGTGGCAGGATGACCTGGGCTTCACGAAGGGTATGTCAGTAGAATGCACGCTCTCGTGGCTCTAGCATGCTGAGAATGCTTTGATTGTAGTCCTGGTGTAAGACTGTATCTGACTAAATATGGAGAGACTTATCACTAAGACTGGCACCATTAGATGATGAGTTATTTTGCCATGGCAGCCCATGAAACAAAGAAAAATACAAAATGACCCTCAGTTCTGCTTGATCCCCTTATATTTCTAGAGTGACAGTGTCAGAGTGGTTGAAAAGGAGGCAAAAATTGCTAAGAATTACATAGTTCTTGGGTCATTTATGAACATTAATCTGTCTATCTGTAATCTAAATGAAAGATCCTTGTCCATTGATAAATGATTGAACATACATTTGGGGAAACTGGATTATATCAATACTGACATTCTCACTGTAAATGAAACCAGAAGAAAGAAGTTGTAAAATGGAATGACGACTCACAGACCAGAGGCAAATGAAGGAATTTGCAAGGTTGGTTTTATCCTATGTTCAAAAACAACAAGAAAAATAATTTAATGGTCATCTTGCCTTGTCATGCCCATGATGAGCATAAATGAAAAGACCACTTTGAAGATTATTGCAGCTTATGTGTCAATATTTGTTGCAGAGGATGAGGTAGAGAAATTCTGTGTAACACTTAATAAGACTTACCAAATTTAATCTGAATATAAATACATATGATCTAAATATAAGTATGGAGATAGGTATTACAGAGAACATGGAAAAATGTGTTGGAAAATATATCTCAGGATCAAGAAATAAAAGTAGCCAAATATTGTAGACTACCTAAAGCCTCACACCTGACTACCATGAATATTTCAAGAAGATCGTCAGAAGACACTGCACATGGTGACACTTAATGACATCACAAAAAGTGAAATTGACTGTTTTAAAAGATAGAGAAAACTAATGACCATTTTGGGGAATCATTTCTGACTCATCTGTCTCTAATTAAACTATCAACTTTAGAGCAAAGAGCAAAATCAGGACTAAATTACAAGAAAGATGAAAAGAAGAAATCTGTGATTAAAATGGCTCTATTTTAACTTGATAAACTTTTGACTTAAAAAATATGGGAATTGCATTAAGGAGTAAACATCAACACAAACTATGACCATTTGCTATGGAATTTTAATCTGTCAAAGCCATTGACACAACAATAGATATAAGCTCCATGGGATCAGGAATGATTTCATTCTTGTCTCATCCTATAACAGTGCTTGATGTAATAGGTGCTTAATGAATACTTGTTGACTGATTGAACAAGAAGGCCAAAAGGTCCTAGAAGCAGTCTTTTGGCTTGTAAACACTTTAGCTCTTTGCTAAACAGAAAGAGATAGAAGCAAATGATAGTGCTCATTTAGAATATAAATTCAGTTTCAAAAATGTGAACAATAGATTAGGAATACTGTCTCCTCGTAAACCAGTGGAAACAAGCTTGGCTTGAAAACCAGGTAAGTCAAATCAAACCAAAAAAAACATTTAAGGATGAGACTAAAAGGACAACAAATAGATGAAAAGTAGAAAAATTGTGTTTGGATATCACTGACAAATTATTTTTTTCATCATTTACTGTGGAATCTCCACATTTGAACTCAATATCCGTTTTCCCAATGCACCAAATGAAGAAGTAGAAATGACACTAAAAACAAAAGAAAGAAAGAACAGCAGACTAGACCAAGTATAAATAGAGGAGTCATAGGCATCAGTTCTCTGTATAGCCAAAAGAAGTGGACAAGATACAAAAAGATTCAGAAAAACATACATGGTATTCCTTTAAAAAAAAAAAGCAGTTATGAGTAAATTAGTAACTGCTGATCTACATGTCTATTATCTTGCAAATCTTCACTTGAATGAATAATATTGATGGTATCCTAAATTAAAATAAGGGAGAAAGTTATGCTTTTGCAAACAGTATTTTATAGAAGACCACATCCTTATAGCTACACAGTTGATTGAAAGGCACAGAACAGAAGATCTGTTACTGTGTTTATTGTTTGTCTCTAAAAATGCATTCGATGTGGTAGAGTAAAATTTAGCCTTAAAGCCTCTCCAGCAAGGTGTCTGCCATGCATGTGTAAAGAACATACTTGACCCCACTGATCCTACTATTGAGCCTGCTTTCTTCTTTAAAAAAAATTATTTAGTTTTAGTTTTCAACATTTGCCTCTTTTTTGTTTTGTTTTTGTTTTGTTTATTGCTTTTTTGGAGGGGGGAAGACGGCAATTGGGGTTAAGTGACTTGCCCAACATCACATGGCTAGTAAGTGTTAAGTGTCTGAGGCCGTATTTGAACTCATGTCCTCCTGACTCCAGGGCCAGTGCTCTATTCACTGCGCCACCTAGCTGACCCTCCACTTGCTTTTATAAGATTTTGAGTTCTAAATTTCACCCCTTCCCGATGCTCCCCCTTCCCCAAGATGGGAATGCAATCTGACATAGGCTATATGTATATGATCATATTAAACATATTTTCACACTAGTCATGTTGTGAAAGAAGAATCAGAACAAGAGGGAAAAAAACCATAAGAAAGAAAAAACAAAAAACAATAAAAGAAAGAGAAAATAGTCTGCTTCAATCTGCATTCAGACTCTATAGTTCTTTCTCTGGATGTGGATAATATTTTTCATCATGAGTCTTTTGGAATTGTCTTAACTGAGCCTGTTCTCTTAAGGAAATAAAACAGGTAGGCTACATATATAGGAAAATAGTCATACCAACACTTTTGGTTGTAGCAGAAAGCTTGGCAAGAAAGTGGGTGCTCAACAGTTGAAAAATGATTGAACAAACTGTGCTCTGTTAATGTAATGGAATGTTATTGTACCAGAAAAAATTGCAAATATGGATAATTCAGAAAAAAATGGGAAGACTTATGTGAAAGAGTGAAGTAAAACCAGGAAAAAAATATACATGACTTTATAAAGCTTACATAGTAGTTATATATTATATATATATATACATGGTAATATATATCGTAACTTAAGTGGAGAAGAATACAAATACTCTGAAGTAATTATAGTGAACAGTCTTGGCCCCAGAGAAGAGATACTGAGACATGGTTTGGCAGAGGGATGGAGGACTATGGATGCATAATCAAGTAGTCAATCAGAATGCTATTTTTTGGGGGGTGGCTAGGTGGCGCAGTGAATAGAGCACCAGCCCTGGAGTCAGGAGGATCTGAGTTCAAATTTGGCCTCAGACACTTAACACAAAAAAAAGAGCCGTGTGACCTTGGGCAAGTCACTTAACCCCAATTGCCCTACCTTAACCCCCTCCAAAAAAGCAAAAAAAAAAACCCAACTATTTTTTGGGAGACTGAGTCTCCCTATCTATCCCATACTAGAAATAGAGTGACCATTTACAGGCCCAATCTCAATGCTGATCTGCATAGAAGCTTTAACCTACTCTGTTTTTCCAATCTGGACTGGTTTGCTTCTCCTCAGGCAGCCTGGTGTCCCTGTACTTCCAAGGGCTCACCATATTGATTCCAGACATGATCAACTTTAGCCCCACTGCAGCTTAGAAGTCCTGAACTCAAGCAATCCACCAGCCTCAGCCTCCCTAGTAGTAGGGACTGCAGATGTGTCCCACTGCACCTGGCCAAAAAAAAGTGTCTGTTAAATGCTTACTGTATGCCAGCCATTGGGCTAAACACAGGGGATCTAAAAAAACAGCAAAAACAATCCTTGCACTCAAGAAGCTTTTAGAGCAGGGCAGCTAGGTGGTGCAGCAAATAGAGCACCAGCCCTGGAGTCAGGAGGACCTGAGTTCAAATCTGGCCTCAGACACTTGACACACTTACTTAGCTGTGTGACTTTGGGCAAGTCACTTAACCCCAGTTGCTCTCCAAAAAATAAAATTAAAAAAAAAGAAGCTTTTAAAGGGAGAGACACCATGTGAATTAATTGGTACTTAGTAGATACACACAGAGTTGAATAGGAGATACAGAGTGTTGGAAGGAAAGGCATTAGAAGAACTGGGCAAGGCCTTCTGCAGGAGACAGCACTTGAACTAAATCTGAAAGGAAGTAGGGGATCCAAAGAAGTGGAGGGAGGGAGAGCATTTCAGGCATGGGAGATGGCCAGTGCAAGGCATAGAGCAGCAGATGGCATATTGTGTGAGGAGCAGAATGCAGGCCAGGATGGTGTAGCACCAATGCAATATTTACAGCACCCACCATCATGATAAAGACCATATCATATGACGGTCAGTCACAAAATGTAACAGATTCTCCAGGTAGAGGACAGAACTGAAGCATTTATTTAGACACCAGAAAACTGAATTCCAAAACCAGTAAGCTTATTTCATCATAGTACCAGAGATATTAAGAAGCCTTAATAACACTGAGAGCCACAGCATCCTTCAGCCTTCCCACAAACCAATACAAGATCAATATTTACTCACAAACCTCTCTCTCTCTCCTTGCCCGAGCACCTCTTTCACCCACCATCTTTCTGGCTCTGGCTACCAGCTTCCTGTGGGCTCTTCTTCCCTTCAGCAAACTCCTCCCACCACAGGTTCCATGTGACTACATTTAGCCTATTAGGGGGCAGAGTTTATCTTCACAGCAGGGAAGCTTCCTGTGGGCTCTGCTCCACCCTTTGGCAAATTCCCTCCATCAGAGGCTCCTTCAGCCTATTAGGGAGCAGAGTTTACTTTCAAAGCAGGGGAGGTCTTCAAACTCCCTCCTAGGTCTATTAAGAGGCAGGGAAGATCTTCAAATTTCCATTCCCATTACAGATAACCACAGTGGCGTATGTGGAGGGAAGTAATATGTGAAGAGATTAGAAAGAAAGGAAAAAACCAGCTTGTGAAGTTTTAAATGCCAAATGGAAGGTTATATTTTATCTTAGACCTAATAGAGAGCCATTGGAGTTTATCGAACATGGAGGTGATATGGAAAATCACTTTGGCAGTAGAGTGGAGAATGGATTGGAGTATAGAGTCTTGAGGCAGGAAGACTAGTTAAAAGGATATTTTAATAGTCCAGGTGAAAGGTAATAAGGACTTGAACTAGAGTGGTAGTTGTGAGTGGAGAGAAGGGGACAGAGAATGTATGTGAGAAATGTTGTGGGGAAAGAAATGATAAGATTTGGTGATGGATTGGATATGCATGGTCACAATATGAAATAAGACTGAAAAGATAGGTTGGAATCTTGTTGTGGAAGGCCTTAAATACTATAGAGTTTGTGTTTTATCCTATAAGCAAGAGGGTACCACTGAAACTTAGCAAGCAAATAAGCAACATGGTCAGACCTGTGTATCACAAAGATTATTTTGGTACCTCTGTAGTAGCCGAATTGGAGAAAGGAAAAGCTAGAAGCAGGGAGACCAGCTGGGAAGCTCTTGGAGTAGTCCAGATAAAATGTAATGAGGCTCTGGGTCATAGAATCTGAGAGTTGCAGTCACTGTTACACCCATGTTCCATCGCTTGTTTTCATTTAACTGTTTTTCTTACAAGGGAAGGTTTGATGGGGGATAAGGGGGAAGGGAAGGATGTATGTGGAAATGACTAATGGCAAAGCACAAGGCACCAATAAAACTTATTTTTAATAAAGATTGTACAAATTACTTGATATATGTAACAATAGAAATAGTTTTGTTTGGGGCGGCTAGGTGGTGCAGTGAATAGAGCACCGGCCCTGGAGTCAGGAGGACCTGAGTGCAGATCTGGCTTCAGACACTTTACACACACACAAAAAACTAGCCGTGTGACCTTGGGCAAATCACTTAACCTCAATTGCCCTACTTTCCTTCTCCAAAAAAAAAGATATATCTTTGTTTGATCTTCTTCTGATTATTAATATTGATTGAAGCATAAAGTAGGGAGTTGACTGTTCACCAAAGGTATTTATTATATAGAAGGTGTTCATACGTAGTCCAAATGTGAGAGGGATTCCCTTTAGATGGTGAGGTTCTTCTGGTGTTCTTTTTTTGTGGGGAATATTATTGTTGACTGTACCCTAGGACATTGCAGAACCTCCTAAATGAGATTCAGCCTGAAAACCCATACAGGAAAAACCAAGTGCCCATTGTCCAGGCTGTGCTGTGCTGTTGAATGTACAACCCTGTTGAGTTGGTCTAGTAGTAATCTCAGACAGATATTTCATGCATTTAATAAGTAGGGCCCAGAATTTAATAAGGCTGTAATGCATTTTGTAAATTGCATAGCACTTACAACAATCCCAATAAAAAAATCTTATCTTTTTAACACCAATATTCTTTAGTGATGCAACATAATCATGAACACTACGGTCTCCAAAAAAATCAAGATCTTGGATCATTCAAAGGGCAATGGGATGATGTATTTGGATATAAAAGAGTCTAAAAATACTACCAATAAAGAATTATGCACAAGAAACAGCATAAAGGATATCTTCTAAGGGGTGTGTGTGTGTGTGTGTGCGTGTGTGTGTGTGTGTGTGTGTGTGTGTGTGTAGACATATACACACATATAATTGGAGAAGGATATGGGTTGGTTATGTATTAGTGACAAATAGCGGATAGCCTTTATGCTGGGCCTGGTATGCAGAGACAAAGAGAACAGCCCTCAGTACGTTGGTTGGATGGACTTTTTTTTGAGGATTTCTGATATTACATGGACAGGAAATTAATAGAATGAGAAATGTCTGCATTCTGTAGTTACTCTCTCCACAAATAGCCTTGTTAATGAGATCATAGGTACACTGAAGTACTGAAGATAGATGTGCTGTGGGATTAAAAAGAAGATAAAAATTAATATGTAAAATAAGAGTAAATAAATAGTCTGTGAAGAGGAAAAAACCTGAGAACCCAAAGTAAAGCTCATGAACTTATTTTGCTTTCTTCTGGGTTCTGGATAGTGTTCTAAATGATTAAAAGTCATGGATAGGTAGAGTGGGACTATATTTCTACATATGAAGATATTTAGCTCTTTTCTCCTTTTAATTTAACTGGAATTCTCTTTAATGTTCCCCATGCTTCCTAGTTCTCAGGCCTCCTTTAGAAAGCAGCATTTGTATGCTGCTTCTGGTGTTGATTTTGCAATACACTTCCTATTCTCTCTTCTCCATCTCCACCCACCCTCCAAAATCGCCATTTCATGATTGAATGTTTAGCTGTGGAATGACTTTTAGGAAACTTTTTGAAGAACTTTAAAAAGGGCAGTTTTCATTATTTTCGTTTTAGAATTCTAGGCCTTTTTTCTTCAGTTTGCTAAAATCCAGATTAATGTAGTAGAACTTGTACTGATTACTGAGATTTAAGATTGTTCCAAGGTTCTGGGTTGTTCTTTCTGTTCAAGCTGACTTCAGGATGTGTAAAGACTCAAGATGTGTAAAGCTGCTACTGCATGATCCCTAGCTCTTATAAATAAAAAGAGAGGAATCAAACTCAGATGCTTGGGCAGAAGATCTGGCAGAGTTTGTCTGTGACTAATGGGTAGGGAGGGTTGGAGGCTGCCTTCCCTAGGCTTGGTGCCCAGTGTCACTTCAGAGGAGGTAGGGGTGAAGGTGGGAAGACACTCGTATCTGATGTGTTGTCAGGTAAAGGCCATTGTCATGTCACAATGACTTCTTCCTGGGAATAGAGTCTCCCTTGTTAAAAATAAGTTAAATTAAGCAAAATAATTAAAACGTTGGCCATGTCTGAAAATGTATGACTTTTTCTACACTTATTTCTCCATTACCTCTCTGCAGAGAGACTGGAAGGATGATGCTTTACCATCCTGAAGTCACGATTGGGCATTACTTTGATGTGAGAATATTTTTTCATGTCTTTGAAGTTCTTACTGTGAGAAGTCTGTGTTATGTTAATATGCTATGAATGTTAAATGAAAATATTAATTTTTGGCCTTTCTAATTCTTTAAGTTGTTTACCTCAGAAATAAAAAAAGAACTATTTAATTTGAAGAAATAATCTACATTTTAAAGTATTTTAATTTTATTCCTTCTTTAATGGATTACACATTACTTTACTTTAAGAATTGCAAATCTAGCATATCTGTTGCCCCACTGATAAATGGATTTTAAAAAATAAAACAAAAACAAACCTTAGCATTCTTTGTGGGGAGATAGTTCTGGTGGGGAGGGAGAAATCAAGGCCCTTAATCTTTGAGATATGTCTTTTATTTCCTCCCAAAAATCTTTTAGTGGGACTGTCTTTTATTGTCTTTCATTGCTCTCTGCAGTATCACTATTTGCTATTTCTTGGAAGTAGTCACTGTTCTGTGTAGCAGACCCATGTTGATTTAGTTGGCCTCTTCTATTTTAAGTGTCTCTTCCCAAATGATATTTTTTTAAAATTAAGAAGTAGTTGCTGTCTCTTGAAAATTTTTGATAAAACCAGTAGATGTAAAATAATTTTGCTTTCTGGTAGATCTAGATCTTTTCTTCCTTTTCCCCATTTAACTTACTACTTGTGAAAAGATAGGGTTCTTATTTTAGAATTTATTTCTGCCTGCTGTTCACTTCTATCCAGAAGCTCTGATCACTTTTATAATAGAGTGGCTACCTCCATGATTTTGATATCTTAGAAGATTTTGATTTGAGGAGCTTCAACAGTAGAGTAAACATTCAACAGGAAGTACAGATTTGATTTCCTTATAACTGTCTAGTTCATGGAATATGATACACAAGAAGAATTTTATTTTAAACAGTTTTTCTTTTAGAAATAAAACATTTGAAATATCAAAAGATACTAATATGCTTCCTACTGATAACATGCATCATTGATTTGGAAACAAATGATGTCCCATCTTCCCCCCCCCCCCCCCCGCCGGGGATTCTCCTATCTCCATATAAATTGTGAAGGTAGTTCATAAACCCTCTCTCACCCAGTCTTCTACTTTTCTACTGATAATAAGACTATAGAGACTAGAGAGAGTGAATGGTTGTCCCAGTTGCTGTAAAAATAATTGGAGGGGCAGCCAGGAAAACTGTTATACACAGTCTTATATATGGCCCCTTTATTTTAGTTTCATTTATTTCACTGTTGAATCCATGGGGAACAGTCCTAATTAATTTACTATAATTTTAGGATTCCACACTGTCAAATGTGGAAATTCAATAAAAGAAGAAATAACTGATAGTCACTATAAGAATTTACTAAACTCAGATTTGTAGTAAAAAAAAACAATTCATGATAGGTTTTTATGAGTACCTCTATTTGTGCTTTTCTAGTGCACTCTTCTGTCTCAACCCCTCTCAGTCCTGTTAGATCCAGGGTCATGAAAGAGGGTGAAGGTTTATTTCTAGGGTACCTGAAATGAAAGAGAATATAGTATGAAAGTTGATTTTCCCTAATCTATTTGAGAGATGAGTCCTTCTCTATCTTTAGCCTCATAGAAATTGTTCTATGCTTTCCATTTCCATTTGGTTGTAAATAGAATTTCCATTTATTAGTTTTTTTGGCTTTGTTATAAGGGAGCTTGTTATGCTTGTATTACCTGATGGGCTGAAAGCATTGTCTACCAGGTATCTTATCTACAATTTTAGAAATTAGATTTAGGGCATCCTTGGCCCTTTTTTCTACTTCTAAATAAGGAGCCATCATATGAAAAACGGGCTCCTTTTTTGGGTCATTTTTAGGATTTGTTAGCTGTCCTGATACAGGGCAACTTTAGCTATAGAAAAGAAAATCCAAGCCATCAGTAAAAGAAATTGCACAATTTGGAATTATGTAAAGAAAGTTGCTAAAACGTCCCTATCTTTCAGCCCAGAGATTCCTCTGCTAGATATATGACCTATGCACACCAAAATACAGGGTGTCCCAAAATTTTAAAACTACAGCAAGACTTGGGATACCATGTTTATTGCATCATTGAACCTGGGAAGACTTGTGTGAACTGATAAAAATTGAAGTAAGCAGAGCCAGGAAAATTATTATATACAATCTATATGGCCCCTGTAAACAACATACACAGTGACTACAGCAGTGTAAATGGAAAAAAACAACCATCCCAAAGGTATAGAAAGCAAATGTTGCAAAATTACATAGAGCAAGTGAGCGAGGCCCCAAAGAAAAGATGTGAGACCTTGTCTGCCCCATCCCCCCTCCTCTGCACTCCTTTGCAGAGGTGGCAGGTCTGTGGGTATAGAACACTGCTTGTATTTTCAGATTTTTTTGACATTTTAATTGGTTTTGCTGACTTTTTTTTTCCTTTTCTCTCCTTTTTTTTTCTTTAAAAACAATCTTTGTTATGAGGAGAAACTTAGGCAGTATAAAAACAAGATATCAAAATTTTATTAAAAAAGAAAAAACAGTGACTAAAACAATGTAAATAGAAATAACTATAAGAAAACAATTAACTGATTGGAGTGAAAAGAAAGAAAAAAGGGTCATTAAGATATCTATTTTTAAAAATTCAGAGAAGAAAACAGAAGGAAGACCAGAAAGAAGCACTGATAATCAGGACAGCTTTGAAAGCCACACGTTGAACTTATATGCTTAAAAAGATAAGTAGTCTGTACATAATAGAAAGCTTCGGTTTTATGTGCAAAATCCTCTTTTTCTTTTCTAGCATGTATATGGAACTATCCATTTTATTTTGTGGCTAAGTTCAGAATAAACAAAACGAAACTGAATGCTGTGAAAATTCAATGATCAAACTTGACTCCAAAGAAGAAATATGAGAAGACATCTCCATCATGCTTCTTTGTAGACAAAGGGAACCATGGATATAAGAGTCTCCACATAGCATTAAACTTTTTCGTTATGTTACTAGTTTTATGGAATTTTTTTCTTCCTCTTTTAAAAACCTTTTGTTATAAAGGATGGCTCTCTGGAAGGTGATGGAGAAGGATACTAGTGGTAAATGTAGGTGATATAAAAACAATATATCAATAACAATTCATTTATTTTTTTAGAAAAGGGCCTACCTAAATACCCTAGCATATTGCTAAGGAGTAGCCATCTGAATTGAATCTTGATCCATATTAAATCAGTGTGGGTAGTTCTGAGTAGCTGTTGCCCGGTTGACTGATGGAAAAACTTTGGGAAATTTGTGCTAATATAACTTGTACATCCTCTCTTCTATTCCTAGAATTTACTGGGGTAGTTCAACCTACAGGGCATTTTGTGGTGCTGAGTCATTCCCCTTAACTGCCTAATTGCTTGAATTATGTTTATTAGTAGTTATTTCTCTCCATCTTGAGAATGTGGAAGTTGACATTCATTCATGCAGAGGACTTGTTGAGCCCACGGAGATCTCAGGTGCCCTTAAATGAGCTGACTGGAAATTGTGCCAGTACAGGCCAAGGCTTGTGTTGTGGGAAGTAGAGATTGAGTGAAATCCATGAGCCTAACCTTCACAGGCAAGTATGCTGAGAGTGTTTTGTGTGACTAAAGAAACCAGTATTTTCCTTTTTTTTTTTTTAACATTTGTTTTTAAAACTTTAATTTCCAGATTCTTTCCTTTCTTCCCTCCTCACCCACCTCCACTGGGAAGACAAGCAATTCAATATTAGGCTGTACATGTGTAGTTATGCAAAGCCATTTCCATAGTAGTTATATTGTGAAAGGCTAACTATATTTCCCTCCATTCCTATCCCCCCCCATACACTTATTCTATTTTTTACATTGACTGTGTTGCTTTTGAAAAGTGTTTGCTTCTAATTACCCTTTCCCCCAGTCTGCTACCCTTTCTAACATCCCCTCTCTTATCTCCTTCCTGCCTACTTTCCTGTAGGGTAAGATACCCAATTCAGTGTGTATATTATTCCCTCCTTAAGCCAAATTCAAAGTGAGTAAGGTTGACCCATTCCCTTTTACCTTCCTGCTCTTCCCCTCCATTGTAACAGTTTTCTCTTGCCTGTTTTTGCTTTTTTTTTTTTGAGGAGGGAAGACAGGGCAATTGGGGTTAAGTGTTGCCTGAGGTCACACAGCTATTAAGTGTTGTGTCTGAGGCCGGATTTGAACTTAGGTCCTCCAGGGCCGGCACTATTCACTGCACCATCTAGCCAACCCTTCTGCCTATTTTGTATGAGATAATTTACCCCATTCTGTCTCTCCCTTTCTCCTTCTCACAATATATTCCTATCAATTTTATTTTTTAGATATCATCTCTTCATAATTTAACTCATCCTCTGCCCTCTGTCCATGTATACATGAACATACATATGCCCACACTCACATATATATTTATATATACATATACCCTCCTATACATACATATATGTATACATATTGAGAAAAGTCTTATGAGTTACAATTATAGTTTTTCCATGAAGGAATGTAAATAGTTCAACTTTAATAAGTTCTTTATGATTTCTTTTTCCTGTTTACCTTCTCATGCTTCTTGTATTTGAACATCACATTTTCTGTTCAGCTCTGGTTTTTTCATCAAGAATGCTTGAAAATCCTCTATTTCATTGAATGACCATATTTTCCACTGTACTTTACTCAGTTTTTCTGGGTAGGTGATTCTTGGTTTTAGTCCTAGCTCCTTTGACCTCCAGAATATCATCCCAAGCTCTTCAATCCCTTAATGTAGAAGCTGCTAGGTCTTGTGTTATCCTGATTGTGTTTCCACAATACTCAAATTGTTTCTTCCTGACTGCTTGCAGTATTTTTTCCTTGACCTGGAAATTCTGGAATTTGGCTATAGTATTCCTAGGAGTTTTCTTTTGGGGATCTTTTTCAAGAGGCGATCAAATGAATTCTTTCAATTTCTGTTTTGCCCTCTGGTTCTAGAATATCAGGGCAGTTTTCCTGGAGAATTTCTTGAAGGATTATTTCTAAGCTCTTTTTTGATCATGGCTTTCAGGTAGTCCAGTAATTTTTAAATTATCTCTCCTGGATCTATTTTCCAGGTCAGTGGTTTTTCCAATGAGATAGTTCACATTGCCTTCCATTTTTTTCATTTGTTTGGATCTGTTTTATAGTATCTTGATTTCTCATAAAGTCATTAGCTTCCAGTTGCTATAATTTAATTTTGAAGGAATTATTCTCTTCAGTGAGTTTTTGAAATTCCTTTTTCATCTGGCCAATTTGACTTTTTAAGGCATTCTTCTCCACATTGGCTTTTTGGGCCTCTTTTGCCATTTGAGTTAGTCTATTTTTTAAGGTGTTATTTTCTTGAGTCAGCCTGTTGACTCACTTTTCATGATTTTTTTTTTTTTTTGCTTTTTGGAGGGCAGTTGGGGTTAAGTGACTTGCCCAAGGTCACATGGCTTTTTTTGTTTGTGTTTTTGTGTTAAGTGTCTGAGCCAGATCCAAACCCAGGTCCTCCTGACTCCAGGGCTGGTGCTCTATTCACTGCGCCATCTAGCTGCCCCTTATTTGTTTTTGTTTTTTGCTTTTTTAGAGGGCAATTGGGGTTAAGTGACTTGCCCGAGATCACACGGCTAGATTTTTGTGTTAAGTGTCTTAGGCTGGATTTGAACTCAGGTCCTCCTGACTTCAGGGCGGGTGCTCTACTCACTGCACCGCCTAACTGCCCCTCATGATTTTCTTGTATCATTCTCATTTCTCTTCCCACTTTTTCCTCCACTTCTCTTGGTTTTCAAAATCTTTCTTGAGCTCCTCTGTGGCCTGTAATCAGTTCATATTTTTCTCGGAGGCTTTTGATGCAGGAGTTCTGACATCACTGTCTTCTTCTTGTTCCATGCCTCGATCTTTTTTGTCCCCAAAAAAGGATTCTGTGGTCTGATTGTGCTTCCTCTGCTTGCTCATCTTGCCAGCCAATTACTTGACTTTTGAGCTCTTTGCCACAGTAGAACTCTGCTTCCAGAATGGAGAGAGCTGTGTCCCAAATTGCTGGGTTTTGACAGTTGTCAGAGCTATGAGAAGGCTGCCTTCTCTACAGCCACTACAAGCTCTGGCACACTGGCGTTCCTCACCCCAGGACCACCACCCAAGACTGTGTCCCAGATCCAAGCAGGACAAAGCAAGAGAGATTAGCCTCTGAATGGTCTCTTGGTCCCCCTATGATCTGCAGGCCAGGAATTCTGGAGGCAGCCATATGGCAGCAGGTGCAGACGCAGCACCGCTGGGCACCTCTTGTTCCCAGGGGCAGGGGCCTGACCAAGCTCTTCTCTCACCCTGGATCAACAGGGTTCCCCACTGACCTTTTACTTTCTCTTTGGCATTTATGGGTTGAGAAGTCTGGAAACTGCCACAGCTGCTGGTGATTCACTCTCCTGAAGTCTGCTCTGGGTGATTGGGGCTGCCCCAGGCTGCCTGTATGGCTCATGTGGGACTGTGCTTGGCTCCCAGTCTGGTGTGATAGACCCTTCCTGTTGGCCTGCCAGGCCGCCTTCAGCAGGAGATTTTTTTCTCTCTGTCACTTTGTGGGTTCTGTAGCTCTGAAATTTGTTTAGAGTCATTTTTTTTTTTTTACCAGTATTGGAGGTGGTTGGTATGGGAACTCAAGCAAGTTCCTGCTTTTACTCTGCCATCTTGGCTCCCTATTTTCCCTTTCCAGTTCCAGATGTGTGATTTCATTGGTGAAGGCAACTCCTTAGGAAGGAGATTCCTTCCACTGATGCAGATATTTCTATAAGATACTTTTTTAGGAAGATGAAGGGAAAACCCTCACTTACATAAAGGGAAAAGAAAACCTAAACCTTAAGACATGAGCCAGATGGTTTCCTTTTGACCAGGTAAATCAAGATGCTTTTTTTTTTTTCCAGTGTGGAGTAGAGGGGAAGGTAGAGTAAGCAGGGGTAAGAGTTGGAAAGGGTCCAGACTTGTGATTTCATTGGCAGATTCTTGGTGTAGAAACTCTTATAACCCATGCATCCTGGTAACTCATATCTTTAACTTGCAGTTTCAAAGAATTTCCTGGAGCACCAAGGAGTTAAATCTTACCCATGGACACAGCTACCATGTGTTAGGTGCAGGTTTTGAACTCAGGTCTTTCTGACTCCAGGGCCAGACCTCTGTCTACTATGCCTTGCTGTCTTTTCCTGTATATGTTGAAAATTATATACTCATCCACCCGATGCTGCTATTCTTCATCCCTTTTTGCTAAAAAAGAAACCGTTTAGTAAACTCCTCAGGAACTGGAGTTGATGGCAGAGGGAGAGGACTCTGTTGTGATCACTCCGTTCCCTCCTTACGCCAGTGCCACTTGGGTATGGAAGAAGAATAGTCCCTTTGGCTTAGTCAGGGACTTGACTGGAATAAAGGCCTCGTGTTTTAGGTTAGTAGCTTCTTGTGAACTAACTGACCTTATCACAGTTTGGTTTAATGGAAAAAGCAGTGGATTTGGAGTTTGGAGGTTAGGCTTCTTGCTTCTAGTTCTAGTGGCAGGACATTATTTAGATAAAATCATTTAAGCCTATGATGTAAGAAGTGATGAGCAGGTTGGTTTTGGGAAAACATGGAAAGACTTGCATGAAATAATGAAGAATGAAATGAGCAGAACCAAGGGAATGGTGGATATGGTAACAGCAGTATTATTTGAAGAATAGCTGTACATGACTAAGTTATTCTGAGTGTAACAAATATTTGAATTAACTATAAAAGACCTATGAAGGAAGATACTGTAGACCTCTAGAGAACTGATAAATAGAAGTATGCATAGTATGGGTGTGTGTGTGTGTGTGTGTGTGAAATGGTAACCCTAACTAGTTAAGAGGAAGATAGCTTGAAACTTAAAAACCAAAAAAAAAAAGAAAAATAACAACTTAAAAAGATATAGGAAGCATTTTATAAATGTAAAACAATTACAACAATAAAAGTTACGGGGCAGCCAGGTAGCACAGCGAGTTAAGAGCACCGGCTCCAGTGTTGGGATGACCTGGGGATCAAATCTGGGCTCAAATACTTAGCACCACACCCAGAAATAATTGGCCATGTAACCTTGAGCAAGTTACTTAACCTTGATTGCTGTAAAAAAAACAACAAAACAATAAAAGTTATTGTTACGTAGTTGATGACTAATTATTGAAGCACATCCCTGATAAATACACAGTTCTATCCTTTTCAACTTCTGATATAATTATATGCCAACCTAGCTGGTGTCATCCACTTTCCCCTGCTCTGTGTCTGCCCGTTTATTTTGACCTACTGATTCTTAGGCCACAGATATATCACAACAGTTTATTCTAGTTTTCAGGGAAACCTTTTCTGGTGGTTCAGAAATTGCCTGTCCCCCTTTAAGATTCACGTGCCTGTGTTACCTTACTACCTTAAAAACAGATTTGTGATTCCTCTCCCTTTAGGCCACCCCCTTCTTCATGATATCATTGTACTTTAAAAGACTGGGACAGACTTGTCTTGTGTACTTAAAACTGTTTGTGGCAAAAGGATGATTTTGCAACTAACTTAATGTCTTTAAATTATTATGTCACTTAAATATTGATGTCTTAATAGCATCAAAGGCCTTAATCAAGCTTAAGTAGGAGAAAAATCAGCCTTTCAGAAGAAGCTTACCCTCTTAACATTTATTTTAACAGATTTTCACTTGCTTTTCCTAAATTTCTCCAGTAGATGGAGATGTGGTTTATGGTACCTAAAATATCACTAATGACCACTCAGTGTTGAATAAATATTCAACGTTTTATCTTCTCCTCCAGGCTTGTGTTATACAATAGGAATTATATGAAAAGGAAAAAATGGATTTTGTTTTGTGTAAGTTAGTGCAGTTCTTTCCTAGTACTTCCCCTTGAGAATTCAGAGAATTATAAAAATTAGTGTGAGGAAAGACCTGTTACTATAAGTCTTCCTTCTTGCCCGTCTCTTAGGGCAAAGGCAGGATTATTTCTCATAGTGTACTCTGCAGTATTGTGTTAGGACTAGTCTGTTTTTCCATGACTCAGCTGATGGGCATCTACCACTTCCTTTGGGATGAGAGTCTCTGGTGTAAAAGATTTCACTCTAAAAATATTTTCCACTTTACTAGTCAACATTTTGATTTATTTAATTCAAATCTTAAAATGTCTTGTTTAGACAATTTTCAGTTTTCTCTTATTTATACCCTTCAAGCATTTTCTTATTTTTTTAGTGATTCATTTTTCTCTTAGTCTTTTTTCAGTCATACAGTTTTTAGTCATTCCTCCCAGCTTCCTTTAAGAGTTCTGCTGCACTCTATTAAATTAATAATTTCTTTCTTTAAAAAAAAACTTTTTGGTTTATTTATTATTTTGATCATCTGCGTTGGTCTAGATTTAGACTTCAGAAGAATATCATCTGAGAAAGGGCAAAGCTTCATTGTGAACTCTATGGATTTTTCTGTTGCCTCCTTTAATTCTACTTTTCTGACCAAGTTCAGTTAGATAGGGCTGAGATGCAAAGGAATCTTTTCCTTGTGCCCACTAACTTTCTCCCTTTGGAAAACAGTTTTTAGTACATGGTGATTTTTCACCTCCCTTCCTCTCCCTCCCTCCTTCAGGGTTGGCCCTACAGCATCCAGGCCCAGTTTACTAGCCACAGCAAGTTGTGGACTTGGCCCCTCATTGCAGAAAGCTTAATGTATCTTTGGATGGGTGTAGTGAATCATCACAACAGCTTGCTCTAGTTTTCATTGTCTGTTTCATTTCCTGCCCCTCTAGAAACTCCTGAATCATCTTGTCACAGATTGAATTAATAATAAATGGCATCCTTGTTGGTTTGTATTACCTAAGAATGGGTTGGAGCGCTGGATGAGTTTGCTTGAAGTGGGTGTGGTAGTATACTTTGTCCACCATTAGCATCACCAGTTTTTTTCCTTGGGCAAGGTTAAGCCAAAGAAAGGGAGTGTGTTGTGAGGTTGCACCTCAAAGTGTTATTTTCATACTTTCTTTTGGAGCTGCGCACTGATCCATATTGCTTACAAAATTTTGCTTGGCCTCATTCTAGATAGTTAGGTTGAATTTGAAGCCCTTTCTAATGGGGCAAGAACTTAGATTTTAAGAATCTTTCCTCCTAGATACTTTGCCTTCTTTAGGTTTTCAGGGCACTACTTTCCTGGTTCTCATCTTTCCTGTCTGATGGCCCTCAAGTTCCTTTGCTGACTCATCATCCATATTACACCCCTTAACTAAGACTCTACACTAGGTCCTTTTTTTCTTACTCTACACTCTCTTGGTAATTTCATCAGCTCTCATGGGTTTAACTGTTATCTCCAGACTTATAACGATATATATCCTCTATCTTTGTCTGTCACTCTCTTTATATCTCTGTCTCTATCTCTGTATATATCTCGCCTCAGTCTCTCTCTTGAGTTTCTTTCCTACATCACCAATTTCCCATTGGACGGTTGAAACTAAACATCACAGAGATACCTTAAACTCGGTGTGTCCAAAATTAAACTCATTATCTTTTCCCTCAAACTCTTCCTTCTTTCGATCTTCCCTTTTTCTGTTGAAGCCACCACTATTCTTCTAGCCTCCCAGGTTTGTAACTTCTAGTATTACCCTAGACTCCTTACTCTTCCTTTATCCCACATATATTAGTAATAAGTTGCCAGATCTTGATGTTTCTACCTTCATGATCTCTTGAATCTGACCCCTTCTCTCCATTCACACAGCTACCACATGAGTTCAGGTCCTTATCACTTCTCATTTAGATTAGTGCAACAGCCTCCTGATTGGTTTCCCTGCCTCAGGTCTCTTACCACTCTAGTTCGTTTTTTGTATGAAGTCTTTCCTGACCCCCTGTCTGTCCATCTTCCCCTACCCCCAAGTTATTAATGCCGTCCACCCAAACTGTAAGTACTCTGTATATGTTTGTATTTATGCTGTATATAGTTCTCCTGTATCGGAATTTAAGCTCCTTGTGAGTAGGGATTGTTTCATTCTTTGTACTTGCCCTCTGGAGGCCAACACAGTTCCTGACACATAGTAGGCACTTAAATACTTGTTGATAAATGATTGATCGAAGTTTCATTTTAAACTATAGACTAGAGCAACACTTTATTTTTTGTAATACATAAAAGTGGTAGCTACTTGAACATATCTTGATGTCTCAGTTCTTCTAGTTTCTCTAGGTATGATTGATTGACAGTAACTTGAGTACTCCATTTAGTACAAATTTATTACATTATTTAATCACTCAGTTCTTTATTGAGAACAAAGCAAGCTGTTCCAGAGTGGTGCTGTATCAAAGATGTGTTATTGCTCTGGGTTATTATTGTTTTATAATGAAGGTCTTCCATTCCTTGTCAAGTAAATTCTTTTGGGTAGTTTCTAAGAAGGGCTTAATTTGCATTATAGTGAGACTTTCATATATTAGCCCAGGTCTTAAGGCTCTTTTGCTGGTAGGGTTTTAGCCACTGTTTTCTTCTTTAGGTCCATTGATAATCTGAACTTCTTCCAGCCCATTTAACCCACTAATAAATTAATAAATTGAAGTTTGAAGGGATTTTAGCTTGGTTTGACCAAAGATATCATATTGTCTCCGAGACAAAGAATCAGATCTATAAACAGTTATTGGCCCTGTCAATAGCAGCTCCTAATTAGAGGGCAAATTTTACATTATTATATAAGGTAAGATGACTTGTGCAGGACTGAGGCATATGGGTAGTATCATCATTGGTAACATCTCCTTCAACTATGAAGGACTGATGATACAGAACCACCAAATGGTAACATGCTAAAAGCCACACAGGGACAAGATTTCCTTATTTTTACTTATAGTCTCACTTCCTAATAATTTTACCAGAATTGCATTTTGGCTTTCGAGTGTGTCCATCAGTGGAGGGGTAAGCTGGTAAAACTATTATATTTATAGAGATTAAAAAGCCCCTTGCCTGTTGCCAGCTATCATGTGGACATGATCTGGAATGGAATGCTTTTTAAAAAGGGTTTTCTGTTTCAGAGAGAAAGACCCTAAAAGAAAAGACATTTGCATATGGTAGTCCCCATTTAGGGCTTTCGTAAAATTTCTGAACTATTGTAGTTTTACTTGGAGTTGGTTTCCTTGAGGTTGTGAGCCCGAGGATACTTTATATTAGAGATGTGTAGACTTTTTTCTGTATGGAATGGTGAGAATTAACTTTTCAGAAAAGCACTCAATTAATTAATTTATTTAATAAATAATCAATTTAATAAATTGATTAATGTGATTTGGATTGGAGTTCCATCGATGGGGTCCTTTGATTGTCACTTTGTTCCATGTGGAAATCTTCCTATTTGTCTAGTTGTATTGGAATTTGCTTTTCAAAGGCCAGAAGAGTGAAGATAACTGAACAGAAGCACTCACTGCAGTTCCAGTGTGTTTCCAAAGTAGAAATTAAACACAATTGTGTAATTATTGCCGTAACTTCTTAATTTGCAGAAGATGTTGGAAAATAACTCCCTGATGTGCTCTGACTTGTTCTTGGCAAGTACCTTGAGATCAGTAAAGGGTGCTCTTGCATGAAGTCTTTTTGGCTCTTTTCTCCTAATTCCTGTCTGTCCATCTATAACATAGGGGTAGGAATGGGTGGTGTAGTTGATGATTACCTACCTGAACACCTTACTTGAACACATTCTTGGGATTGTAGAACATTTGTAAGATGGAATTTATACTTTTGACTTCTGTTTAAATGTTTTAAAAATATGAATGTTGGGGAAATGAATGAATCAATTACTTTCTATCTGGTTAATGTAAGAGTTTTAGAATTATAAATTATGGATGGATTTTAGAAATGAAGTAAGGATATTTTATAGTCTTAAGTTACTTCTGCATTGTGGTTTGCCACTGTTATCAGTTCAGCATTTGGTCACCCATCATGAATACCATTTCATGTCTGTAAGTTTTATATCTCAAGTAACTGTATGACCAGTCAGTTATTTAGCTTACCTGACCACACTTTCCTCATCTGCAATATGGGAAGAAGGCTAAAGTTAACCAAGGCCCCTTCCAGCTTGAAAACTCTGATTCCAGGTAGCATTGTTTTTTAAACCATTGGTACTATCTAGATTTCCTCTCCTTTATGTTCTTTCTTCTTCCTGCTTTCTTTTTTGCTTCTTTGATCTTTTTGCTGAGGCTTCAGATTTAACTACTGCATCTTGCAGAGCTTCTGGTATATGAATTAGGAAATTCATATAAAAGAAAAGAATAAAATGGAGGCAGAATCAGTTTCCCTTTTGAGGGTCAGTCACACACATACATACAGACAGACAGACGCGCACACACACACACCCTAGTGTAGTGTATGTTATTGAAATCTGGAATCATCAAGAAAACTAAAATAATCAGATTTTAATTTCTGGAAAAATTTGTCTACTAATGGCTGTGAAGGTAATTTGGTATCAGACCATGGAGTCATTGATGATGAAAAAAATGAATTTTCTCTATTTGGTTCAATCAGTTTGAAAGCAACTTCAGATGTCTTAATGATAGCCAGTCTTTATTGATCAGAAAGCAACATTTTTACAAATAAAATATTTTATTGTAAATGTAAGTCTGGCTGGCACAGAAAAAAAAATTAAGAATTCAAGGACTCCAACTTAATAGTCATGGTTATATCTTATATGGATACAAGAATTTTTCAAGATGCTGACATTGCCTCTGGTTGACTCTCATGTATATTGGTTAGCTAATTAATAGCCTCAGAATTTTTTTTGCTCTTGATTTTAGGTAGTCCTTCTAGAGTGAGCTAGAATTGCTCAGCATTAAGATTCCAAAGGTATCTCCGGCCTGGATGATGAAAGGAAAGTGATCTACTTTCTTAAGGCTACAAAACTGATTTTGTGCCCTTTCTACCTTTCTTCCCCTTTCCTAAGAACCCCTATGAACTATTGGTAGCTATAAATAGAATTCTGTCTCACCCAGGGAATCACCTTGGGAATAATTTCACCAGCACATTTAAGACAGGTGGAAGAAAGAGTGGAAATGATCCCCAAGGACAGGCAGAAGGAAGGGTAGAATCTTAGAAGTTGTCAATGTTTTTTTTGCCTAGAAACCTCTGCAAACGGGTAATATATTCTAAGGGCGAAGGGGAAAAAATATGTAAGGGCAGTGGGGAAAGAGGAATCTTGAGCGATGCGTTAGTTATACAGGGTACATGTAATTGAAGCTGGAGATGACCAGGGTATGTTACTTGACATAGTTGGTATTCTTGGCTAGAGAATGATGAATACAATGCATGCACATTATGAATTTAAGGCATCTTGACTGCCACAGCACTCTGTAATTTTTTTTTTAATTGTGTAGGCTTTAATCAGTCTGCTGTGGATACTGCTTCCCCTATTAGGCAGGTGCTGTCTGCAGTTCTTGCTCATTCAGAAAGTAAAAGGAATTTGGGTAGGGGTGTGTGTGTTTATGTGTGTGTGTGTGTGTATGTGTATTTTTTATGGTTGCATCTGTTGTGCTTTTTAGGGTTGGCATCTGTCTTTGATGCTGAGCCATATACTAGTTCAAGTACAGTTATAGCTGGAAGACATCACTTTTTCCACTCTTCAAAAATTGAGCTACTGTGTTAGGGCTAAAGGAATCGGGGAACAAAAATGTGAATTTGAGAGCATTGGGCTGCTAAAAAGAAGACACTAGGAAAATGAGGTCTTCTCAAATTCCCCACCTCTTGGTGTAAAACCTTATTGTTATCTGTGGTTTGTAATTAACCGCTCTCCACTGCTTGTCTCCTGTAGGCTTAATATCTCACCAAGTCATTAGGATATAAATCTTTCTTTATAATTACATAGAAAATGAGAAAATTTGGCATTATTAATCAGCCTTCTAAGAAGAGATGTACAGATTCTGGAAATTTGGAAGACATAGAAGAAACCTATTTTCTTTGTCTGTATGTGTGTGTGATGATAGGAGAGGGTGGAATGAGGAAATGTTTTTTTTTTTTTAAGATAAAACCCCAAATATGAAATTTAATTTTATATACCTTTTTTTTTAGCTTTAAAGTAGTTTTAATCATAGAAAAGTATGACCCAATAATCATAGATTTAGAGCAGGTCAGCACCTCAGAGGTCTAGTCCAATCACTTCATTTTACAGATGAGGAAACTGAGGTCTAGAAAAATTAAGTGACATACCCAAAGTCAAACTTGTACTAAGTGGCAGAACTTTATTGAATCTAGGTGTTCTGATTCCAAATATAAAGGGTTTTTCCCCCCATTACACCATGAAGATGAACATGTATAACTTGACTTATGTATGAAATTATCATGTTTGACTATTAACTGTAAAAGTAGAGCTTATATAGATAATTACAAAATACTAATTGAATTTTGGCTATAGAGGGAGCTTCTGGAGAATTTTCCATCTCTTATTTATTTTTGTCAGTTTAATAGAAGCCAGGAAAAACTTGAACAGAAGAAACAATTAACATAAAGAAAATTATGTTTTCCTGAACTTAGTGTCCTTACCTGTGTCAAACACATCACAATTCTTCTGTCATTCAACAAGTATTCAATTAAATGAGTAGGGTAGAAAATTCCCAAATCTTGGTGAACATAAGTATTACTACATGGGATATTACCTCATAAGCCTTATTTTCTGAGCTCTATCAGCACTTTCTGCTTTTTTTGATTATTTTTGCCATCTTCATTAACTCAAGAAAAGTGAAAGTTTACTTGTATTGAAAGAAATTCATTTGATATTTTTCTAAACATATCATAATTTCTTTAAAATGTTGGAGATGATGATTGGACTTTGTATTACTACTCAGTGTTCTATGAAGAAAGACCTGAAGATGTTCATATTCCACGGTATTTTAGAATACCTTTTTCAATATCACGTCCCCCACCAGCTGCTTTCTTTGTGGTTGAGACAAATGACTCAACAGCCTTACATTTTAAGTTTCTACCCTTTGAGTCTTAGATCGATGAGATTTGCAGCAGCATGAACTGACTGCTGGAAGTATTCTTCTCCTTTCTTATAAAGTCTTCCACCTCATTCTCTTCTTTGCTTTTAAGTAGAAATACTCTTAGATTCTGAAAAATATTCGATTTATCATAGAAAAGAACCCTGATTCAGATATGGTGATTGCAGAAGAAACAAACTTTAGAATGTTTTAAGTTAATGATCAGTCTCAGATGAATCCAGAAGACATCTTCATCAAGTATGTTCATCTTTACACTCCTGGATACTTTAAGGTCTTTAATTATTATTGTTTCCTGAACAACTTCTTTGTATTTAAAAAAATTTTTTTTAATCTGTTTTAAATTAGTTTTTAAAAATTTTTGAGTTCTAGTTCTCTCTCCCCCTTCTCTCCTACCTCCTTGGGAAGGCAAACAATTTGATATCAATTATACATGTGAAGTCATGCAAAACATATTTCCATATTAGCCAAGCTGAACAACTTCTTAAAAATTTTTTTTTCAAAGAATGTTACTACTCCATTCCATAGAGCTGTACTTCAGATTGTGCCATTATTTTATTCTTTTTTTTTCCTTCTTAGAGACAGTACATGACAAGCTTTTACATATTTCATAAACTTAGTTGGTGGTTCTTTACATCTTTTGGGAAGTATCCAATTAACTTTTCCCCCAGTTTTTGAGGGTAAGAGAATTTAGGGGTGAAAAATCCAAAATATTTTCCACCAATACATGAAAAAAATTTTTTTAGGTAGCCATTTTTCTATTGCTGAGTCAACCAATGTAATCCATATTTCTCTCTGCCCCTTTTAAGGGAATTTCCTAGACAGTCATAAAAATAGTAGAACTAAAAAGTTATATTTAGAGATCATTGAATGCAGTGTGAGGGTGGTGTGGTGTGGAAATGGTGAAGTGACTTGTCTGAGGTAACACATTTAGTTAGTGTGTCAGGACTTCTAACTCGAGGTTTCATGTTTATATTTCTTCCTTTACCCTACTGCTTCACATAGAAAAACCTGGAACCTTTCTCAAAAGATAATACAGCATGCTGTGAATTTCTAAAAATTAAAAAAAAGATCCTAATTTAAGATTAGCATTCCCTTTCAGATTTTCCTCCTTTTAATTTTACCTCTAAACTATGTACTGTCATGGCTGCTGGTGTTAATTGAACCCAGTGTAGTTCATGCAAACTATAATGGTTCCCATTGCTCTTTTCATCCACATATATAGACAGCTTCTTATCAAGTATTATTGAGATTGGGAAGGGTGTGTTGTGTGTGTGTGTGTGTGTGTGTCTCTCTCTCTCTCTCTCTCTCTCTCTCTCTCTCTCTCTCACACTAGAGGACTCCTGGCAGCCCCATGAGTTTTTTTTCTCCCTTGCCTTTTCTCTTTACATCATAGTCATTTATTAATTTTATTTTTAAAATTTATTAAACCCCACCCCCTGAATCCCCCCAATTGAACCATCCCTTCTGACAAAGAAAATAATTAAGCAAAAGCATCTGCTACAGTGCCCAAATCTGACAACATATATAGTCTGCCCTTCTTGTAGTCCCTTGTCACAGCATGGAGAAGGCCTGTTTCATTATTAGATTACCAGTTCTCAGGGACCTTCGTTTGTTTTTAGGTAATTAGTTTTGACTTCCTTTTCATTGATATGGTTGTAATCATAGTACATATTGTTGTTTTAGTTTCTGTTTATTGTTACTCTGCATCAGTTCATAAACTCGTCCCTATGTTTTTCTGAACTTTTATAAAGTTTCTTAATTCATGAATTAATTCTTAATTCATGTCTCTTATAACATCCATGTTTCAGTTCATTACTGTACTACAGTTTGTTAAGCCATCCTACACACAGTGGGCATCTTGTTGTTTCCAGTTGCCATTAAGAGTATTTTGATATCTCTTGGACTTATGTTTCTGACTGACTTCCTTGGGGTATAGAGGGATCATAGAAGGTGAGGATAGTTTAGTCTCTTTCCTTGCATAATTCTACATTGAAATACAGAACAGTTGAATCCCTTTCTCAGCCTCAGCAGCCATGTATTTATATGCCTCCTTAACACAGCCCCTCTGACGTTCTCATTGATTTTTTTTTTTGTCATCTGGGCGACTTTGCATGGTGTGAGATGAAACCTCAGAATTGTTTAAATTTTAATTTCTCTCACTATAAATGGTTTGGAACATTTGTAGTTTTTGTGCCACTTAGAGTTTTCAATTCTTCTTTTACTGATTACCTCTTTGTAATTGACATCTAGGATCTTCTAAAACAATGCTTGTAAAACTTTGGCTATTTGAATCTCTGAAGAAATGAGAAAGTTTGTTATGTTTTTCATTGATAATCTTTTGTTTTTGTATCACATTAATTTCAGGTTATCTCTCTGGCCTTTCTAGCCTCCCTAGCAAGCCATCCCTTCTTTGCAAGATCAAAAAAAAAGTGGGGAAAAAATTGCAACTCAGTGAAACTTTCATCAGTTTGGCAGTGTCTGACATTATATTTGCATTCCACATCTATTGTCCCTTGTGAGGGTTAACTTTTTTGGATATAGATCTTATAAAATGTATCATTTATTTCACTGCCTTCTTAAACAGAGTATAACTAACCATAGATTAACCATTTTTTTTTTTACTCTGTGTCATTAGTATGATTATCTTTTGGTAGAAATGAATACATTGAAGATAATGGTGGCCTCACTCTTTTTTGTGCAGTGAGTTTTGTGTTAAATGACCAGAATGAGATGGTTTTTTTATTTCTTGTGTCTGCTTTTTCTAGTTTTCTTGTTGCTCCCTGCTTCTTCCCTTTGTTAGTTTGTCACCCTCTAGCAGCTCCTCTCACCGTTTCTTACTGCTATATCTAATTTGCTATGGGCTTAGAAAGTAAATTACCAAACTTGATAGAATTTTTCATAAAAATAAAAATAAACAGGCTTTGAGTGAAAACTTGAGATCTTCTGTTATATGATCTTGATAATGTACATGACTTTATTATATCTCTTTTGGCCACTTAAAGACATCTGCTTTTCTGGTTCTCATCTATGTTCTAGAAAGGAGAGGTTTCTTAAATGTCAGAGTTGTGGATAATTGAGGAGTTACTGTAGTACAGTATTACAAGTTCAAGTTTTATTATTGTTTAGTCTTGGCACATCTGTTTGTGAATGTGAAAGAGACTAGCCAAGGTCTAACACTGCTTGGTAATGTATTTTGAAGTGGGTTTATTCTGGAAACAGATTAATTGAAAAGAATTTCCATTTTGACCAGACTACATATAAGTGCACTGGACTGACTTTGGCTTGACTTTTGTTCTTGTTTTGGAATTCCAGGGCAGCGGCTATAAAAGACAGCCAGTCTCTGGAGTTAGGAGGAGTTCTCCTTGACTTTTTGTTGTGTTTCCAATACTGGTTGTCCTTGGTCCAGGAGGTAATACCAAAGGGTCAGAGTCCTTTTGGTTCATCCTGAGCCTAGTCTGGCTGCTGATCATGAAACAAATAAAGGATGTTTTCTTTCTCCAAAGTGCCTTTCCTACCTCCCTGCTCCCTTCTCCATTTTCTTTTTTCGTTTTCTCCCTTTCACAAACTGAACTTTTCCAGAAGAGATATTAGATTCATGCTGCTATTTTTGGGCCTTCTGACCTCTACTTGGTTCTATGTTATTTTTTTCCCTAATTTTTCTCATAAATTGTATGCTTTAACACTGGCTAAGAAGTCTAACCAAATTTGAAGTTAATCCAGGCATGAAATGAAGTAATCAGTTCAGAATCGTTTGTTTTGAGGTTTGGGTTTTTTTTTTTTTTTTGCCTTTTGTGTTTGTTTTTTAAGTGCTGATCACTTAAAAGTAAGGGAAAAACATCGAAAAAATACTCAGGCCCACCTGGACAGCTGTATGTAGAATGGAATTGCCTTTAGGGGGAAGATTGAAGGAACATACACACAGCATCTGCAGCCACATTCTTTGCTTTTGGTAAAATGCTAATCCCAATTTAACATTATGACAGCAGCTCATTAAAAGCCGTTCGGAAATGTGCAGATCTAGGCAGCAGAAAAGAAGGGGCTTTGCACGCACACAGTTGAGAATAATGGTAAACCACGTGGGTCTCATTTTGTTTTAAATCAAGTAAATTACACAAAGGGAATTTACAGGCATGGACTTGCTGTGGTATGTAGCCTTCAAGGTTCACAGTCACATAGATAGCTTCTAGTTAAGAAGTACAAAACAAAATTCAGGAGGTATTTTGTTGGCATTTTTATTACGAAAACATCAAGTTTTATGAGAGCCTTTCTGGCATTTACTTTACATATGTCATAAATCCAACTCTTTATCAGGTATTTGGGGTTTATGCTTCTGCTAGTTGTAATATCTTGCTGAATAACTTGTTTTGAAACTCTTATTTGTATTCTTCTAATTAAAAGTCAAGATTGTCTTTTCATTTGTCTGTCATTTATAGCCTGTCTAAACTTGAGGGTTGGTTTGTCTTAGTTTTAACAAAGCTTTTCCACTAAATAAAATGGTTATATTTTGCTCATTTCCTTTTTTTCCTGTAATATAAGAAATACTTAAAAATAAACAAACCCATCCCATAGGAATTTCTTTCAGTAGCCAACAGATACAGAATTATTTTCTTGACTCCTTCGGTAATGTGTAGTAATCTTCCATCTGGAGATTAACTTTGTTTTATCAATTCTGCATTTGGATATTTTAGCCAGTTTAAACCATAGCTGCTCAAACGTCGTATAGTCTTAGAATTTTAAGAGTTTAGAAGGGGCCAGTCATTTAGGCCAGGATCCTCATTTTATTCATGAGATCAGGAAGCTAGGTAGAATGAGAACCAGAACCGAGTCCTCCGGCCTCCTGATTTAATGCTCAGCTCCATTATCCTGCCAAATAAAGCACACAACATGGTGCAGTCCAGGGGGAAATGAGACCTTTTAAGAAGACGTGATGTCATTTTCCCTTCACCTCCCTGCTTTTTTAAGTTCCTTTACCATCTCTCTGCTCACAGTCTCTCTCAAGATCTGTTGTATTTATTCTTTAAATGGCAGAGAAACAGTGGAATGGTTCACCAGAAGTAAGTCTGAAAAGGAAACTGAAGAGTCCTGGTAGAATGAGGAAGTAGCTGCTGGGAGGGGAGGGGTAAGAGGGAGATTTAAACAAAGTTAACCATTTGATACAATCCAGTGACTGTTAATACTTGGGGGTGGGATGGGGGGGTGGGGAGAAACTGTTCTACTTTCATAAGTTTTTCAGATCCTTAAAATTAATTGATGGGTAAGGGGTCAGCTCTCCATCCACTCCCAGCCAGCTGCCAGCCACAGGGCAGGCATTTGAGGGAGAGACAGGAGACTACACTGTGTGCCAGGCAGATCAGCATACCACCGCCACCCTGACTGCCATCTTCCCTCAGACCAGGACCCTGAAACTAGCGTTTGAAATAACAAAGCTTTCCACCCTCTCTCCTGGTCATCGTCCTGGAAGGCAGCCTCTATGGAGCTGTAACCTGGTGATTACTCCTGTGGCTGGCACAGCCACTGTGACCCAGAAAGGAGAGTTCTGGCCACGGAAATCCTCGACAGTGTCAGGTGCTTCAGCCTCAGGAACTGATAGGATTTATCCATGGGAATGACATTAGAAGAGCCATTAGCATCTGCCTTGCTTCTACATTCTAAGGCCCATGGTCCCCTTTCATCTCACTTGCTGCTGAAACCTATGTGACCTGTCTCCCCATTAGCATATGGATACCTTGAGGGCAGGTGCTGTCTGTCTTTACATTTTGTATCCAAAAATACAAACACTGTAGCACAGTGTTTTGTACATAATCGGTGCTTAATAAATGCTGTTTTCTATTCATTCATTTAGAATTATATATGGTTCCATATTTTCCACCTAATAGTTATATTTTAACTTACATACTTAGAGTTAATGCTTTTACCCTTTTTTGTTTTTTTAACTATAGTGTATTCCCTTTTTCTTAATATAAAATGATTGAACTTTGAAGGAAGTTTATAGGATTCCAATTCATCCACACAATCATTTAAACAGTCTAGAAAATTAGACTTAGGTCCTGGAATTTGACATTTTCCAGAAACCATGCAAGAGAACATCTAAGTATATGTTATCTTTGTCTTCTCTCCACCTGACCCTCTACCCTACTCCTGTTTGATTTCTGTCTGGCTCAGGGGCTACAGATTCCCACCAGATTTCAGCCTATTTATTCTGAATCTATAGATGCAGTCAGGAGTCATGGGTAGTTCTTTAGCTGACCTAAAAGCCTGAGCCTACTCCATAGTGAACCTGTGGTGACCCTTGAGGATGCCAGTTTGGTTTTCAGCTCCTTGGCTCTCTTGGATTTTTATCACTGGAGCCGAACTGGTATGGTTCCACGTGTTTTTTCTGCCTTTATCTAAAGGCAGAAACTTGGGGTTATCATCCAAGTGAAACAGATAATGTCCACATTGGATTTTACTGACTTGGCTTCCTCTTTCCCCCCACCCACACATCCTCCTAGATACCAATTTATCTTCCTGCTTTGAAGGACAGGGCATATTTGGGGCTTATGAATTCATCATTTATGAATCATTTGTGCTTTGTTGATAGACTGATAGCAGTAACAGTTCATTGGTCTTAGGTTGAGCCATGAGAAACTTTGTAGGTGGGAAGTTCAGAGATGGTGTTTAAATGCTTTCACTTCTTGCCTGGCTAAGTTAGTTTCCATTCTCTCCTATCACTTCAATTGTAATCATCCCCACCTTTGTCTTTATATTTAAAAACTAGCTCACATTGTCCTTCCCTGGCTAATAACTTGTTTTTTATTTAGTTTCCAGGCAGAGCGTCCAGCACTAAATGTCGTCATTTTCCCCCTGCTCCACGAGGGCTTGACTGATGTCATCAGAGATGTCCCCATGATGCACCTGGATGAAATTACCTTGTTCAAAAGCAGAGTGGCTGAAGAACCACCAAACCTGTGGTGGTGATGGCTCCATCAGGAAATGGGATGGTCTGCGTCAACAGGTGAAATCATTTTCCTTTAGCCTGAACTTTACCCTCCTCATCCTTCACCAACTTCTTCAGCTTACAGCTGCCTTATTGGATGCTATCACTTCAGTCTAATTCCACCACAAAGCCAGATGAGACTGGACATTTCCATGGGCACGTGAATGTTGTCATTGGGTTATTCTGCTGCTGCTTGTGCTCTCCAGCACTCTGCTGAGAAGCCCCATCGGAGTGGTTTGGCTGTTTCCTTGTGGTCGCTATCAGTACTTTGGTTTGTAATGTAAAAGGGAAGAAAATATTCCCTCTTCATCCCACTACATTCCACTCAATATGTTTCACTAGGGCTTTTTTGTGTGTGCTTAGCAGTACCTTTTGTAACCTTTTCTCTTTTAGACACTTTCTTTGTGACTACTTGTTGCTTTGGTGAGATTCATATTGAGAGTTAAATGTTAACAGGATTACAAGAGGAGAGTGAAGTGGGCGGCCTTAAAAGGGGAGGACGAATTTAGTTAAAATAGATGTGGTGCTTGGTACCCAGGTGTGAGGTACCATGTGTGTACTTGCACATGAAAAAATATATCAGGATAACATCTCTATGAGTGATGTAATCTATTGACTCGTTTCAAAGACCAGTGACTGTAACCTTTCTTTCAGCAAACTTTTCTGTGGACACTGCCATAGTCTCCACATTTAGCCATTTGCACTGTTAGCCCTTGACCCTCCCTACTTTTGAACCTTCTGAAGACTACGTGTATTGAGTAGCTTTATTCCTTTACTTGGTGTCATGGAGCTAGGAAAGACTGTCTCCAGAGACCCCAGGAGCAAATTCAGCCACCTCACAGGATGGGCTTCCTCGTATCCCACTTATCTCCACCTGTGACTTTATTGAAATGTTGGATGAAGCTCAGTTTTTGCCAGGAGTATGTGAGCCTCTGAACCTGAGATAATGAACGGAGGTGTTCTCTATCTTTCCAGCAGCTTGGGGACTGGGTACCATCCAGGGAAGAGGAGTTTTAAGTCTTTAGGCTGCCTTGAGACAAGGTGGAAAGGGGGTGGGGCATACTCTTTTTCCATAGCAGCTTGGTCGAAAAAGTAGCAGTGGCATCCCTCAAGTGGTCTGGGGAGAGTCCCTGCAAGAGTCAGGTATTTAAAGAGGAGATTCAGCAGATGAAGGAAAGCTTCCTGGAGGAAAAATAAGGTCTCAATCCATGACGTAGATGCTGCTACTTTGTCTTTGGCAGGGCAGCATCAAATTAGGGGTGCTCTGGCTGCCCTGGGGTAGCCCTTCCTTTGTTGCTGCTTCCACTGGAGGGTACTCTATAGTAGAAATCTCAGCATATGTATAGAAGGGCCGAACCTGGACTGGAATTCCAGAAGACCAGCGTTGATTTCAAATTGGTCTCAGAAAAGGAACATGATAGTTCTTCAGTCAAGATTTGGTTGTTGTAGACCTCTGGACCGAGAAGAAGCATCTCCTCTGCCTAGATGTTCAGGGGTGATGCATTTATGTGTGGGATCTGATACTTTACAGCAGAGCAGGGAAAGCAATAGCAGAATACCTGGACCTACTATCTGGATAGCAGATTTCAAGGCCAAGAAGACACTGGAATGTGGGGAGAGGTTTGGGGGTGATGGTACTAGCACTGATGGCGGCAGCTTGATTTCGCAGTGTCTGGTCTCTGTATGTGTCTAGGTTCTCTTATCCTTGTAGCTTCTAACACCAGGCAGGGTGTTTTCACCCGTTTTTGCTCCCACCTCCTTTTCAGGGGCCATCAAATGATACTTTCTAGGCATTCCCTCCAAGGAGAATTGGCTAACTTGTGTCTTCAGGGACTTAAGTGAATCATTCCCTTAGAGGATTTCTTTTGCCTGTTTCTCTTGGTGTCCCAACCTTTCCTCCTTGTTCAGCCTGGTTTTGTAGCAACACTAAGTCGAACACATGATATGTCACCATTTTTACTTCAATGCTAGCTCATAATCAAAATGAGCTTGTTTCTCTTCTCTGTAATGCCTGGACTTCACCTTGTAATAGCTGGCTGACAGTCACTACTGGATGCCTGATACTTCACAAGCTTTACCTTCAACTTTTGATTGAAGTTTGCTTTTCTTTTAACCATTCCTTTGCCAGTGCCCTTCATCATCTTGTTTAAAGTCTTATTTTCTTGCTCAAGACACTTTATTACTTATCCAGCTCCTGATCCCCTTTTTCCATTTCCTCTCTTAGCTGTATCTTCCTTTCATTTATCTGCCAATATCTCTGGTGACCCACCCTCAAAAAGCCTGCCAGACAAACCAACCTTTTCCTCTTATTACTCACATTGTAGAGACTACAGTGTTTATCCAATAAGCTTTCTAATTCTCCTGTGCTCCTTCCTGGTACACATCCTCTTCCTCCCAAGGATTGAGATCTAATCCATATATTAACTATTTCAAGGCAAGTTAGGATTCTTCATTTTCCCCATCTGAAACGTTGATCCCTACCATATGAGCATTATTGGCCCAATTAAGTATTTTATGAAGCATTTTGTATAAGAGGACTTTTAACAGCTCTCCCAGGCTCTTCTTGAAGTCAGATTCCAGAAAGTGGAGTAGTAAGTTGAATCCCATCTTATTATTAGCTCGCACCATCTACCTAGCTGTAACTTTGGGGACACAGTAACTTGGATCCTCAAAAAGATGAAAGTATTTGGATAACTTTATTCGTTATCTCAGGGAGCCCAAGAACCAACTCATTCTTTGCACAGGTAAAGCTTCTTTGCATCCCACTTCTAGAATGTTCCAGGATGCCTGGGCTATTTCAGTTCCAGCCAACTAATGATGCATAATATAACTTATTACCCCAAGACTTGTCTGTACTAGTGGGCACCATTTTATTTGTTATTGTTTTTCTTAAGTTCTGTGAAGCCGTAAAGGTACCTTTGAATTTGGTCTGGAATAGCATCCAGAATTAAACAACTCTAGCAGCAGTATATGTCCTGATAGGCATAAACACTAACATAGATTAGTGCCATCATGAAAGTTACCTTATTCCCTGTTTCACTGTGGGAGGTCATCTGAAGTCTTCTTGGTAATCTGTAGGCAAACATTTTCAGTGCTTATTCCAGAGCACCAGGAATGAGTTGAGAAGCATCATCTGAAAATGAAACTCTTCTTCACAGCTATTCTTACAGAGACGCCAGAAAACGGCTACGTATTGAGGAGCTAGGTATGAGTGGAAATGGGCATGGGTTGAATGCAAGTGAACAGCACAGTTTTGCTTCCTTACTGAACCTGAGAGATTCTGCTCTGTGTGGTACACGTTGTCTGCCTTTGAAAGGACAAATGAGTGAAAGGCTCTGGTTTGGAAGATTGAACCTTGCATGATGGAAGATGGTGAGCTGCATAGCAGATATGTCCCAGATAGAAAGAATGACCTTTCTCTGTACATCAGGTCAAGCTGAAACATACTGCTGATTGCACTTCAGACCTGAATGCATTGTAGCCCGACATATAGTCAAGATTAATTACCAGTGCATCGTTTTTAGGGGAGGTTGATGAGAATCTGTCAAGCAGGTGTAATAGCATATTAGAGTTCCTCGTCATGGAGTGAGTCTTTATCCTGGGCATAATGTCTCATTTTAAAAGATGCTGTATAGCCTTAATAGCTATAATAGATCACTTGAGGTCTTCATTTTGATCTGTAGGCAAACGTTGCTAATTTCAATGTCTGTTCCAAAGCATCAGTGGCTACTTTACATGAATCATCTGGAAAAAAAAAATTGCCCTCACCGTCACTGTCTAGAGTTGCTCAAGGTTGGCCACATATTTGAAATGCTATAATAAAGCTAGGTATGAGAAAAAGATAAACACAGGCTGGAATCTGGTGAACAGTCTGCCAAGTCCAATCTTCTACCTACAATGGGCACCTGGAGGTAGCTTCAAATGTATAGAGAGACTGTTCATTCCAGCAGCCCTCACTTGTTGTACCCCTGACCCTAATAGGTATACCATATCCAGGTCACTTCGAGCAAATATAATGTTCATACAACGTGCCATGATGCAGCAAGGGACAGGTAAAGAGGAACATACATTTGGACAGCTCCACATAAGCCGGCACCCAACACTTTTTTATAGTTTTATAGTTTGGGCCCCGCAAGGGGTGTTTGAAGATCCTTCCTGCAGTGATGGCAGTTTCACATGTTATCTGATATGGCACCTGGGCCAAATATCTCTGAAATGGCTGTTTTGCTGAAGATTTGCTCAAGAAGATGGGATTCTTCACCGTACAGAATGAGCTTACTAGACCAGTTAAGGAAATGCTCTCCTATTCTGCACACACATTGGCCTTAAAAAATTCATAGTACTCTTATTTGCTACCACACCCTTTATGAGATCCATTGCTATATTGAGAGACATCTCTGCTGATGCTAATTACAAAGACTCTTATATGCCTTGTTATACAACATCTCACTGCTATGTCACACCAAAGGATGTCCAGAAACCAGGATTGATATTCCCTTTCATAACAAAGGGGTGGAGTGAACCCTGAATCCTTGATATCTGTCATGTATTTTGTGGACAATAGGACTAAATTCGGCGTAGTAAAAGAGGGTGTGTGTGATATAATCAGTCATTCTTGGCTTGGATAAGACAATGTCAGTAGGACAACCCATAAAGTACTGAAAATGACAACCCAATGAGGTCTCTTTAGATTTGACAGTGAGACTCTTTCTAATTTTGAGGGGGTATCCGGGAGACGGCTTATTCTCTCTTGCTCGTTTTAAAATATGCATTGTAAGCGAAGTTTTTAGAAGCTGGGGGCGCTCATGCTGACCTAAGGTTTTTGAATTTTCAGTAGCAGAAGCAGCAAGCTAGGGTGTCCACACATGTGGTTTACTGTTGATTGAAGCATGGATGTGATTAAAATAGATGTTAAAAATTGGAATTTGGCTGAAGTTATGATCTGGTTCTTGTCCCATCATATTATTAATAAATGGCAACTGTGAACTGTAACCAAATACTTTGCTGGAGGTGGATAGTGTAGTTGGCTAGATAACCACAGTGTGAATAGGAATCTTAGACCACATACTCATCATTTTGAGGAACCCTGAGAATTCAGAATATCTTCTTTCTTGATGACGTTTGTTGTTTGCATCCCACCCCTTATTATAGGCAGCTTTGCCTTTATTCCTCCTTTCCCAGTTGGGGAAAAATTGAGGGTTGGGACAAGGATTTAGTTGGGTAAATCAAAGTGTAATCCACTCTTTCAGTATAAATAAGTCCTTGTCCATAGACCATAACTTGTCTTTTCTAGGCCAGTTCTCTCTCTTCTTTTAGTCCTTAACCTTGTCCTTGATCATAAGTAGAGTTCCTAGGTTTCTTAAATTTATTCCATTGGGACAAAGAGTACTGTGTTTTTGTGTTCTTTGGTGGAGATTTTAAGGTAGTGTTTGCTCCAGAAATGAAGAGGCTAGTGACAACCATTAAAGATTTTTCCCGTGTCCACTCTGAGAGGGTTTGTTTACAAGCTGAAAGACACGCTGATGTACTAATGGATAATGGACTCTTACACATAAACTGAGCCATGATTCTTTCTTTGTAGAGTTTGAATTTGTCAATCATGTCTGTGAGTCTTATTATCCAACCTACTGTAAAAATTAGCGCTAATTCCTGGGAGATCAAGAATTGACAAATCCATAGGCAATGTTTAATATGTAGAATAGAGCACATGTAACACAGGGATGCAAAGAGTCTATAACAGTAAACTCGTGTTGCACCATCAGCCAGGTCACATGGGATGTAGGTATTGGAAGAATCACCTAGGTCTGAAAGGTGAAGTAGAGAATCAGTCATCAGCTCTGCCCAGATGAAGAAGAATCATGGCAGCCACTCCGATTGCACCTGCCAGTGGGTTCAACAGTGAAACTCAACTAGGTGTGGTTGGTGACTACATTTATAGCTCAGGGGTTTGTTCTTAGGGCTTTTCAGGCCCTTTGGAGTGCTGACTGGTATATGATGGGATCTGTTATTCTCCAAAAGAAGATTGATGGGTTAGTAACGGTGCTAGATAATCTCCCAAGGTGAGTCCCATTTAGGCCCATACAGATGATCAGGTCAGGGTCAGCCATGACTGACTTCCTTTGGTATTTCAATAAATAGTTCAGTGGAGTAATGGAAGGCGCCTGCAGAAATCAAGAGTCATGGGCAACACAGTCAGCTGCTAATCTAATTTAGCCAATTAGGAAATACTCCATCTGTTACATTTGACCCTCTTAATATATTTGCTGTAGATAGAGCATTAAAAATAGGGATGCCATTGAAACACAACGCCTTAGCTGGCCTACAGGCAGTTGGAATTCTAGGATCCTCCCTGGTATTGGTTGATTGTAATTTGTGGCATGCTTTGAAATGGTATGAGAGGATAACTCTTGTTAACTGTAGCTGCCTCCTCAATCCAGACATGACTCATAGCTGCCCCCTTCTTCAGAACTCATCTTTTTGGCTGGAGGTAGGTGAGAGTTGTGAATTATGTTCTTCATCTCAAATTACTAGAAGGTAATGAACTGACCATAGAAAACTACAATGTTGCCAAGGACAGTTTGCAATGCCTTTAGTGGGTAGATGATACCAGATCATTGTGTCTACCCTATCAAAATGCTTTCTTCCCACCAATCAGAACATGAAGTGGAAAGGAATTGCCTAATAATGAAAAGACTAAAATCCATAGAGAAAAGACACTGTTGCCTTTCACTGTGAGGCACTCATACCTCATTCTGAGCCTGCACCATGAGGACCAATTGTAAGACTGATTTAAAAACAATAACAACAAAAAACTCCAAACATGTTTTCCAGTCATGATGTCCTATGGGGAATAGCAGGCAATGCATTTTCTCTTGTTCCTTTGATTCTCCAATTCTCTTTCCTTGTCAGAATTCTCCATATTAAAGTTTTCTGTATATGCTCCTCCAAATGGGCATCTCAACTCTAAAGAGCCATTACACACGTGACCAGATCCTCAGTTCCTTCTCCAGCAGCTTTGACCTTGCTAATGTTCTCTTGGAAATGATGTAAGAGGTGCTCCCCACATGTCACCTCCAAAGTCATGGGCCTCAGATTTCATGTCCAGTGTGAAGGGAAATCCCTGTCCCTTAATTCTCACATATCCCAGTTTTCTAAAATTCAAAATGAACTTGCAAACCCAAAATAGCTATCAATTAGCTCTTAAAGAATATGAAAGGAAATCCTAGAACTGAAAAGATTATTGCAGCCTACAATCTGACTTCAGTTTCCATAAAAATATAACATTTCCTAAGAAATACCAGTGTTCACAAAACTCACTGGATATCCAAACCCACTCCGATCACAGATGCTGCACATTTTTCAGTGAGTCATTTTTCAGTTACTGTTATGCAAATCCTCAATTACTTCTTGTTTTATTACTACTCTTCTAACTTGCTAGTTATAGCTGATGTCTATAACAAACTTGATTTCTTAAATAGAGCTTTTTAACTTATGAGGCTCCAAGTTTTAATTTGTGCAGTTGAAACAAATATTTTAATTCAATTATGTATCAAATATTTTTATTGTCACATGTCAGTTAAATAAGGTGAAGGGTCACTCCCGATTATTCTGAGTAACTCTATACAGAGCTGTGGAAATAGACCAGATCCTTCTAAACCCTGTGTTGATTTAACCCACAGGATAATGGCTGCCTTTCACATGAAGCAGCCTTGTCTTCTCACCCAAACAGTATGAATTTACACATAAGAACTTACACTGGATAATTTTTAGAAATTTCAGAGAGTATTTTGAAAAATATACTGTGTGCATGTATATTTAATTACAATAGAATAACAAAGTATTGAAACCTAGAAAGCATTTTAGGCTCTTACTAGTGGCCTGGTTAACCTTTTCATATTGCCTTATTTATTTTGTGCTTTTGAAATAAACACGGCTGTTCCAAAAGTTAACAACCACCTCTTACTGAACTATAAAGGACTAAATCTGTCAGGTTGTGCAGGGGTGAGGTCTCCCTTCCTTAACAGTCTTGGTGGCTTGTGGACATAATTTCCTTGTTGTCTGCACCACTCACTGGTGAATAGAAATGCTTTTGATTTGAGTCTTTTAGGCATATGACCTCTTCAGTGCCCCTGGATCTGTTACACATCTGTTTGGTGCAGTATTCCCAAAGGGCTTCCTGAGGGAATTCAGAACTTCCAGATGTGTCGTCTCACCTTCATCCAGTCCGTATTCTCATCTCAGTAGTGTCATGGCTTAAAGTGCTCTCTATAGGTTTACTTCTCAGAATGGCATCCAGTTGGGTGGTGTACATTGTTTTTTGAAGGGCCCAGGAGGAGGGAGTGACCTGCCTAACCTTACCTACATCTCCTGCAAGCTTTCAGCTTCTCTTTTTTTTTCTTTCCTTTTTGGATCAAGGCTGTCAGACTTGTTTGTCCTGTCTTTGTCATTCACTATATAATTATACTGTGGCCCAGCCTTATCTGTGCCACGTGTACACATCTTTGTGTGTATGGTCTGATTTATGACCATACAAATCTGAGTACATTTAAACAACCTCTGCAATAGTCCCTTCTTTGATTTTCCAAAGTGATTTGCCTCTTAAATAACACAAGCACTGTTCTATGCTGTTTTTGTCCTGCACTTCACCTTGCTATAAAGAACCAGGATAACTGATCATTTCATGTGACATTAATCATTTCTCCCTCCATTTCTTAAATAGGCAAATATTTTTCAGTAGTTTACTCCTTTCCCCAGGAGGAATGGCCCTGGAGAAACCTTGCTATTCGCATCCTCTTCCTGACTGTGCACCTTGTTTGGAGAAGAGGAAGACATTTTAAAGATGTCACTTTTAAGGGAATTTGTGATTATGTCCTGTTAGTGTGAAGTAGATGCCCCCTATCGTAATAGGACTATTTATGTCCAGCACGGACAAAACTCCGTTTCCAGCTTTCATCTTATGGAGAGAGAAGTATATCAGAATTAGGAGTTTTCTGCCATCATTTTTGCTCCTTAGCTCTTCCCAAAGCCCCTGAACATGGTGCTGCTGGTTTTGTCAGTCATCTCCTTTCCGTCCCTGAAAAAAATCAACTGTACTTCTTTTGCAAAGGTGATACATTAAACTTGCTTTTTTCCTGCAGATGATGCCTCTCTAGTCCTTCCATATCCTTTAAAGAACAGTGGAATAAGGTTGATCGGAGCTCTGGGGAACAAGGTCTAGGCCGTGAAAGGAATGGCGATCTGAATTCCTGGCCTTGATTTTTTTTTTCCCCCCTCCAAATCTAGCAGCAGTCTGATTGAAAGGGAGAACATGGGGGAGGGAGTGTACTGTAGGAATGCTGCAATGCTGACCCCTTCATATCCAAAGTGAGGCTTTTTCCTTTACCATCATAGAGTTAGTTCTGGCCCAGTGGACATGAATCGTGAGGAAAATTGCTGCTCCTGTTTTTTCCCTCCTGGAAGATCCAGCTGCCAAAGAATAGGCAGGTGAAACCTGTTAAACATGCAAGCTTGTCGCCCCCAAGAATTGGTTCTTTCACAGGTTAGTCCCGCTTACACATAGTCCTTTTTGAGTGTTGCAGACTCTTAAAGTGATGATTTTTTTCTTTTCTTTTAATCAGAAGGTTGCTGCTTGTACTAAAACCAGAGGATTATGCCTTCCCTAGGAATTTATTAGAGGGATATGATTGTATCTTTATGACTGGGGCCTAGCTATTCTATTCTCATGAGCAAGCAATTTTAAACAGTAACATAATTTATACTAATAAACAGGACTGGGAAAAGGGCAGCCCCCAGGCAGAGAGAGGGTATCAGTAGTGAATGGAAATGAAAATTGCTGTGAAAAGAGACACCAAAACTGTAGACCTGATATTTTTAGTGTCCCTGCAACAATCCTTTTACTTAGAGTGAGAATTTCCGCTGCTTCTGCACTCGAGACAGGATTCACCAGATGTTAATAATGTGCTTATTTTCTCTAAGTGCTATTTTGGCACCGGTGTTAATTACAATTTATATTCTGCAGCATTTACACTGGGAAAAGAACCCACCCTAATAGTCCCCAATTGGCAGAGCTGGGCTATTAAGCATAGTACCATATGTTCTGAGCTGAGAAAAGCATGGGACTTAGAGCCTGGTCAGCATTAAAGCTCCAAAATGAGTTTTATTGTGTGTGTGTGTGTTTTTCTTTTATTATTATGGGGGTGCTGGGGAGTGGGGTGGAGGTGAAATGGATTGGAGCATACTTCCCCCTACCCCCTTCTTTTAAGATCTATTTGCTACCTCTTACTTCAAAAAGAGGATCTCCTTTTAATTCCTCTACTTGTTACCCAAAGTTTCTGTGTCATTGTGGCATCTCCAGCTTTTCCTTCTGAGCAGCACACTGCTCATCACTGAGCACCTGGGTCCTGGCTGCCTCAGGCTGTGTGACATGGAAGTTTCAGCCAAAGAAAGTTTGTGCATTTAAGGACCCTCAGCTTCCCACTCTATGTGAGAGAAGGGGGAAGGAGGTTTCTAAATTTGATTAATTTTACGTTCAGGCTCGGAGAAGCTTGATTAAATATTCTTCGCATTCCATGGGAACCAGCATGGTGCCATGGAAAGAGTGTTTGATTTGGAGCCAGCGGACTTGAATCCTGGCTCTGCCACTTTCTACCCCTGTGCCCTTAGACAGCTTACTTAAGCCCTCTGGGCCTTATTTCCCTTAAGTGTAAAATGAGGGCATTCGACTACTTTCTACTGTAAAGTAGTTCCTACTTTAAAGGGATTCTAGTGTAAAGTCCCTTCCAGGTCTAAATCTATGATCCTTAATTTTTCTTTTTTTAAAAGCTAAAGCATTTTGATTTGGTGGCATGACTGTCCACGTCCCTTTTTAAAACTAAAATAAGGAGTTGAGAGGCAATAGATGTGTTTTTGGTTCCTCCACATTTAGATGCCCTTAGTCATGCCGGAGCACCCCAGTGGGGAACTAAAGTGCTAAGGGCAGGTCCTGATTCAAGTTCTTTGTTTCATAGCTTTCATTTGGGATCCATCTCAGTAGTGACTTGTAAAGAACCTTGGAAACCTGATCTAAATTGGTGTCTCCTCACTCTTAGCCACAGAATTCAGATCAGCATCTTGTAATCTTAAAGGATGGTGAGGAAAAAGCATTGGCCCCATGCTGTACGGCTCAGGTTCCTTACAAGATAGAAATGTGACCTGTAACAAATTCAGTTCCCCTTTAAAAAAAAAAATCTTGGTCTAGCCTTGCAGTGCTGATTTTTCAAATCGTCAATCTCCTTTAACTGCTTCATGCTGGGACTTGTGTCTTGCTGTTGGCAGTGAGATGCCCTGCAGCTGCCAGTTCACAGGGTAAATGACTGAGAAAAGGTGATCCCTGGGGTGTAAAGGGTAAGAAGCTGCCACAGTGAGTGCCAAGGCAGTTTTCAGAGAGGATGCTTGGGAGCAGAGCTTTGTTCAAAGTGAAAACCTCTGTGTGTGTGTGTGTGCATGCGCACGTGCGCACACACACGCACGAGTGTGAATTTGATATAAGATTGTTGAATTTGCTTTAAAGTGATTTTGTTGTAAACTGAGAGACCAATACCACCCATGACTGAGACTATCCAGAGAAGAGCAAGTTTTAAAATAAATGTGTTTAAGGATGGGTATTGAAGAGAAGCGAACATCTTGGTTCCATGATCTGTCAGCTAAACACTTCTTATTTGATTAGATACACAAGCAGATGATTTCCATAGAAACCAATAAGGATGTGGTCAGAGAAGGAATGATTAATAGGAAAGGGGACACTGCCTGGGGCTTTATTTGAGGGGGGAGGAGGAGAGAGAAAACTGGGGTGGGGGTGGTTTAGCCCTTTTAGAGGTGGGGAAACTCAAAATGGAAAATCCTTATTTCTTCCATTAAGTCATGAAGGTAGCCTTCCTCTCCTTCCTGTCCCCATTCTCACTTGCTGCTTTTAGGATTTGAAAATTGCTGGAAATAATAATAAAAAAAGTTAATGGATGAGGCAAGATGATTAACATTGTTGCTGTTAGCAGCAGGATCCTGGCCATTTCAGCCATAAAACATGAAGCAAGGGAGACATTGACCTTTCTGCTGTTGAAATAAATGGAAAAGTCGATATCCATTGTTTTCAATGGCATCGACCTCTTGACACCCCTATTCCCCCCCACTTTTTTTATTGACAGTAAAAGGGTGGAGATGAGGAGGGTCTTAGGGAGAGACACTTGTACCAGTCATTGATCTCATTGAAGAAAGAGAATTAGAACTGAGACCTGCAGAATATTAGACATGAATGGAAATATGAAAAGTGTACATCTGACAGAGGGAGATCAATTTAGGCTAATTATCATACTTTTTCAGGCTCTTAAAAAAAAGCCACTGGTGTAGAATTTTATGTTGTTATCATGAGGTCAAGGCACCTTATTTTTTTCCCCCTGCAGTCCCACTGCTGCGAATTTCATCAGTGTACCGAGAATCATTGTTAAACTAGGCATTGCTAATTAGCTGTATGACAATTAAGTAATGTAGTGCAATGCCATTAGGACATAAGATCAGTTTTTGAAGTTTGTCCTTTGAAGTGGAAGCTGCAGCCCCACTTAATGCTGAAGGGAGGGGAGGGGGGCTGAGGAATATCTTTTTACCAAAATTCTAATGAGGCACAAAAGCCTCGGTGACTGTGAGAATATTCACCTGTGTAGTCAGTCTCGGGTACCTGCCCCCATGCATACGTGATCATGTCAGGCTTGTAATTCTTGTACAATGATTGTCAATAGTCTTGATTAAGTGGAGTGAAACTGGTCGCTTGATTTATCACTGTCCCTTTGTGTGTGTGACTTAAAAAAAATTGTATCCGTTCATCATAGGGTGATTTAAGAAGAGACTTACGAAGTCAACAGTGTTACAATTTAAGGAGGCTCAAAGAGTCCGGGTTTATCATGTGATAAGGTGCTATATTATTAACAGCAGGAAACAGAACCTGTTTACAAGTGAGTGACAAATTCCTCAATTTTAATGACTCCATCTGTGCACTTGGTTTTACACTTGTATTTTGCAACTGGATCTTTGTGTTCATAGTATCAAACCACATATTGAATGTGCTATTTTCATGTAAATTTGTGGCATGTAAAAGATTTCAAATAAAGTGAAATGGATTTTAAAAAGGTTACCTTGTGTCTTTTGCCCCATTTCTGACAGAGGATTGTTGGTGTTCAAATGAAACCTTGTGGGTATAAATCAATTATCATCCATAGAAGACTTGTTGAAATTCCAACTCCATTGTATATGCCTTCAGGGGCTGAACAAGATCTCATGATCCACTTTTACAAATAGACCATGCCAAACAATGACCTCTTGTATGGAGGCTTTCCTCTATTCACCTGGTTCACAGAATCGCAGAATCTTGGAGTTAGAAGGGAATTTGGTAGCTATAGAGTTTAACCTGTACCTGACGAAGAATTTCTACATCCCCAGAAGGTGCTCATCCAACCCCAATTTGAAAACCTCCCATGAGGGGGCACCATCTCCTGAGACAACCCATTCCACTTTTGGACAGAACCAGTTATTAGGATTTTTTTCTTCTATGGATCCAAAACCTTTCTATATAACTTAGATCCACTGCTCCTAGCTCTGGCATTTGGGACCCAAGTATGTCAAATCTAAGCCTTCTCCCAAGTGACAGTCCTTTATATACTTGTTGATGGCTATCATGTTACCCCTCAGTCTTCTCCATAACCTAAACATCCCCAGTTCTTTCAGTCTTTCTTCCTGGTTTGTGGACTGAATTCATTGTCACCATCCCAGTCACCATCCAGCCCATCAGTTTTTATTTTAGAAAATCACACTCAGAAGTGAACACAGTACTCTGAGTTCAGTCTCCCCAGAGCAGATTATCATGATATTTGATTGCACAAACATCAAGAACCTATCTACAAAGCCCCTGCTGTTGTAGCTACTGAGGGAGCTATGGTAATGAACTTCATAACCCCTGCCCTTAAGGAATTTAAGACCTACATAAATAACTATTATGCAGAGCAGTAGAATGGCATGAGGGAGGTATAGGGAAAGAGGTTTGAGAATTCTGAAGGAGAACAGACCATTTCTGGCCAGGGAGATCTGGGAAGGATTTAGAGGAGTTTTGAGCTGGGCCTTGCAGGATCAGTAGGATTTCAACAAGCAATGATAAAGAAGGAAAAAGGCATTCTAGGACTGAGGAACAACAGAAAGAAAGTTTCTCCAGAAAGTTTTCTTGCTTCCCAGAAGCAGGAAACTATAGAACGTATTTGGGAAATAGTGAGTAGTCAGGTTTGGCTGGATTGTAGAAGAGTATGTCATAACTGATATTTGAATAGTCTTTTTTTTTTTTTGCAGAGGGGTAAGGCAGGGCATTTGGGGTTAAGTGACTTGTCCAAGGTCACACAGCTAGTAAGGATCAAATGTCTGAGGCCACATTTGAACTCGGATCCTCCTGACTCCAGGGCGGGTTCTCTATTCACTGTGCCACCTAGCTGCCCCTATAGTCTTTTAATGTGTGCAGAATGCTCTCTGTAACTCATTTAAGCCTCACAATAATTTTTCAAGGAAAGGTCTATAAGATGTTGTCCTCATCTTATAGAAGAGAAAACAAAGACCCCAAGGGAGGTTAAATGATGAAGGAGCAAACACACAGAATTTGAACCCAGGTCTTGACTCCAAGTGCAGTTATAATAGTAGGGGCAGCAGGGTGGTGAAGTGGATAGAGTACTGATCCTGGAGTCAGGAGGACCTGAGTTCAGATGTGACCTCAGACACTTACTAGCTGTGTGACCCTGGGCAAGTCATTTAACCCTGATTGCCTCCCAAAAAACAAAGCAATAATAATAACAGCAGTAGTGATGGCAGCAGCTAGCATTTATGTAACGCTCTCAAGGTTTACGAAGTGCTTTGGTGTTGGGATGTGTCACTTCTTTTGATCCAACAACTTTGGGAGGTAGGTGCTTGAAGGATGAGGAAGTGACTTGCTTTCAGTCACACCGCTATTAAATGCCCGAGGCAGGATTTGAGCTCAGGTCTTCCTGACTTGGAGTCTAGCACTCTGTCCACCGCCGGCCACCTAACTGCTGGTGTTCTGTAGAATTGTAAAAGGCTTGGCATGTGAGGGAGGGTTTAGATAACAGAGGGTCTTGAATGGTTAGCTGGGGAGTTTAGGTGTTGTTCACTAGGCTTCAGGGGAGCTATTGAAAGATTTTGAGCAGTTGAGTGATGTCATCAGAGCTGTGCATTAGGAAGATTAATCCTGCAGGAGTGACTTGGGAAAAGATGGAGAGATTGGTTAGGATACTACTACATCAGTCTAGGCAAGTTGTGATGGGGGCTTCAACTCGAGTGCTGGCAATAGGGATGGAAAAGGAAAAAGTGGAGGGGAGAGGTAGAGGCAGTACCTTGTGATGACCAAATCTGGGTCAAGGGATGTGGAGGAGTCAAAAAGGAACCCCCAAGTTTCAAGGCTGGATAATTAGGAGCCTAGAAGGAGTGTAGGTGTGTATTATTATTAACAATAATAGGTAACAAAGCACTTTAGGATTTGTCAAGTATTTTACCTATATTAATACATTTTAGGGAAATGTAGTTTTGAATAAGTTGAATTTAGGGTACCAAATGAACTTAGAGATAGAGATATTTAATAGAAATGGGGGGTGGGAGCTTGCAGGAGAGGTCAGGGTTGACCATGTAGGTTTGGGAGTCCTCTACTTAGAAATGATAGCTCAGCCTCTACAAGGTGATGGAATCTCTGAGGAAAAAAGCCTAGACTAGGAATTCCCAATGTTTTTCTGTCCCTGTACCCCTTAGCTTTCAGGAACCCTTCCCGTATTCCCTATTTAATATGAAAAAGTAAATAAATTCCAGAGTTTATCCATATATACATTAGAAATAAGATTAAGAGATTAAGTTTAATTTCAAAAAAAAAAAGTTTAATTTCAAAAAAAAAACATTACTTACTAGATATTCCCCATACTCTTAGAGAAGAAGTCTCTTGTACTCCCTGGGGGTATGTGTTCTCCAGGTTGGGAGGCCCCTGGTAGGGAAAGAAGGGAAGAGAAGGAGCTGAAGACAGGAAATTGGATATATTCTAAACCAGTTAATCTCTATAGGTCCAAGACTACCATATAAACAGAATCACCCCATGATTTTCCTACTTTTAACCAAGAACTAAGAAGGGACAGAGCTGAGATTAAAAAAAAAAATCTATTCATTAATACAGTACTTCAGCAAGTGTCCTTTCCAATATAGGAAGGAGCTGACCATTCTCACTACTAAAGCTGAATGTGACAGCCGGGTGATATTAGATGGGAATTTGTGTAGTTGAGAGAAATTACAGCAGCCCTTACTTCAGAGACACATTTATGACTCGATCATTACGATGACAGATAAGAGTGAGGGAGAGGGGAGCCAAGTCTAAGAAATAACCGTGAAATATGGCAAAATGGTGAAAGCATTAAGGGGGGGGGGAGTGTCTGAATCATAACTAATCAAAAGGCTCTAGGCCAGCACAATTGAATGAACCATTGGCAAGATCTGTTTCTCAGCCATACCAGGCTTGACCCTGAATTTCTCCTTTCAGAAGCTTCATGAGGACTGGGAAAAATAGTTGAGAAAGTTTCTTGGGGACCCTGATGCCTAAATTGCCTGGCAAAGTAAGCTTTCTGTGCACCTTGTATGTAAAATACACACACACACATTTGATGGTAGTCTTTCCTCTACAAAACACTTCCTTCGTCATGGTGGACAAGCCCAGTAGGGTTCCTTTAGATGCCCTTCCAACTTGTGTTTGCTTCTTGTACTGTTTTTTGTTACTGTTTCTGTTGTTTTGGTTTTTCCACTGTCCAGGTCGAACTTGTGCTTTTGAATTAGGAGTTTCCTGACCAATATACAAGATTAAGTGTTTTTTCAAGGTTTGGAGAGACTTAACATAGTTTTTTTCTCCTAACTAGCTCCCAAGCCAAACCCCATCTTGTGGCAAAAGTTAAAAAAAGGCAAAAAGAACCAACAGGGTTTCATGTCCCCAGCAGTCCTTGCAGCATTTCAGTTTTGGCACTTAGAGCTTCAGCAATGGAGACATGACCGTTGTGGAGATGGAGAGAAAAATAGAAAGCAGCTGCAGCAACAGTACACAATAGGTGCTCAATAAACCTGACGGTGTATATGGATGGATGGATGGATGCATATGTATGTGTTGCCTATAACTTTAATACTATGAGGACCAGAATTTAAGAATACCTCAAAGGATCAAACTGCATCAATTGATGCAGTGCCTTTTTTTTTTTTTCAGAAAGTTATTTTAATGGATTTGGGCATAGTCAGTGAGTCAACAAGCAATTATTTATTCATACCTAGAAATCCTCATGAGACCTTCATTCATACTTATCCATAATTTCTATAAGAGGTCCATCCAACTTGCTAGGGGCTGTCTCCTAGGTCTTGTGACATTATGTGTCTATCTGTGGTATATGGGCCGTATACACACTATTCCTCAATTTAATTATATGATCAGCTTTTTTATAATGTATACAGTCATATAAAGAAAAATCTGATATTCCATTTTCTAAGTTCAGATGATTTAATCTCTATTTGGCCATTTTGTAGTTTGAGAACATTTTTTAAGAAATTCCTTCAATTCTTTGGTGTCTTCATGTTAGCATGTAACTGTGTATACATAGCAGGTTCTCATAACTAAAAAATACATATAGTTTTGTTGTGATTTAAATTTGTTAATTAGTTATTTTTTTTCTTTAACCACAAGGCAAATAAAATAGAGGTAGGTTGAAAAATCATAATGTATGATTATGATAAAATTTTTGTGTCCATTGACATACCTGGTTCTTCTAATTTCATATAAAGAAGTTCCCATTTTTCCTGAATAATGAGCAAAAAGAATGTGAGACTATTAGATATGGGGAAAGAACTTCAGCTTATCATCTCTGTTCACTTATTTTATAGAAAAGGAAACTGCTGCCCAGAGAGGGGAAGTGACTTGTCTAAAGTCATATAGTGAGTTAGCGACAGAAACTGGATTAGAACTCAGGTCCACCTGTATAGTAAAAAACTAAACACAATCTCCAGATTCCCCTTCCAAATCTTTTGCTGGGGCTGATATCAAGGAACCAGAATCACAGACTTGGATTTTGCCTCCTCCTTGAAAAGTCATTGTGGTATGGTGGAAATAGCATTAAATTGAGAGACAGTGAACCTGCTTTACTGTGTGTCTTTGGGCAATTCGCTTTCCTTCTCTGGGCCTCAATTTTGTCATGTGTAAAATGGTCTGTAAAAGGTAAGATGATCTCCCTTTTAGCTGTAAAAATCCTATAATCCAGTCATAGAAAAGACCAAAAGTTGAATAAAAAATAGAGCAAGAGATCTAAATTATCTGTAAGCCTTGATCAGTCCCAGAACAACCCAAAGAAACCATTGTTTGATGATTAACCCCCTCCCCAATTTATATCTAGTCTTTCCTTAGAACCTTAGTTCTTAAAGGCAACTTAGTATTTGGTTCACATAATATTTCATTTATGAAGCAAGGAGGAAGTGTTACTCCCAATTTATAACTGACCAAAATAATGTACCCAGAGGTAAATAAATTACCCAAAATCATATAGGTGACAGAACTTGGATTTAATTTCAAGACTGCTATCTCCTAGATTACTTTTCTTTCTAAACAATAGATTTCCCACTCCCCACCCCCACCTCCAAAGGAATGAGAAGCTATTGTATTTTATATTTAAAGGCTGGAGTTTAATAGAAGAAATGCTGTGATTTTGAGAGTAATAGCTGGTGGAATGTCATCTGGCTTTTCTGAGCTGAAGAAGGTCACAAGAATGGGGGAGAAGAGACTTAACCTGAACAAAGTCCATTTTGCCCCCATTTTCAGAATCCAGATCACACCTTCATCCTGACCCTCCCCCTTCTCTCCAAAACGCCCTCTCTTGTGGAAAGCCAAGATTAGTTTGTGGAATGAGGAAACCAGGAAGGGTGTATAGGCCTGATGGCTGTGAGAGAAGGCGATGAGAGAGCCTTCATTGTGCTCCCCAAACCAGACAGCCGAATCATGACGCTGGACAGGATGTTGACAGCTTCACAATATGGGTTTCTCTTTGTTTGTTTTGGCTACTTTACAACATTTCTTAGGGTTAGAAAGCTCACACCTGCCAGATGGTGGTGGCATCTGACACACCACTCTGGCCTGGATGATGGGTCTTTGTGCCCAGAGGTTTCAACAGGCAGTCTGCCCTGAAGCTTTCACCTCCACCCTCTGTTGTGCTCCCTTACAACAATTCCTTTGTATGACATGCAAATACCCCTTGGAGGCCTTGGCTGCTTTGTTTTAGCCTGTTCTTGAGCTGGGAATACTAGTTGGTTCAGACTAGACCATGGCGGCTTTAGTTGATGTTCTGGTAGGGAGGGCCTGTGTTCCAGGGAAAAGAGAGGTCATGGTGCTTACCCTAAAGAAGCCGGTAAACTGTAAATAAGGGATATTTTTACAGGCATGTGGAACCTTTCCGTATAGGTAAGCACCCCAATACTAACGTGAAAATAGTTTGGGATCTCAACATTAAAACCAAGAGATGTTTTCCTTGATCATATCTACTCCACAGTAGCAGAAAGGATGGCTCATAGTTATTTGGTAAATTCGTGACTGTCCAGACAGCTAAATTGGCTTGACTGCCACTCGATGGTTATGTAGTCATCTAGTGAATCTATGACCATCTGCACTGCCAAACTGGTTGATTGTCAACATGGTCTAAAATTCATATGATATTTGCTTTTGGTTTAGCTAAGCAGTATGGTATAGCAGAAAGACCATTGGCTTTGGAGTCAGAGAAGCTGGGTTTGAATCTTTCTTTGCTTTGCTACATAACTTTCTTTATATGTTGTTAGGCACATTACCTACCCTCCCACAGCTTCAGTTTTCCCATCTGTAAAATGAAAGGATTGAAGCAAATAATTTTTAAAGGAACCCTTTAAATCCTGTAACCCTGCAGGAATTAGAGGGTTAGTAAGTTTCAGAGGCCCCTAGCCTTTCCAGGGAAAATGCATTCATTCATTTGTTCATTCAACAACTGCTATATTCAAGATGTAGTGCTAAATCTTGAATACTGTGCATTTTGACAGTGATATGTTTTTAGAGGACACCTTAAAACTCTGGGCTCCATCTCTCTGGTTCAGTTCCACTGACCTTTCGTGAAGATTTGCCCCAGATTTCTCAAACCTGGAGATTTCCCTACTATTTCACCACATTCTCTCTTTCATATTGTTAATGCAGCTTTCTTTGCATTAGAATGAATATGTTATAAGTGGTACCCAACTTACAGCAGCATCTTGATAACTTGGAACTTGGGTTTCAAAAGTCTAAGCCCTGACCCTGGTACTCAAGGCCTTCCACAATCTGTCATCTCCTTATCTTTCTAGCTTTAACTCACACTACTCCCCTTCACTTATTCCAGCCAAACAGAACTACTCTGTTCTCCCAAATTTTTAAAATTTCCTCCTTTCCTTTAAGGCTCAGCTTGGGTGCTGCTCCCTCATGAACCCTGTGAAAGTGCAAATACTCTTCACCTCAGATTTTACCGTAGGGAAGGTGGGTGATTTGATGTTGACTGTGCCCTAAGGCCTTGCCATCTTCCCTGTTTCTACACCATTAGGACTAACAGGACTTTCCTATCACCTCTATAGCTGAACCCTCTGCTGTGTGTTGTCTCCCCCAATTCAAATGTAAGCTTTTTGAGAGCAGAAATAGTCTCACTTTTATATTTGTATCTTCAATGCTCAGCAAAGTGCTTGGTGCATAAGAAATGCTTTTTCATGCATTCATTTATTCTTTCCATGGGTTCATCTACTCACTCATTAAAGTAGGAATTTGCCATGCTCTCTTCCTTCCCAGTTACAGATCTTGTAAAACAGTTTCACCCATGGCTACAAGTTGTAACTTTCATTTTTATTTTAAGGGGTTCTTCTTTTCCTCTCTGAAATATGGAGCTGGTAAGCCATATGCATGTCCAGTATTGAACACCAGTGGTCAGGCTCTCGACTCAGAAAATGTTTATGACCCCATTCTATCTTTGATATTCAAGATGGTTTCTAGCTGGAAAGGGAGTTGAGATATAGTATTAGGTTAGATAAAGCGTTTCTGAAGCACTTTGTTATGTGGTGGCCAGTGTACTAAGTATTGGGAATGCAAATGAAAACAAAAGAATAGTTCCTGCCCTCAAGAGGCTTACATTCTAATTGGGGAAGACAAGATATAAAAGGGAGCTAACAAGTGTGAAGGGAGAGGTGTAAAAAAATTCAGCAATAGACTTAAGAAAGAAGGGAATTTGCTTCGTCTGGATACTTCCTTAGGTAGAGATTCTAGGCAAGAACTCACCAATCAGGCTGGGGCTAAGGGATGCAGGCATCTCCAGTATATAAAAGCAGGGTCAGAGATGGAGAAGTCCAGAGAGTCAGGAGTGGCATTGGGTCAGAAGTAAGCATGGAATTTGGAACTCAAAATTAAAAAAAAAAATGTATGTGAAAAAAATTTGTTTACATGTAGTTGAGAAAAAAATAAAAAATGTTAAAGGAAAAAAATGAGCATAACTGACCTGGGCATTTCCTCCAATGGAACTTTTAGGCAGGAGGGGCCCACAAGGGTGGAATTTGTCCTTCATGAAACACAGCCTCCTAAGTGATCTAAATTAAGTACTCTGAGAGAGCCCTGTCTGGCCCATATGTTTTAGGTGGATTCTGTCTTTGAACAGCAGGCTATGATAGAGTGCCAGGATCCTAGGATTCATGATAGCCCAGTATCTAAGCATGTACATCCATGCAGCCTGCTTCACTAAGCTGGTGCCAGCTCTCCAATTTAGTCCCGCCTTCAGCGTGCTGAGAGTTTGGGCTGCGCTGTAGGGACACACAGCACCCTCCCTCCCTCCCCCAGACTGTCATGTGCCTCTTGAAGAAGAGATTCTCCAAACCCTCAGCCTTTTCCTTTCAGAAAGTGAATAGTAGTGAGATTCAGGGAACACTTTATTTCAGTTCCAAAAGAATATGGGAAGGCTCCCCTTGCTTACTGGAGGGCTTCTGCAGCTCCCTGACCTTGTACTCTCCCACTAGCTTTGATGACAGCCTCATACTCTCCCACCAGCCTTGATGATTATGAACAACAGACACAGCAATCCTGTGGCCTTTGGTCTTCAGAACAATGTTAACTGATCTGTGAAAGGCAGTGAGGGCATCCATTGAAAAATGTTGTAAGATGTGTGTAAAACAATACTGCATTTTCATCTTGGAAGCATGGCCTAGTTGATCTGATAGAGTGCTGGGAAGACCTCAGCTTAAATCTCATCTTCCATTCTAGCTGTGTGGCCATGGGAGACCATGAGTGAATCGCTTAGCTTTTTTTCAGCCTCAATTTCCTCATCTGTAAAATTGGGATAATAATTAAACCTATAGTATAACAACCACTTGGACAGGAGTTCTGAAATGTTGTATGTGTCCTTGTTGTATGAACAAACGTTGTATGAACCCCTTGGGCAATCTGGAAAAGCCTGTGGATCCCTTCTTAAAGGAGTGTTTTTAAGCACATAAAATATGATACATAGGATTACAAAGGAAACTAATTATACTGGATTACAATTATCAGACTATAGACCCCAGGTTAAGAACCTCAGCAGTTTCATTCTTCGCAATTGTAGCTATCAGTACCTGCCACATAGTAGCACTTAATAAAATGCTTGTTGATTGATTGATTGACTGATAGTACCAGGATTGCTCTGAAGCTCCGATGAGATAATATTCATAAAGAGCATTGCAAGCTTTAAAATGCTATGTAAGTGTCAACTTATTCTAAGATTATGAATTTGCAGGCAAGGGGCCCTCCTTGCATTGGTAGAAGGAATTCCCTCACCTGGGAGTTCCTCGTACTAAGGAAGCTACATGTCTAGTTTCTATCCCCTTCTCTACCTCTCAATGACACAGAGAACTAAAAATGAATACAGCCTTAGCTCTCTGAACACTATCCCCCCCACCCTCATTTTTTCTTTCTTTCCATCTTCATTGTATAAAACAAGGTTCTCCCATTCATAAGGCACTCTTCAGGTTAAAGGTGATCACAAAGGTCATGGGTTCCGGGTGAGACCAGTTGTCTTACTCACTGAAACTTGACCTTCAGAATGACCATGCCTTTGATTTTCTGTTCCTGGGGAGGAACGTCTACAGGCAGTGGTATAACGATGGGAGTTAGGAAAATCGGACTCCAGTGCTCTGTAACCTGGGCCAGAGAGAGCACTATCACCAGGTCTTTTCCTTAGGGGATTATACCATGGAATCTCTTCCAGCTCTGAAATTTAGTGAGAAATGAATTGTACTCCAAAGGCCTCCAGAAACATGATCTCTTCCTATTAGCTGTGCTTTGTACCCTACAGAGAGAGTTTGTGCATCCAGGCTATGGTATGGGTAGGAAAAGGCAGCCAGGGTAAGGAGACTATGTAGAGGCCTCTGAGAAGTGGCTTCTGCAGGTATTACTATCTTGGTCATCGTGTCAGCTTACACTATAAAAGCCCTGTAGGCAGCTGATCTGGTAACCAGATCTCCACATGGAGGTGACTTGAATTTTTTAAAAGACCCCTGACTTAGGGGAATTGTGAGGAGCAAAAAACTATTGCTAAAAATTTGTAACTGGGGAAAAATAAAATACTATTAAATTTTGAAAAAAAAATTTAAAGGAAAAAAAAAAGGACGTGAGTAGCAGTATTGTCACATTGTCAGGCTGATTTTGTCAGCTAAGAACCTTGTCTAGGACCTGTTGTCTCAGACTTTAAAGATGGCTGACATTTCTAATCAGACTAGATGGCAGCCTGAGAGGGAAAGGTGACTTTTTGTATTTTATTTTTCAGTTAACAAGCATTAATTTTTTCTCCCTTATCCATCGCCACTACCACAACCGCCACCACCCCAGTAAAAAGAAAAGCAACCCTTGTCACAAATATGTATAGCTAAGCAAACCTTAATTCCCGTACTGTCTGCATCCATAAATGTGTTTCTTAATCTGCACCTTTAGTCTACCATGGCTCTGTCAGTGGGTGGGTGGGTAGCAGAGTTCATTAGCAGTCTTCTGGAATCATGGTTGGTCACTGTCTTGATCAGTGGTCTTAAGACTTTCAAAGTTGTTTATCTTTATAATGTTATTTTTACTGTATATATAGTTTTCCTGATTCTTCTGCTCACTTCACTTTGCATCAGTTCATACTGGGATTCCCATGTTTCTCCAAACCCATCTCTTTCATCATTTCTTCACAGTACAATTATTATTCCATTACATTCATAGACTATAATTTATTTAGTTGTTTCCCAGTTGATGGGTAGACACCTTTTTCGTTTCCAGTTCTTTGCCACAACATAAAGAGTGCACACCTGCGTCCCTTTCCCGCTTTATTTGATCTTTATAAGGTACAGGTCTAGTAGAGATTTGTACAGTTTAGTGACTTTTTGGGTATGGTTCCCAGTTTCTTTCCAGATTGGCCAGACAAATTCACAGCTTCACCGGCAGAGTATTTGTGTGTGTGTGTGTGTGTGTGTACTTGCGTGCACACACACATACACACATGCGTGTGCTTTTCCCTAAGCTCCTCCAACACTTGCCATTTTTCTTTTTTGTCACCCTTACCATTCTGATGGGTGTTAAGTACAACTTTGGAGTTGGTTTAATTTGCCTAAGAAGTGACATTTAAGGCTACAAAGAGGCATTCCCAGGATGGGAAGAATGCTGTCTTCAGTCAGAAGACCTCGTCCTGGTTCTGCCTCTTTCTACCAGTGTAACTTTCAACAAATCACTTAAAACTCTCTGGGCCTCCAATTTCTCATATTTCAAGTGGGGATAATAACTTTTGCAATACTTGACAGTGTGTTGTAAGATTCAAATAGGATATTACGGTTAAAGTGTTTTGTAAACTCCAAAGTGCTACATAAATATTAGTGATTGTTATTTTCTTCATCCATAAAATGAGAGGGTTGGAGTATGTGGTGCTGGGGGATGAGCTTTCACAGAATATGCTCACAGGACTACTATTGAACCTAAAAACAGCAGGCCTTTATTTGGCCCTTTTAACTTACACACACACACACAAAAAGGGCAGTTAACATAAGACAGGGATGGAAAACCTGTGGCCTTGAGGCCTCAAAGAACAAATCCCCTTAATAAACAGATCTGTTCTGTAAAACTTGGACTCAGTCAAAAGGCTGCACCTGAGGACCTAGAAGGCCACATGTGGCCTTGAGACTGCAGGTTCCCCATCCTGACAAGACAAAGGGTGAGGGGAAGATAGATGCAGATTTCAGTCACCTAACTGACAAAGATATAACCAGCTCTTTGGCAGTATAGGACACATCCACAGTTGGGTAAGTAAGGGATCGTCCAAGCCTCGAGTGAGATGTCTTCTGGCCATGGCAAGAAAAGAAGGGGGATCAGTGACCCAGCAAGAGACAGTTCTTGTGCCCTGGAGTCCAGGTTATGCCAGACACTCCCCACTCCTTTGCTGGGAGTATTCCTGAAGTCTGTTGCACACAACATGGTCACTTTACAATATGAAAAGGGGCCAAGTGTTTCTTTATGGGATGGGCAGCACATCTGTGTCCTACTTCTCAAGTCATACATCTACAGGTAGGTGCCAGTTAACTGGGGAGCTGGAAGTTCCCAAAAGGGAGAATCCAAATATGGGGGGTTCCAAAGCAGGGGAGGGTTGGGAGTCATGGCTAGCAGGAGGAGGCATGTCTAGAGTGAAGACGGCATGTCCCCAGAAAGGCTAGGCCCAGAAAACCAGAGATTTTTGGACTTTTCAACCTCTAAGGTTCCTTGTGGTATGATCCCAAAGGAACTGGCAATATTTCATGAATCACAGATTTAGCCTGGAGTAAAGAAGACTTATTTGGGTGCTAGTAGCCTCCTTCAAAGTATGTGACAGGTTATTAAGTGGAAGAGAGATCAGACTTTTTCTGCTTGGCTCCAGAAAACAAAACTAGAAACAGCAATGGGAGGAAGTCGCAGTGAGGCAAATTTAGGCTTGGTCTGAGGAAAAACTTACCAATAATGAGAGTGACAAGTTGCATTTATAGAGCACTTTAAGGTTTACTAAGGGCATTGTATCTGTTATCTCATTTGGTCCAAAAGTGGGACGAACTGTCAAATTATAATGGGGCTTCCCCTCAATGGGGGCCTTTAAGCAAAGACTGGATGACCCCCTGTCAATATGTTTTAAAGAGAATTACTTTTTCACATACGGTTTTCATGAGCTGGCCTCTGGTGTTCTTTCTGATTTTGAAGTTCTGTGATTTTATATGTAAGACACATTTACTGATCTTGAATCAAAACTCAGTTGAAATCAAAACCTTGAACCCACAAAATGGGTTCAAGTCCCACTTCTGACACATAATGATTGTGTGACTCCGGGAAACCCACTTGAACCCCTCAGTGATCTGGACAAATCTCTGAGACTATATAAATTGAAGGGAAGGTACCAACCTGCATTGGTAAAGGCAGTTTCTTCATCCAACAGTTGCCTATATTAATGAAATTACAAGGCCTTGATGCTATCCCTGTTCCTAAGCTTCAGAACACTGTGTCAGGCATTGGAGAAGATGTAAAAATCAGTAAGAAAGGGTTCCTTCCCTCTTGGAGATTGCAGTCTGTGTTGGGTAGGGGGTAGTATATCTCCTGCTGCCCCCCTTCTCACACACACACACACACACACACACAAATATAATATGAAATGGAACAAAAAAAAAGAGAAGTGCATAGGAAAGAGAGTATTATGTGTTATATAAAACATAGTCCCTACTTTCAAAGACCTTAAAATGTAATAGACTTCTTGGTTAAAGGTGATGCTTTCTTGCCTTTTAAATTTTGCTCACACTAGTCAGTTAATAAGCATTTATTAAGTGCTTTGCCTGCTGTGGATCCAGTCAGAACATTTGCAGAATTTTCTCCATCTTCATTCAGCAGTGCACATGTAGGAGTGAGGGTGGTGGATGGTGGGAATGATCCAAGGCTGAGGCTTGGCAGTCAGTGACATGGTAAGGGCTGAAGAAGAGAGTGTAGTGTTAAACTGGTTTACCGAGGGATCAAGATGGGGAACAGGGAAGAGACTGACTAGTGTAGGGATGATGCTTGAGAGAGAGCTGACAAGTTGAGTGATTGGCGGTCACAGTGTGGAGGAAGAGTAGGGTCTGATTAGGGAAAGTAGAGGGAGGAAAGCCAGTAGATATAGTCAGATAAGGAGATTTTGGAATTCTTGAACATGGAGGTGGCACATTTGTGGGTAATGGCAAGATAAAAGATATGACCATAGTTTTTGTTTGATTTGAGGTCGATTAGAGGTATAGGTTGTGGGAAATAAGCAGGTTGAGAAACGAGTAGTTAGTGAGGGAAAATCAACATGTATGTATAAGTCCTTAAACTTGCAATATGTAAGTTTAGTATCAGGGTAGGAGTTGAGGAAAAGAGAAAAATATGAACCTCATACTGAGCTCTTTGAGGAAGGAAGGGGGCCTAGAGGTCTATAAATGACAGCTACCAGGATTTTGATTGGATGGTAGATATGGATTGCATGAACCTCAAAGGAGGAGAGGTTACTGAGTGATGGAGGTGGGGGAAAGCCTAGAAGGGGAGTGAAGATTATTCTAACTCTTCTGCCTCAACCAATGGACCTAGGGGAAATGAGTGGAAGTGAGGCTGTGTCATTAAGCAGGAACCAGGTCTTGGGAATTGCTAAAAGATGGAAGGTGTGGGGAAGGAAAAGATCTAGGATGAAGGGAATTTTGTTGTCTATGGAACAGGCATTCCAGAGGGCACAGTGGAAGGGGTGGGTAATAGCATTTGGTTGGGTCTTTAGGGTAGGAAGGTTGAGGAGTGTGGGAATGAGGAATCAGTTGATGAGAGATGGGAAATGGGGTTTGGATGATGACCTGAAGGGGTTCAGGATTACTGAAATGTGTAGCGTATAAACATGTGTGAGTATATTCATAACTGAGTATATGGTGTCTCTCCTCTTCCTAAGGGTGGGACTGGAGATCAGGTTGGAGATAAGCACAGAATGAGATGGAAATCACATTGGTCAAGACTTTCTTTTGGGGGACATATGCAGAGGAGATGAAGGTTTGAGGTCAGAGGAAGATCTGGTTCCTCTTCTCACTACCATCCCTTAACTCCAGCATGCCTCCCTCTTCCCCCAATCCCCAATATAATGTCCTTTTCTGGAGATAATGCAGTATAGTGGGAAAAGAATAAGAAAATATGGGTTTGGGTTCTGGTTCTAACATTAGCTGTGTGATCCTAAGTAAGTAATTTCACCTTGGTTTTCCTCACCTATAAAATGGGGATGACATCACTTTCACTTTCTGCCTCTGTGGGTTTTTGTGAGGCAAGTACTTTGCAAGCCTTAAGATGCTGTAGAAATGTGAGTTGCTCTTATCAGAATGTAACTGGGGGGCGGCCAGGTAGCACAGCGAGTAAGAGCACTGGCTCCAGTGTTGAGAAGACCTGGAGATCGAATCCCGGGCTCAGACACCTAGCACCCACCCAGAAACACCTGGCCGTGTAACCTCGAGCAAGTTACTTAACCCCAATTGCATAGGGGGGGCCAGGTGGCTCAGTGAGTAAGAGCCCCGACCTGGATCAAATCTGGGGTCAGATACTCAGCACCACACCCAGAAATAGCTGGCCATGTAACCTTGAGCAAGTTACTTAACCCCAATGCTTTAAAAAAAAAAAAAAAAAGAATGTAACTGGGTTCTCCCAAACCCAGTTCACAAATACCACCTCTCTGGACCATGGTAGTTCAGAGTGATGTCATCTTGTCCTGAGCTTCTGAAGCAACAAGGTGCCCTGAGGGTGAAAAAAGAAGCCACACTTATCAGCAGCTAAACTACCACCTTCCCAGAGACCCTGGTGGAGGCATCTCTAGACCCTGTTCCTAAGAGCCCCAGGAATAACCTGGGCTTCATCCCCAGGCCTCCCATGACCACGCCCTGTTTCCAGCTTAGTCTTTTTGTGGAGATTGTGCTGACAACTTTCTCTCCAAGTGTTCTAGCCCCTCCCTCAGCAGCTGCAGCTACTGAAAACAAAGGAAATGTAGTTATTGACAGCAAAATCCTTGGCACAGTCAAATGATTTAACATCAGAAACAGATATGGTTTTATCAATGGAAATGAGATTAAGAAGATGGATTACAGAGGGACCAGTCAAGATGGAGGAGGAGGAGGAAACAATGCAGCCCAGTTCCCCCAGGTACCACACCAGTGATCTCAGAAAAGTGCCTGACTAACAAGTGATGTGTGAACTCTGAGGAGAAGCCTGTGGTTCACCTTTCCAGCACAAGGCGGCAAATTTACCCCACAGGCAAGTCTTCAGGAATTTTGTTCCTGGTATGGTGCTAAGTGCTAGAGATGAAAAGAAAGGCAAAAACAAAAGCCACTTCCTGCTCAGAAGGAGCCCAGTTTAATGAGGGAGACGACTGGGTACAAACAAAGTTGGTTATGAGGACCGATGGCACCACTGGGTGCTGTCCTGACTTGCCTGTATTTAAGGGAGGCAGAGTCAGCCTTACTTTCTCTTCCAGAATCATCAAAGTCCAGAGGCAAAACAAAAGTCAGGATGACTGGAGATGGTGCAGGATGCCCTGAATGATCTTGGTATCTTCCATGCCTGACCGAGTTCTAAGCACCCCATAGCACCTGCTTCAGTCACCTTTGGGGCTGTTGGAACAAATTGTTCTCCTCTGCCCATTCCTCTTGGGGAAGGCTTCACATGCTTGAGGTATGTACCCCCTAACTCACTGATGGGTTTGAGAGTCTGAGACCTGTTGTGACCTTCAGTGTGGTTTAGCCCATCTGCTGAGATGGTTTCTGTAAGTGCATATATGTGCACACTACACATTCTTCTAGCCACAGGTGAGAGTTGGGTAACAGGTGTACACCAAAGGTGAATGAGTAACCCTGAAAAGGGCTCAGCAAGCCCCACACCAGAGGTGCTGGTCCTTCCCGAACACCCCACACCCCTCACCCAGGAGAGGAGACCAACTCCAAAACCCTTATAAGCAAAATCTTAAAGGAAAAACCTAGCTTGGCTATGAGATCAACTCGAATTCCTAGAAGAAATGAAGCAAGATGATATGACAAATTAAATGAAAGTGCCAGAGGAAAGAAATGGATAAGAAATGAGAGTTATGGAAGAAAGATTTGGAAAGAGAATTGACAACTTAGAGACACAAAACCTTGCTCAAAATAGACAAACTCCCAGAAAATTAGAATAGACCAAACAAGTTAATGACTCCATAAAACAGCAAATATTAAAACAGTCAAAATATTGAAAAAAGTCAAGGAAAATGTATATCTCATATCAAAAAACAACTGACCTGAAAAACAGATTGTGGAAAAAGATTTAGGAATTATGAGATTAGTCACATCATCAGCAAGATTGAGGTTTGGATATTTTCTCTGATCCTCACAACCTCTCAAACCTCTCAAACCTCTACCACGCACTTCAGCTGTCCCCATGGTCTAGAACAGTGGTGTCCAAATCAAGTAGAAATGGTGGCCACTCAACTGTCCATAAAGATCCCTGCAGGCTGTGAATTGACTTAAAACCAAAAATTAGCATTGTGTTTTATTATGTTTTTGTTTATTTTGTTAAATATTTCCCAGTTACATTTTAATATGGTTTGGGCTGCACTCAGGAATCTTGTGGGTTACATGTAGTGTATTTGACACCAGGAACCCAAAAGATAATTGAAAAAAACTCAAACAAACCATGAACTTATGCCTACCTTGTGCTTTGCTTAGCACCCCCTCCTCCACTGCCTGCCTCGCAGCAAACAGCAAGGGTGCATCAGCCAACTCACAGGCTTCCAGCAAAACACAATCTGGCACCGCTCCCCTATTTCTAGTGCCACAGAGATCCGAGCTCTGCACTGCAGAAATTAGCTGAGGCTATAATGGTTAGCCCGGCAAACCCCAGCAGAGCTCTGTGCAGCAAAAGATCTCTGTGGGAGAGTGGAGGAACAGAGGGAACTGGGCATAAAGCTGGGTTTGAAAAAAGGACAGTTCCACACTATACACTCCAACTCCTCCACCCTCTTTTGCGATCCCAGCTCCAAATGACAGAAATCAGTTCTGGATGCAATGCCATGAACTGCCAGACCAGGGAAGTGAGGAACAGAGGGAACAAGATGGGATATCATGGGGGTGGGGTGCTATGGGGGACTCGAGGGGACTACTAATATGAAGGAAAAAAACCCAACATCCAACTGGAGCCAATTGCAAAAGTCACTTGGGGAAGAGACCTAGGCTAGTGAACTGTGAATTACTCAGTGTGGGAGGAGCCTAAGAGGCCTTAAGATCTAACCCCCAGGGAAATGATCATCACAGGTAAGGGATTAAGGAAGTGAGCAAAAAGGGGAAATAAAGGGGGGGGGAACCTGAAATTACCAAAGATCTCAAGAGGAAGAAAAAAATCAAAGACCCTAGAGTATAAAGAGGTAAATCAACAGGGAAAACATTAACATAGCCTCCAGATCTAGTAAAAGAGTTTAGACCTCTATGAATAAATGCTACAGAACAAAGGAAAGTAACTCAACATTTGATAAGACAAAGGACCCTGTGGATTTGAGGAAAACATGGAACCACAATGTTCTGTTCTTGAGTGGTTTAAGAGAAATGAGAATTGTGAGACCAGAATTTATGGCTTAAGTGGTGGAAATTATTGGCAGAATAGAAAAACTTGAATCTTTGATGGTAATCTTGCCAAAGAAACAAAAGAGGGGACAACTGGTTAGGAATGCAAATACATGGAACTGAAGGACAATCTAGAAGAAGAAAAGCCAAAAACAATATTCAAAGAAAACATGCTCTCTAATCAAGCAAAATATCTTGATCTTGAAGACATGATACTTAAAGACATCCTTAGGATTTTAAGTCTCCCAGAAGAATAGGACAAGTAAAAAAACCCAAACACCATAAGGCAAGAAATAATACAAGAAACTGCTCAAAATTTTTGAACACAGAAAAGAAAATACAAATGAAGTCATATATTACCTCCAGAACCACCTTCCCCCTCACCCCAGGCTGCAAATTTCAAGACATGTGTAGCGCCAATGAGATATTTACAGCGCCCACAATCACGATAAAGACCGTGACTATAAATATCGCATGATGTCATGTTTGATTGCAAAATATACCAAACTCTCCATATAGAGGATAGAACTGAAGCATTTATTTAGACACCAGAAAACCAAATCCCAAAACCAGTAAGCCGATTCCATCATAGTACCAAAGATATTCAGAAGTCATAATAGCACTGAGAGCCACAGCATCCTTCAGCTTTCTCCCAAACCAATACAAGATCAATATTTACTCACAAACCTCTCTATCTCCTTAGTGAATGTCCTCTCTCCCCCACTGTCTCTCTAGCTCTAACTACCAGCTTCCCTTCAGCAAACTCCCTCCATTACAGGCTCCATGTGATTACATTCAGCCTATTAGCGGGCAGAGTTTACTTTCAAAGCAAGGGTGGTCTTCAAATTCCACCCTAGGTCTATTAAGGGACAGGTAAGATCTTCAAATTCCTATTCCCATTATAATATGTGATGGTAAAATGTAACAATTCAGTTCAACAAGTTCTCCAAACAGCCTGGAGAAGACTTTTAAATGCCAAGGAAAGAAAATATAAATAACAGAAGACTATTCTGTACCTACCAGAAACACTGGAGGGAATGGAATAATGTGTTCTGAAAAGCAGTAGAGCTTAAGGTGCAGTCCAGACTGACTTACCTTGCAAATCTGAGTAATCATAAATGAAAAAAGATGGACATTCAATAAGAAAGAAGTATTTGCAGCATTCTTAGAAAACCAGATCTGAAGAGATCATTTGGTTTTTTAGCATCCTGGACAACAGAAATGCAGGAGGAGTGAATGAAGGAAGTGGCTAAGGACATCAACATCAACAGAGAGACCTGTAAGAGATTTCTTTCTAAATGTTTGCAAGAAGGCAAGGATGAAGACAGTATTCAGGTGGAGGTAATAGTGGAAAGGTGGGCCTGGGGCATTATAGATAGAACCTTTTGACACCCCATGTTCAGGTTAATCAATATCTTTTGTGGGATTACATTAGAGAATGGGAGGGTGCATAGAAGGGAGAGGGGGGAAATAGAGGGGAGTGTATGATGTGCCTGGGTGTGAGGTTATGAGGGCTAGCAATGAGGGGAAGAAAATCCCTGTGGGCTCTCAGGGAAAGAAGAACCTATGGGGAAGAAGAGTGGGGGTTTGGTGGTGGGAGTGGGTCCCACTGATGAATGCTTCCATGGGTGAAAATAGATGTTCTTTGAGGAGAGATGGGAATCCTGTGTTGAGTGTTACTTGAGGTATTTTAATCTTGAAAAGACCACTCATCTTGCTTTGGGAGTGGTACTCCTAAATGCAACTGAGAGTCTCTGGGGAGTGGTAGGGCATCAACCCATTGAGAAGATTTTGAGGCCAATGGGGAAGAAAGATAACTAGAGGGAAGGTATAGTTCAATGGAAGGCTACATGATCAGACATGTGGGCGGAGGTGGCGCTGCCATGTGGCAGTAGCCACTCTGTCACCTCTACATATTGGTATTTTTCTGGGAGTGAGGCACAGTGGAAAAGGGGAATCTCTAGGGCAATTTCTACAAGGCAAAAACTACTTGGAGGGGAGAGCCTAGAATGAATACATTAGAAATTTTGATTCTGTGAGGAGTACAGAGAATAGAGAGCAATTAGATAAATACAGGGGTCATGAATCAGAGAGAATGAGGGTATAGAATAGACAGAGAAGATGGATAATGAAGAGAATAAGTGAGAGAGATCCCCTCTGAAAAGGAATATAAAGATGAAATTAAAAAACTAACGCATAGGACTAGTTGAAAAGGAGGAAAGGAAAGAGCAATCTACTTGACTGATAGGAAAAAAGAGGGGAAGAATCAGCCAAATAAAAGCAAGAAAGAAAAAAGCACCAATAAACAAAACTCAAAAGGGTGAGGGGCAACAAACAAAAAAAAAGGGGTCAAGGGTAAGGAAAAGAAAGCCAGTGGGAATAGGGCCACCTTAAAGGATCAAGCCAAAGTAATCAGAGAAGCATAGTGCAGTGTTTACAGCAGATGAAAAAGGTAAAAATCATAATTAAAAAAGAAAAAAAAACAATATGAGAAATGGAGGAAAACATAAACCTAATTTATAAATGTGAATGGATTAAGTGATATAATAAAATGAAAAAGAGTGACAGATTGAATAAGAAAACAAAGCACTACAATATTGCTTACAAGAAAAACATTTAAAAACATAGACATACACAAATAAATCCGAGGGGATGGGAAAAAATTTACTCTGCACCAAGTGAGTCCAAAAAAGCAAGAGTTGCAATGATGCTGTCTGATCAAGCAAAAACAAACATTCAAAAATAAAAAGGGAAAAACAAGAAAACTACATTGATCCATAGTCAAAACAATATCAGTAATACTCATATATTCCAAATGCCTTAGCATCCAGATTAATAAAGGAAACATTAACTAAGTTACAGACCTAGAAAGTAACACAATAGTGACAGGAGACTTTCAATTTCCCTCTCTCAATTTTGGATAAGTCTAGCAGAAAAATAAACAAGAGTGAAACAAGTTGCTGGAGAAATTAAACCTAAAGAACTTATCATCTTCTTTAGAACAAACTGCAAAAGAATATTTCTCACAAATTAAAAAAAAACCCACCGGGGCGGCTAGGTGGCACAGTGAGTAAAGCGCTGGCCCCAGAGTCAGGAGGACCTGAGTTCAGTTCCTTCTGTCCTCAGACACTTAACACTGTGATAGTAATGGAATGTGGAGATTCCCCTGTATTGGGCTTGGTTTTCAAATTGATTGTATTAAAACCCAGAGTTTGTTAATCCCACCTGTGGGATGGACTTGTTGATGTGAAAAGAAAGTCCTGAACTGGGAGGAGCTGGTGATGTAGATTTGGAGAGATAAGAGAGAGGCGGAAGATTTTTTTGGAAGCAGCACCTCGTGGAGAGAGAGAGACTAAGAGAATTGCTGGTGGCCGCTTTGAATTGCCCTGGACTTTTGAGACCTGCCCCCTGAGCTGCCAAGGACTGAGGAGACATGGCTGTTTTGCTGGTACTTTGTCTGTCTGTTTTGATGTTATTTTGCCAGATTTGTCCACTGGTGAAAGACTGTCCTGTTGAAGAAGTCCTGGAACCTGGCATTTGGTTAAGAAGCCCTGAGACTGTCCTGCAGACAGAGAGTGAATACTGTCCACTGGTGAGGGACAGTGCTGTTGTTGCAGGGGTCTGGAGACTGTCCTGCAGACAGAATGAATACTGTCCACTGGTGAAGGACAGTGCTGTTGTTGCAGGGGTCTGGAGACTGTCCTGCAGACAGTGAATACTGTCCGCTGGTGAAGGACAGTGCTGTTGTTGCAGGGGTCTGGGAGCCTTTCTGTTGGTTCGGAAGCCCTGAAGAAGGATTTTCTGGTTGTATGTTTACAGAAATCCTGGGAGAGGGTTTTGCTGATGTGTTCAGGGGTTCTAGGACTGTTCTACAGACAGAGGATGAATTCATGAAGGGACTGGCAATGTATCTTATGGCCTTGCTAAGCTTCTCTGTTCTTGGTTTGTCACTGAATAAAATGGAGAGCACCTATGCTGGTATTCTGAACCTTGGGAAGTTGCCTTTCCTTGGCATTACATTACAAACACCCACACAAAAAAACTAGCTGTGTAACCTTGGGCAAGTTACTTAACCCCAATTGCCCTCCAAAAGGCAAAAACAAAACAAAACATGACCACAATTTAAGGCACAGAAAGGTTACAAATAAATGTAAAAAGGCGGAAATAGTAAATACGTCTCCTCTGTGTAGACTATAATACAATAAAATAGTCATTAATTTAAAAAAATAGTCATTGATTCAGGGATCACAAACAAAAAATATAGACCCAAATGGAGATAAAACAATTGAATCCTAAAGAATGAATGGACCAAAGAACAAATAAAAAAAACATAAGGAATGATGAGGAAACAACATACCAAAAATTTTTAGATGAAGTTAAAGTCATCCTTAAGGGAAAAAAAATCACATCCTTACAAGCATACATGAACCAAATAGAAAAGAAAATTAATGAATTGAATGTGTATTTATAAAATTAGAAAGCCAACAAATAAAAAAATGTAAAATAAGCACAAAAGAATAGATATTAACAATTAAAGGAGAAATAGATAACTTAGAAAATTTTAAAACCACAATAATGATAAAGAAAACAAAAAGCTGGTTCTTTGAAAAGACCAATCTTTAACTAATCTGGTTAATAAGAAGAGGGCAAAAAAAAAACAAACGAATAAGATAGCAGATGAGCAAAGTGAAATCACAACGAAACCCAAAGAAATAAGAATAATCGGGACATATTTTATTTAGTCATATGCTAACAAAACTGAGAACACAAAAGAATTAGAGTGCCTTCAAAAATATAAACCACTCAAACTATCAGAAGGCCATCTAGAAATCTTTAATAACTCAATCTCAGAAAAGGGAATAGGGCTATCTAAAAAGGAACTACAAAAGAAAAAAACTGCTGGTCTTGGTGGATTCATGGGAGAATTCTGTCAAATTTCTAAAGAACAATTAGTATCCATATTTCACAAATTAGTTTCAAAAATTGGGAAAGAAAGCACCCTACCAGAACCCTTTTATGAGAAAAGTATAGTTCTAATACCTAAACCAAAAAAAAGATAAAACACAAGAAGAAAATGATTGGCCAATATCATTAATGAATATTGACTCAAAAATTTTAAACATAACCCTATCAAGCAATGTGGCAATTTTTCTAAGATATCATTCATTATGATCAACTGGGACTTATGCCAGGGATACAAAGATGGTTCAACATTAGGAAAATTATCAACGTGTAATTAGTTATATTAAGAACCAAAACATCTAGAACCCTATGATCATCTCAATAGATGAAGAAAAAAAGCCTTTGACAAATCACAATACTCTTTTATGCTAAAAACCTTACTACCAAGTATAGGTATAGATTTTTATCTATGAACTTATAGAGATTTTAAGTATCAAAGAAAAACCAAAAGCAAGCATCACATGCAATGAGGCTACACTAGAACCTTTCCCAGTAAATAATTGGAGGAATATTAAGTGCTCCAGGGTAGGCCAAGCTAGTCTAATAAAAATGACAATACTTTCTACACTAATTTACTTAGTGCCATACCAGTCAAACTACCAAAGGATCGCTTTATAAAACTAGGAAAAATAATAATGAAATTCATCTGGAGCAGCAAAAAATCAAGAATCTCAAGGGAAATAATGAAACAAAGTGGGAAGGAAAAAGACTTAGAAGTACCAGATCTCAAACTATGCTATAAAGCAATAGTCATCAAAACAATTTGGTACTGGTTAAAAATTAGAGAAGTTGATCAACGGAAGATATTAATTATATAAAATCCCAAAGCAAGCCAAGTTAGTAATCTGGTGTTCAGTAAATCTAAAGACCTTAGCTACTAGGGTCACAATATGACACAAACTCTTGGGAAAACTGGATAGCAGTCTGGCAGAAATTAAGTTTAGACTAAGGTTTTCACACCATATGCCACAATAAGCTCCAAATGAATATATTTCCCAGATATATAAGGTCACAAAATAAACAAACTAGAGGACAAGGAAGAAATTACTTTTCAGATTTATGGATAAGAGAAGAGTTTATAACCAAGGGATAAAGAGGATCATAGAAGATAAATGGGACAATTTTGATTACATATAATTTTAAAAGTTTTACACAAACAAAGCCAGATGCAGCTTAGAAGAGAAAGAGCTAACTGGAAAAAGATTTTTGTAACAAATTTCTCTAATAAAGGTCTCATTTTCAAGACATATAAAGAATTTACTGTATTCGTACTGATAAGACTCAGCTATTTATCAAGGGAAGAAATCTAAGCTCTGTATAGCAGTATGAAAAAATTCTCCATATCACTAATATTCAGAGAAATGTAAATTAAAGGAACTCTGAGGTTCATAACCATCAGACTGACAGATTTGACAAAAAAAAAAAAGTAAAAATGACAAATGTTGGAAGGGCTATGGGAAAAAGGCGTCAACATTACTGGTAGAACTATGAATTGGTACAGCATTTCGAACTGAACAATTTTGAAATGCTTAAGAATCCTGATTGATGCAATGGTCAGCCATGGCTCTGGAGGGCTGCTGATGAAAAATGCTATTTACCACCTGACAGAAAGGTGACAGCCTAATATGTAGAATAAGACACATTTTTTGATGTGCCAATATGGAAATTTGTTTTGCTTGACTATGACTGTGCTCAATTGTTAAAAGGATTTTGATTTTCTTTCATTTTTCTTTCCTTTTTTCATTGGTGGGAGGGAATGGGGGTTAAGCAAAATAAATATTTGATAATTGAAAAAATAAAATTAATTTTTAAAAAAGATGTATTGCCGTCTGTTTTGCCACCATTTCCTAAGGACCCCTGGGCCTTTCTATCCATCTGGTTTACAGCTAAAGCCTCCTTTATATCTTTTGTTATTGCTCACTTGTTTCAGTTGTGTCCTCCTCTTCATGTCCCCATTTTGAGGTTTTCTTGGCAGGGATTTAGAGTGGTTTGCCATTTCCTTCTCCAGCTCATTTTACAGATGAGGAACTGACACAGAGTGAAGTGACTTACCCAGGGTCACACAGCCAGATTTGAACTTTTCCATCCCAGTGCTCTATCCTCTGTGTCACTTAGCTGGCTTCCTAGATTTCTATATTTCCTATTAGAATATAAGTTCCTTTAGAGCAAGGACTGTCTTCTTTTTTTGATTTTTATCCCTACTATTTAGCAAGTGCTTTGTACATAGTAATTTTTTTTCCTATATTCTCTAGTGTTTTTATTTTTTTAATTAAAAAAAATTATTTACTTTTAGTTTACAACATTCAATTCCACAATCCCTTGAGTTCCAAATTTTCTCACCCTCCCTCTCCTTCCCGCTCCGCCCCCATGGTGACATGCACTCCAATATAGGTTCTACAAATACCTTCACATTAAACATTAGTCAAGTTGTAAAGAAGAATTATAACCAATGGCATGAACAATGAGGAAGAAGGAACAAAAGAAAACAAAACATGAAAGAGAAAGAGCAGGTCGTTTGCTTCCATCTGCTTTCAGACTGTTGTTCTTTCTCTGGAGCACATAGTATTTTTTTAATAAATTATTTTTTGGGGGCGGCTAGGTAGCACAGCGAGTAAGAGCACCAGCTCCAGTGTCAGGACGACCTGGAGATCGAATCCCGGGCTCAGACACTCAGCACCACACCCAGAAATAACTGGCCGTGTAGCCTTGAGCAAGTTACTTAACCCCGATTGCTTAAAAAAAATATATATTTTTTTTAATTGATTGAACTCAAAGCACTTAGCAATTAATATTATCCTGTTTTGTGATATCTCAGAGGGGATAGGCATAGGGATTGGTCTTGTTATTTCATTGGTATAGGGGACTCCCTAATGAGGAGATTCCCTCTTCTACTGCAGCTCAACATTTTCCCATGAACTTAGAGCCTTAAAGTTGCCTAAAGCATTAACACATAAAGTGACTTGTTCAGGGTCACAAAGCTAGTGTGTGTCAGGGGCTTGACTTGAACCCAAACTCTTCCTATTCTGAGGCCAGCTCTTTTTCCATTATGCCATAGCCATCTCCATTTCATCAATATATGTATGTGTGTATATGAAATTTATGTGTATGTATATGTGACATTTATATGTGTTTATAACATGTCAAGAAATTTAGGTGAAGCTCCCTCTACCCCCATTACATTGACTGGATGGCTTGGGGAAGAATCACGAGGACATGGACAGGAGATGCCCAGGTGTTTGAATGAGTGAGAAGTATATATCATATGCCCAAAACTGTGCTTAACACAGATAGAAAAAAGGGACAGCGTCTCTACTCTCAGGAAGCTCACATTCTAACTGGAGTGGAGATAGCCCGTAAAGGAGGGTTCTGCTCAGTGATAAGAGGATGAGAGGGTATAAATGCACTTACATCAGTCTCCAAGGGAAGGGGGGCCCACATCAATGAGATCACAGATGCCTTAAACGATGACTTTTTGTTTGTTAATTCCCCATATATTTAGTTGTACATCCCAGAATAGACCAGAAGGCCACAGGTTCCCCACCCCTAGACTAGAAGCTTCTGGAAGACAGGGGCTGTGCCTTTGTGTCTTTGCTTTTTCCATAATATCTGACATGTAGAGGGATTTAATAAATACTTGTTGGTTCATCATGAATATACAGTTCCTTTCTGCTCGTTAACCTTCATGAGGATAGCAGGCTCCTCTATCACTGGTGCTTCAAGAAAGTTTGCTCAGATAGATTGTTAGAGATTATACCATGGGGTTGTTCAGATTGAAGTTTTTAGACCTTTTGTAGATCCCAACATGCTAATGTTTCATATTGAACAGACTTCAGCTTGTCTGGATCAAGAATACAGAGTGTGAGGGGCAGCTGTGTTGTACAGTGGATAGAACACCAGCCCTGGAGTGAGGAGGACCTGAGTTCAAATGTTATTTCAGACACTTACTAGCTATGTGACCCTGGACAAGTCACTTAACCCTGATTGCCTGCAAAAAAGAAAAAAAAAGAATATGGAGTGTGCTTATAGTAGTCATCAGTCAAGTAGGATAGAACATTTGACTTGAAGTCAGGAAGTCCAAGGGTTCAAATACTGCTTCAGATGCTGACTGTGTAACCCTGAGTAAGTCATTTACCCTCTCTGTTTCTCATTTTCTACTTCTGAAAAATGAGGAGGTTGAATTTTAATGACTTCTAAAGGCTTTTCCCCCTCTAAATCTATGATCCCATAGGTTTCTGAGGTCCCTTTGTACCTCCCAGGGTTATTGTGAGGATCATATGAGATAATAATTGTAAAATGCTTAATACAGTGCCTAGCACATAAGTACTATATAAATGTTAGTTATTGTTATTATCATTCTTATATTTGTGAGGCAGGTAGTTGGAACTTTAGGCTTAGAATGTGAGGGCCCAGGTTCAAGATTCAATTCTGCCCCCTACTATCTGTTAGAGGGCAATATGGTGTAGTGGACTGAAATCTGACCTTGAAGGCAAAAAAACCTGGGGTGAAGCTGTGCTTCTTACACACACTGACTGTGTGCTTGGGCTAATTACTTATCTTCTCGATGCCCTAGACAACTCTTTAAGACTATGAGTTATAGAGAAGGAATCAGTCTGCTAGTTGATGGAGTTCCTTCATCTAAGAATTCCTAGGAAATCACGAGTCCCATCCCTATCTCTGTTAGCTATTTGACCATGGGTAAGTCATATAAACCCTCTCAGCTTCCTGATCTGTAAAATGGAGATGATAACATCTGCCCTAGTTACCCTATTGGAGTGTTGTGAGGACTAAATAAAGGTCATACAGATGGAATCCCTTTGTAGATGACCAGGTGAGGAATGGAAGTCAACAAACATTTGTTAAGCTTCTACAATGTGTTAGAGACAAGTCTAGTGACACAAAGAACTCCCCTCATAGTCTAATGGAGGAGTTCACATGAAAATATGTATGTCTATACAAGACATATGCAGGATTTATCAGAGGTGATCTCACTAGCATTAAGGAGGATTAGAAAAGGCTTGTCTCAGAAGGTGAGATATGAACTGAGTGTAGAAGAAAGCAGGATGAGGTGTAGCAGCAGCCAAACTGGCATTCCCAGGATTGCTGTCAGCACAGGTTCTTAGATCAGCTTTACTAGGAAAGATAGCTGTTCAAGGAGTCAAAAAGCTCTTTTAATTACATTCACCAGTTCAGGGGAAAAGTCAACACCCTGAACTACAGAGAAAATACAAGCATAGAAATAAAGACCAACAGACAGGGCTTCTAACTGTCTGAGGAATTAGCACAGACCAACAGACAGATCCACCTATCTGACCAAGGCAATACATACATAATTACCAGAGAGAGAAGCACCAACATCTGGATTTTTCAAAAGGGGGAATGACTCCTTAATGGATACCCAGAGTCTCCTCTGGTCAAATCACAAGAACACTCTTCCGATGAGTGAGCCCCAAAGGAAAATGCTAACCTCAGAGTATATATACCCTTTTTAGAGCCAGAGGGCATCACAACCCTCTTGAATCAATGCCAAATTAAAAATTAACAAAAGGTGTGAAAGCCTTCCTAGAAGCAAGCTTCCCTTAATGAGCTCCACGTGAGACCTGTTAATGGACAGGGGAAGATCTTAAATCCCATTAACATTACATGAGGAGAAAGCTCATTTCCAATATGGGGGATGGATGGCCAGGGAAAATGTATGGAGCATTGCACAGGTGGACAAGCAAGGAGGCTGGTGTTGCCAGATTGTGGAGCTTGTAGAGGGGAGGAAAAGCGTGAGAAGATAGTAAAGGTAGAAAAGGGCCAGGTTATGAAGGGCTTTAAAGCCAAATCGTGGATTTTGTATTTGATCCTGGAACCACTGGAGATTAATGACTTAGGGATGACATGGCAAGACATGCAAGTCTATGCATTATGCTGATTGTTGGCATCTCCTGCCATTACTTGCCTAGGATGGATGCTGGTTGTCCTTCAAAGACCCTTGTCGCTGAAGCTCGCGCCAAATTTCTTTCCCCGGTCACCACTGAAGTGGACTCCAGCTCTGTTTTTTCTTCTCCTACTGATTTGTTGGGTAAAACCTTAAACAAGGGGCAAATAAAATGAAGAAAGGTTGGTGGGAGGACAAAAGAAGAAGAGGGGAAATTTGTAGCATAAACACAACACTTATATATGGAAGAAAAATATTTCCTTTGAACAAACAAGACTCTCCGAGCTGCTTCCCAGAAGCACTATTATCCCAGAACAACACAGCTTCCAAAAAAAATATTAAAACGAAAGAAAGAAAGAAAAACCCTTTGCAGTCTGCAGAACAAATGCATTGAAAATGTTAAAGGGCATTCATGAAAGGGCTGGATGGCTGTTATTGCAGCAGGGGGAAAAACAACATTATTTTGCTCTGCAGATAAAAGGAAACGGAAAAGCGGCATATTTATAGCCTGGGAGCCTGGATTCCTTGTTAAGCCACCATTATCAAATTAATGTCAAAATGCATCAAACAGGCAGGAGTATTCCAGGCCCCTTATGCAAAGTGCTTGCAAATTGGTTACAAATACATTTGTTTACAGGGGCTGAGGCTGGAGCTAACTAATTAGTCATTGTAGCATTTTCGATTTGGGCAATTACATAAACAATCTGTTTTGAAGTATAAACAGAAGTTGTTGTTTTCCTACGGCCCTTTAAAAATATATATGTATCTGTATTTTGGAGGGGCTCCATTCAAACCCTGTGAGGCTTCCTTTCTTAAGTGAGGTAATATGGAGGTACAAAGGGGTAAAGCCGGGGAGGGGGAGGCTTGTCAGTGACCTCAGGGAGATTTCATTGAGGTTACCAGAGTACCTGCAGAGGAAGAGTGGAGAGTAGGTGGTCTGTGCATCCAGGTGAGACAGTTTCCAAGTAGCATCCAGACTGAGCAGGTTGGCAGTCTCTCCGTCTCTTTATCCATAGTTCTCATCATAGAGTTTTGAGGATGGGGGCCAGCAACAACTCTTAATACAGGGGAAGGGACCAGTATTAAGGGAGGTAGCTTCAGACCTCCGTGATTCGGGAGCCATGGCTCATGAAAAGTGGGCTGAATTTGTAGTCTGAGGACCTGGTTTCAAATCCCAACTCTCTCACCTCTGCAATCTTAGACAAGTCACTTAATGTCTCTGGGCCTCAGTTTCCTTCTCTGTTCAATTAGGGGATTAGATTCCATGACCTCTGAGGCTCCTTCCAATTCTGTATCTATGATCCTTTGGTCATCTGCAGCAAAGTATTCCTTCCTATATCCCTAAACTGTGATGAATGACTTAGTATTTAAGCTGATTAGAAATTTCTTACCATGCACTAATGAAAGATTAATTTTATCTAGATGTAGGAAAACAATTCACAAGTTGCTTCAGGGACCAAAATATAATTTAGCCCAAATTGGTGGTATTTGAGTTTTGGAACCCAAGTGTCATTCTTTGCAACCTGGTAATCCAAGCTTCTTTTTCTGGCCTTTTACAAAGTGAGGCAAAGTGAAGAGCATTTATTAAGAACTTAGTAAATATTATTAAATAAATAAAATATTAATTAATAAAAATGCAAAGAAAAGATGGTCCCCGAATTCAAGGAATTTATTTTTTTTAATATTTTTTCCAATTGACTTGTAAGAATAATTTTTAACATTCATTTTTTAAAAATTTTGAGTTCCAAATTCTCTTTCTACCTTCCTCCCCTCCCCCTCATTGAGAAGGCAAGCAGTTCAATATAGGTTATACATTGGCAGCCATGCAAAATATATTTTCAGATTAAGTATGTTATGAAAGAAAACACAAAGAAACCCCCAAAAAATAAAGTTTAAAAAAGTATTCTTCAGTTTGCATTCAGACTCCATCAGTTCTTCCTCTGGACGTGGATAATGTTTTTTTCATAATAAGTCCTTCGTAATTGTCTTGAATCATTGTATTGTTGAGAATAGCAACTGAGAATTCACAGTTGTTCATCTTACAGTATTGCCGTTAGCGTATGCAGTGTTTTCCTGGTTCTGCTCACGTCACTCAGCATCAGTTCATATAAGTCTTTCCAGGTTTTTCTGAAAGCATCCTGCTCATTGTTTCTTATAGTACAATAGTATTCCATCACAATCATATACCACAACTTGTTCAGTCATTCCCCAATGGAGGGCATCGCCTCAATTTCTAATTCTGAAGAGCTGCTATGAATATTTTTGTACTCACAGCTCATTTTCCTTTTTTTTTAAATCTCTATGAGATAGGGACCCAATAGTGGTATTAATGGGTCAAAGGGTACACACAGTTATATTCTAAAAGGGAAAGATAGCACATTGTGAGCAGAAAGGGACTTGGAGTACATGGGACCTGAGAGGAGACACTGTGTGAAGTCTGTGGAGTCAGAAGCATAGTTTGGAGCGGAGTGAATGAGGGCCAACCTGGCCCTGCCTCCCAAATGGAGGCATTTCCCACCCTTGCTCCCCCAAAGAACTCATCAGTGAGAGGAAGGTCGCATAATGGAGGGAAGTTCCAAGGTGAGAAGGCCACTGAATCATGATAGGAAAGACTAGAAGTCAGAAGCACTGCTTGGAGGTGGATGGTTTTGGAGTCATGACTTAACTATCCTAGGGACAGTGTTGCTAAATCAATTTCATCATCAATCAGCTAGCATTTATTGTTATTAAGAATAATAGCATTGGGAGTGGCAACGTGGTGCAGTGAATAGAACACAGGTCCTGGAGTCAGGAGGAGGGTTCAAATCTGGCCTCAGACACTTAACACAAAAACTAGCCGTATAACCCTGGGCAAGTCACTTAACCCCAATTGCCCTCCAAAAAAAAAAAAACCCAGAAAAAAAAAGAATAATAGCATTATTTAATGTTTTAAGGTTTGTCAAGCATTGTATATCTATTATTTCATTTTATTAAGTGCCTACTATGTAGAGCTAAATAATGAGGATAGAAAGACATAATTCAATCGAAAACAACATTAAGCACCTTCTATGTGACAAGCACTGTGGTAAGAGCTGGGGGGTGCCAAAAAAAAAAAAGGTAAAAGATAGTCCCTGCCCTCGAGGAGCTTACAATCTAATGGAGGGGAGGGGTGACATGAAAAGACCAATGTGTGACCAACACTCTGGAACATCCGTAAAGCTTGCCTTCTTGATTTGTGGCTGTAGCCTCTGTGTATAGATTTCAGCCTCTTAGATTTGTAATCCATTCACAGCCTTGGCCTCAGAGACTGACGCTTGATGAAGATACATCAGGCTGATTTGTCTGCTGTGGTCCCCTGCTGTGCCACACTGCCAGACACAGCATTCCAGTGTCCTTAAAAGGTTTCTTCTGCCCTCCCAGCTTGCGATCGGCCTACCTCAGCTCCACATGAAGAGCAGCCTTCCAGCAAACACTTTGGGCTGGTTTGTGTGCCAACATTCTTGGGAAAATCAGACTTTTGCAGCAACTTAATATTTGAAGCACAGCTCTACAAGAATAAGCCTTTCGGATTATACCCACAGCAGCTCGGAACTGCATTAGCTGAGCTATCGTTCAAAAGCCAGAACCACACAGGGCTCTGCTAAGCAAGGTTTTAGTAACAATAGCAATCTCTCTCTCTCTCAGTCTCTCTCTCTCTCTCTCTCTCTCTCTCTCTCTCTCTTTCTCTGTCTCATCACTTTAAGGTTTACAAAGTACTCTCCTCACAAGCAGCCAGTCGGGTTGTTAGTAAAAGCATGACCATCCCCATTTTGTAGATGAGTGGAGGTGATATGACTTGTCCATGGTTACGGTGTTAGTGAGTGGTTGAGTCAGGATTCCAACCCAGACCCCTTAACTCCAAGTCCAGCATTCTGCCACACCACACCACACTGACACTCACATGATTCTCTGTCTATGTTCCAAGGACACCCTCATGGGAATAGATAGGAACCTGAAGATTAGTCAATTATTCTTCCATTCTATAGGGAGGAATGAAGTTGGCCCCAATTCTGACAAATCCTCTATAGTTAATAAATAGCTAGAGTGAGGATGATCTGATTTCTTTAAATACAGAACTTGATGAAGATGCAATTTCTGGCCCAAACCCAAACCTAAGATTCTCCCTCCCCAGACCTTTGAGAATTGGACCCAGCCAAACCAGGGCAGAGGAAATATGAGAATGAAATCAGGCCAAGAAACCGGCATGCCTACTAGTTAAAGAGTGCCTAGCATCCCAAGCATGCTCACATGCTTTACCAAGCTTTACAAGCTGGTAAAGAAGAGACTTAACTTGATAGATTTTTCAAAAGCCCCAGTCAGAGAATATTTGTCCCCCACCCCCTTTAAAGAGCAAAGTATCAAGTTTCCAGTGTCTGTAGGAATTCTAATAGCCCTGTGGTCCCCTCTTCTCATCATTTCAGGTAAGATGCTCTTCTGGCTCAAAGCAACTTTCTGGCCCCAGTGATGTCAGTGAGTGCTTGCCAGTTAGGGTCTCCTAGACCACAGAAGCTGAGGACTCAAATTGAACAGTCAATAAAAAGCTTGTTATTTCCATCTGACCACTGGACTGGGCAGGGTGCCTGTGGGGTTGTATCTTCTCCTTTGTAATGCGGTAAAGGTAGTATCTAGATTGGGCACAACTCTCTGACCAAATCTGTTTCCTGGAAGGTAGACTTTGAAATAGAACAGATGGGGTCAGAGGGGAAGAGAACCAGCCAAATCTGAAAGTTTGGAACCCTGCTGCAGGGGGCATATGGACTTGTCAACAGACAGACAGACAGACAGACAGAGGGAGGCTGCTATCCAGAGTGCACAGGTCTCCAAAGGTGAAGGGACTTGACCTAAGCAGCTTGCACCATGAAAACATTGTGACTAGCTGCCATCAGTGTGAAATAATGGACTCAGGAATTAGGATGCCCAGTCCAAGCCTTTGAATGTTTGCCTCAGTTTTCTCATCTGTAAAATGACCTGGAAAAGGAAAGGCAAACCACTCTGATATCTTTGCCAAGAAAACCCCACATGGGGTCACAGAGAATCAGACATACTGAAATTACTGAACAACAAAAAAATGCACCCCTTCGGCAGTATGGCAGAACCTATGGACTCCTTAGAATGATGTTTTTTAAAAGCATAAAATAAATACATAGGATTACAAAGGAAACAAAAACTTAGTGAAAAATAAAGATGTATTTTTTTTCCAAGTTAATGGACATCCTAAAATCTATCTGTGGACTCCTTGGGGTGGGGGGCATCAGACATGTAAAGAAAAGAAGATTTATTAAATACCTACTCTGTGCCAGGTGCTTTACATATAGCATATCATTTCATCTTCACAACAACCCTGGGGGGTAGGTACTGTTGTTATCCCCATTTTACAGTTAGGGAAACTGAGTCAGATAGCGGTCAAGTGACTTGTCTAGGGTCACACAATGTCTGAAGTAGGATTTGAACTCAGATCTTCCTGACTCCAGGCTTTCTATTCACTAGTGCCACCTAGCTGCTTCTGAAGCCTTTGTAAAAAGCACATAGTAGCTTATGGTTAAAAAGCTCTAAAACAGGGGTGGCCGGGTGTAAGTGAGTAAGAGCATCGGCCCCAGAGTCGAGATGACCTGGGATCGAATCTGAGCTCAGACACTTAGAACCCACCCAGAAACACCTGGCCGTGTAACCTTGAGCAAGTTACTTAACCCCAATTGCTTTAAAAAAAAAAAAAGCTCTAAAACTGTCAAACTGATAAACACTGATTTCTTCCCCCCAAATCTGAGGCATGTAGCCTTTAACCCACACACTAGGTTTTAATAAAAATTTTAAGCCTTTTTTCATCTTTTCCTGATGTCAAAGAATTTAACATCAAAACCCTAAAGCTTATTCACAGCCCTGTGGGAACATGAAGATTACTTAAATTCAGCAGGACTTGTGTTGGAGTACCATACTCAGCTTTCATGGAGAAGCACATTGTAATTAACTGTGTGTGTGTGTGTGTGTGTGTGTGTGTGTGTGTGCGTGCGTGCATGTGCCTGGCGTTGATTATACCACCTTTCCCAAATCACAGCATCTTGTTTCCTTGAGGGGCATCATATTGGAGATGGAAAAATTTATGGGGCTTGAAGTCAAGAAGACCCAAGTTTGAGTCTTGGCCATATATATACTTCCTAGCTCTGTGACGTTGGCATGTTACCTAGTCTTTCTTTTCTCATCTGTAAAATGGAAATAGTAATATTCTAAGTACCCCCAGTGGTTGTGGGGACAAGGTAGGGTGTTGTAGAGAAATTGCTTTGTAAATTTTCAAGCACTTTAGGAACATTGATTGCTGTTGGCAGAAGACAAAGAAGGCAAATCATTCCAGGGGCCCGAAATTGAAGCTGAGAATGAACTTAGACCTTACTTCCAGGAGACATTACGATCCTGATTTTACAGATGAGAAAATTGAGGGCTAGGAGAGGCTTGCCCATGATGACTCAGTTAGAAAGGGGACCATGGAGGCACTTAGAGCATGGATCTGCTTTACTGTGCAGGACTGTACTTATCCCCTTTTTATGGTTAAGGAAACTGAGGCAGACAGCTGTCAAGTGACTCAAACACAGTCACACAAGCTGATCTAGTAAGTGTCTGAAGCAGGATTTGAACTCAGGGAGAACAGAGCTGTTTCTTGGGTTCTGGCTATTGCCATATATACAAAGGCCAGTGATGTGTAGTCTTTTATATTTGTTTAACATTAACATAACATTCAAATTTTCTCACTTGATCATCACAGTAATCCTGTGAGAATAGCAGGGCAGATATTACTGTTATTATTTTAAAGGTAAACTGAGGCAGAGCTCCTTGAAGGGACTCATCCAAAGGGCATTAACTAGGTCTTGGCAGAGTCAGGACTTGGGCCCCTTCCAGTTTCAAATCTGTGATCCTGTAATAATGTTCAGCATTCACCTGGAAGGTGACCTATAGTTCAGTACCAATTCAATTCAATAAATTTAAGGCAGGTAAGTGGTACAGTGACTGGAGTACTGGACCGCGAGTTCAGATCTGACCTCAGATACTGTGTGACCTTGGACAAGTCACTAACCTCTATCTGCCTCAGTTATCCCAAATGTAAAATGGGAATAATAGTAGCACCTACCTCCTGGGGTTACTGTGAGATTAGAATGAGATAATATTCATAAAAAGCTTGCAAAATCTGAAAAAATGCTATGGAAAGGCTAGCTATTTTGAAAAAAAAAAAACTTGGACATTAAAAATATTCTTAAGGTATTTGTAAAACCTATATTTGATTGTATGCCGCCATGGAGGGGAGGGGGAAGAAGAGGGAGAGGGAGAAAATTGGAAACTCAAGGGATTGTGGAACTGAATGTTGTAAACTAAAAGTAAATAAATAAATTTTTAAAAAGTCTTCTAAGCGGTGGCTAGGTGGCACAGTGAAACTGGCCCTGGAGTCAGAAGGACCTGAGTTCAAATTCAGTCTCACTTAACTCTAACTAGCCCTGTGACCTTGGGCAAGTCATTTAACCCCAATTGTCCTGCCTTCCCCACTCCAAAAAACAAACAAACAAAAATCTTAGCAGGAAAGGGAACACAAAGATGTATCCATGCTTGGATTGCCCTCCCTCCTCTAACATTCATCTCCCCAAGTCCCTAATTTCCTTCAGAATTCACCCCCCAGTGCCGCCTCTGCATGAAGCCTTTGCCCATCCTGCCTACTACAAGTACTCTGCCCTCTGAATCACCTTGTATCTACATGCCTGCACACTCATGTTTGTATATGCATGTGTGTGTATATACACACATGTTTTCTGGCCCTTCTAGATCGTAAGCTCTTTAAGGATAGGTATGGTTTTATTTTTGTGCATCCCCAGTGCAGAGTACAGTGCCTAGCATATAGTAGACACTTAATAAATGCATGTTGGTTAGTAGAGAGAGAGATGGTGGCTAAAAAGATTGCTTTGCTCTTCTAGAGATAGTCATCTGTCTGCTGCTGCTGCAGCTGCTTATAGAACCTGGAATTTGTCTCTTAAGATCCACTGTCTTGCATGTGGCCTTTTCTTAGAAGGACTGGCTCATTGCTGACTGCTTCCTTCATGCTAGCCCTGGAATTTGCCAGCATGCTATAGTATTAGGCTTGGAACTAGGAAGACTCACTGCCTTTCAGGTGGTATGTACTAAGGATTGCATACTTAACTCAGAAAATATCTTTGTCGTGTCACTCAAGTGATAGCTTCAGTTCACTGAAATCTATAAGCAACTACAACAACATGAAAAGAACACAGCAAATTTCAAGTGAGAAGATCTGTTTTCAAATTCTGTCTCTGCTAACTTAGAAGGTGTGTGACCTTGTGCCAGTCACTCTCTGAACCTTCATTTTCTCTTCTTCAGAATGGGGATAATAATACCCATCTCATAAGGTTGTAAGGATCTCAGTGAGATAATATATGTAAAATGCTTTGTAACCTCAAAATACCACCTAAATGCCAACTACCTTGTTCAGGTATGGGCTGAATTAGATGACCCCTGAGCTCTCTTTCAACTCTAAGCTTCTGTGATTCGATGATCATTATCATCATTACCCAGAAAAGCCAGAGGATTTTACTGAGATTATTTAAAACCCAGGAATAGAAACTAGGTTGAGACTTTACTGACTTCCAGTCAAGTAGCTCAGATTAAGAAGCCGTCCCCCCTGCACCTCCACACCACCTCCCATGCTGAAATGTAAGGAAAAAATAGTCTCACTTCTCCCTTTTGTGTTTTCTTGAGCTGTAATAGCATGCTTGTTAAGGCAACGAGGTACCATGGTGATAGGTACTGTATAAATAGATGGATAGAGAGAAGTCAGCTGAACCTGGAGGTGAAATTAATTCCTTGTAACTCATCATCACCCACTTGCTGCTTTTTTTTTTGTCAGTATAAACCAGTAATACATCGGAGCTGTATTTTGCACATAGCACCTTTGAAATGTCCAAGAGACTTATAGATTTGAAGAAGCAAAACCCCAGGATTGGCAGAAAATGAGAGAATGACACTGCAGAGGCATTATATGTCATCAGCCTCTGCAAACAGAGCTGCTGCTAAGCTTGCTAACCAACTGCATTTGTGTGCCAGTGTTTGGGAAGATCAATGCATAACTAGGTGTCCTTTCCACACTGTGTGTGAATCAGAGGAAAAGGAAAAAGGAAAAGGGAGGGGGGGGAAGGAGAGAGAGGGAGGGAGAAGAGGGAAAAGGAGAGGGAGGGAGAAGGAGAGAGAGAGAGAGGAAGGGAGGGAGGGAGGAGAGGGAGGGAGAGAGTGTAAATGTGAGCAGAGGAGGAATTGGGAAAGAGAAAGGGGAATTTCTTTTTTTCAACAGAGGTAAAGGTTATTCTGTGGAATGAATATCTGGAAAGCACTGCAGAAAATGTCACAAGGGATGCCTTGAGGCTAAGTTGCTAAACTCCAGTGAGATTGCTAAGATTTCTCCATGAGCCTATGTTAGAGAAATTATCAAGTGATCCTAGAAGATGCTGAGCCAGAATCGGGTTCCTCAGTGACTCAGAGCTCGTGTTTTGGGGAACAGTTTCTAAAAGCACAATTTACATTTGATTTTTTTCTGGAAGAATTGGAGCTGGAAGAAGTTTTTCTCACCCTGCTGATTACCTTCCTCTATAAATTTGTCCCACATAGCTGAATAGGTAGATAAAAATATTTCTTAAGCACCTACTGTGTGAGGGACACTGTGCTAAATAGATGTCATTTCAAATACAAGCAAAGCTAGCAAGCTAAATAGTTCCCATCCTCCAGGAGCTTGCATTCTAATGAGGCAAAATAAGGCATAAGCTTATCTATCAGAGCTGAGGGAACCAAGGGAGGAGTCCAGGTTACCAGAGGGATGAAGATGCAGGTAATAGTCCAAGTAAAGCAAGCAGAGGGCAGCTTGACAGGAAGGTGCTATTCTTGTGACCTAACTGTTTTCTGTGTCCTAATAATAACTGGTAGTGGAGTCTGGGTCTTGGCATCTCCAGAGGACTGTTTTTCACAAATTGGTCAATTCACTCTTGTATACCTGACCCTGAACTGGGAACAGACTAGTGTGGAGCATATTCACGGAGATAGAAGCTGAGTCAAAGAATAACGTTAATGTCCTGGGAATCTCTTTTAAAAGCCTGATGATGTGATTTAACCAAGTATTTTTTCTTTTATCCATTCAGCAAATATTTATTAAACACATAAGTAACAGGAACGTTCAGGGGAGCTGCCCAATACCATTACTAGGTCTGTATCCCAAAGAGATAAGAGAACAAGGAAAGGACATATATGTATGAAAATATTTTTAGCAGCTCTTTTTGTGGTAGCAAAGAATTGGAAATTGAGAAAATGTCTATCAATTGGGGAATGGTCAAACAAGTTACGGTATGTGATTGTGATGGAAAATTTATTGTGCTTTAAGAAATGATAAGGTGGGGTGGATGGTTTCAGAAAAAAACATTGGCAGAAACTATATGAACTGATGCAAAGTAAAGTGAGAAGAACCAAGATCATTATGTAGAGTAAAATCAAAGTTTGTAATGATGATTAACTGTGAAAGTCTTGGCTACTCTGATCAAGCTACTATTCAAGACAATTCCAAAGGGCCTATGATGAAAAAACGCTATCCACCCACAGAGAGAGAAAAGATGAACTCTAAGTACAAACTGAAGTATAATTTCCTCAGTTTATCTTTTTTGCTTTTTTAAAAAATACGGCTATTATGAAAATGTATTTTGCATGATTTGCATTATAAATTATATTACATCGCTTGCCTTTTCAGCGGGTTTAGGAGGGGATGGTAGAGAGAGAATTTGAAAATCAAAATTTTAAAAGAATGATAAAAATAAATAATTAAAAATAAATTAAATTAAAAGTGTTTTGGTTTTTTTTTTTAATCAAGTCTACTGGACTCTGGTTAGCCCTCCCCCCCTCCCCGTGGAGCCTAAGGGCACATACTCAGCTTCATGGGAAGCACTAAAGTCTAGCAGATTTGTTATTACCCCTTGCTTGGCAGGACAGGTGTACTTTCCATGGAGCTGGGCATGCATGTTTTCATTCCACTGGGGGCTGGGGGTAGGATGATGGGAAGACTCATATGCACACATATCCAACAGGTCAAGGGTTCCTCTGGTACCTTCTGTTACATAAACAATGTACAGGGTTCTATCTTAGACACTAAGGAGATATATAGAGAATATGTGGTCCCTACGCGTAAGGACCTAAAAGGGAGATAAATCATACACAGAGACAATGTAGTTTAGTGAAAATTGTCTAATTGTCTTCCCCAATTAGAATCTGAGGTCTGAGAACAGTGGTCAGTCTCAGAGGAAGCTAGGAGGCACAGTGGCTAGACTGCTGGACTTGGAATCAAGGAGATGAGTTCAAATACTACCTCAGACACTGTGTCGCTTGGCAGATCACTTAACCTCAATATGTCTCAGTTTCCTCATTTGTAAAGTGGGGATTGCACCTACCTTCTGGGGTTGTTGTGAGGATCAAATGGTATTATTGTGTTTGTAAAATGTTTTGCATACCTTAAAGAACTCTGTAAATGCTATTATTATTATCTGTCATTTTCTTTTTACATTCTCAATGATTAGCCAATACTTGTCACATAGTAAATGCTTACAAATATGCATTTATTCTTTCATTTATTCAAAGTGTAGCAAGGGCTCTTACTCACACATAGATGGGGATGTTGTTGTGTGGCTCTATTGGAGGCAAAACAGACATCTCTAGCTTCTACCCCACCCAGCCCCCCATCTAACACTTCTACAAGGGAGGCTTTATTACCTGCAAGGAGGGGAAGCAGGAGGTTGGGGCCAGAAGCTTGGCTACTCTGCTATCATCAGAGAAAGAGTACTGGACTAGAATTCCATCTATCGGCTCCATAAATGGTAGTGGTTTGGAGGATGTAATTTTCAGGTTCAAACTTAACTTCTGGGTGCTATTTATTGATGGGGGGAGGAAGACCCCAAACTTTATTGCGATGGCTCGACTCTTTTTCCACCAAATACCAATTCCACAATGAACACACATGGCAATTAGCAAAGAAACTCATCTCTCCAAGTCGATAACAGAATGGAAATCAGAGAAAGTATGTGTTAGAGAATATATACAGACAATACAGAGTGGAGAAGTTCTCCTATTGGGAGTGAGGAGAGAGACAGACAGACAGAGACAGAGAGACAGAGAGGGTGTGTGTGCTAGGTCTCACCCAAGGGGAAACTCCCTCATGTCTCTCGTGTACTAAGATGGGGACAGGGACATGATGGAGGCTGCCTGCTCTTCTCATGCTTGGCTTCTGCCCAGAGCCTTTTCCTTCAGCAGCCTCAGGTGGGGTTGGACTTAGCCATCTTCTCTGTCAAAGCTCCAGGAGCAGCTTCAGAACCAGAAGAGGCTGAAGAAGGTCTGGAGACCTAAAAAGACTCAAGAGCTGAAAAAGAGTGAACCTCACCTCTCTCCCACTTTCACCCACTCACATAGGCTCAGGGCATTAACCTCCACCCAGGAGAAGGACGTCCCACTGGACTGAGTAATTACCTTCTCCTGCTAAGTACTTTCTCCTTTCCTACTGCAGATTTCTCTTGGTTTTTCTCCTACCTGCCTGACTGCTTCTCAGCTTCTTTTGTCGGATCTTCATGTCATGCCCACAATGTGTATCCCCCAAGGCTCTGTCCTGGACTTCTCTTTTTTAAAAATTAAAATTTTTTTCCAAATAACAAACATTTTCTTTTCCTCTCACTTCTGAATTTCCATGCCTCTGGGAGAAAAAAATAAATAAAATACTTGGATCAAATATGCATGGTGAAGGAAAATAAACTCTTGCATTAGTCATATCCAAAAAAAAATTATGTATGTCTCATTTTGCACCATCACCTCTGTCAGAAAGTATATAGCTTGCTTCATCATTGAGCCTCTGGAATAGTGATTGATCAGAGTTCTTAAGTCTTCCAAAGTCGTTTGTTTGTCTTTACAATGTTATTTTTGTTATATGAGTTGTTGTCCTGGTTCTGCTCACTTCACTATGCATCAGTTCCTACAAGTCTTCATGATTTCTCTGAAGCCATGCCTCTCATTATTTCTTATAGTATTCAATTACATCCATAGACTATAATTTATTCAATCAATTCTCCAATTTATGGGCATTCCTTGATTTTTAGTTCTTTGCCATTACAGAACATATTATTAATATTTTGCATACATCAGTCCTTTTCCTTTCTTTGATCTCTTTGGTGTATGGGCCTAGCTGAGGTATCAAAGAAAGGGTCATACCCAGTATAGTGACTTTGGGCATGGTTCCAAAATGCTTTTCATAATGCAGTTCACTTCTCTACCAACAATGCATTAATGTGCTTGTTTCCCCACATTTGTAATTTTCCTCTCCAAGATAGGTAATTTTCCTATTTTCCTTTTTGTTTATCAAGTTTGCCAATCTGATCAGGGTTTGAAGTAGAGTCTCAGGGTTGCTTTAATTTGTTATTTCCCTAATTATTAGTGATTTGGATCACTTTTTCATAAACTGCTGATCGCTTATATTTCTTCCTTTGGAAACTACCTGTGCATATCTTTTGACTGTCAATTGAGGAATTACCTTCCTTTTTCTCAATTTCTCTCGCTTCTCACACACCAGCTTCCATAGGCCCAGTTATCTCAGTGCACATAATTCCCAAATCAATATATCTAGCCCTAGTCTCTCTCCTGAGCTCCAACACCAGACTACCAACTGCCTCTGGAACATCCACTTTCAAATGTCTCATAGACAGTTAGTAATGTGGAACTGAAGCCCAGATCTCCATAAAGTCACAGCATGTCCAAAAAAGGACTCACTGCCTTTCCTTCAAAATCCTACCCTTTTCTTTTCTGCTTTTTGGAGGGGGAAGGCAGGGTAATTGGGGTTAAGTGACTTGCCCAAGGTCACATGGCTAGTGTTAAGTGTCTGAGGCCAGATTTGAACACAGGTCCTCCTGACTCCAGGGCTGGTGCTTGTAGCAGCAAGCACCCCAGCGTTCCCAGTGTGGCTGCCAGCACAGGTTCTTGGATCTGCTTTGATAAAGGAAAGCAACTCAAAATGGGTTAACAATCTTACTTTAATCAGTCAAATATGTATCGTCCACCTAGTTCAGGGGAAAAAGGTCAACACCCTGAACTTCAAAGTATACAGGCAGAATTATCAAGACAGAAACAGATGCAGTAGACAGCTTTCCAAACTGTCCAGCCATTACATCCATACGAAATCAACATCTGGGTTTCAACATCTGGGCTTTTCAAAGCTGGGGGGCTCTGGACAACGGCTTCCAAGAATCCATATCAAATCACAGAACACTTCTCAAAGTGAGCCCCAAAACAAAGCTACACATCAGGGCTTATATAGCCTTTTCCTGGCTCAGAGAATATAACAACCTTATTGACTCACTGGCTAATCAAGAAGTATCTGCTGAAAAAACAAGCCTCCCACCCCAGGCTCCGGGTGCATTTTAGCCTAGGGGCAGGGAAGATCTTTAAAATTTACATTCGCATTACAGTGCTATGTTCACTGCACCACCTAGCAGCCCAATCCTCCCCTTTTCTTAACCTCCCTATTACTATCAAGGACAGTGTATCCTCCCTGTCACCTAGGTTCTCAATCTTGGTTCTCTTCCATGACTCTTGATTCTCACTTGCTCCACATATCCATCAGTTACCAAGTTTTATCATTTTTATCATCACAATATTGTATATATGTATGTATATTGATTGCCTTCTTTCCACTCATGCAGTCACCGTCTTAATTCAGGCCCTTATCACCTTTACTGGTCGTTCAATAATTATGTCCAGATTGGTTACCCTGTATTGACTTTTCCTGCCCCCAATCCATCCTCCTCATAGCTTCCAAATGATTTTTCTTAAAGTGCAGGAATGACTATGTCGCCTCCTAACTAACCTAGTAGCTTTCTTGGATCAAATATAACCTCTTCTCTTTAGCGTTCAAATTCTTCACAATCTACTCCTTTCCTATCTTTCCGATCTTCTTACATATCACTACTTTCCTACTCCTTGCTGTTCCACATGTGTGTAACACCAATACAAAGACACAAGTCAGGGTGCCTCCATGTTAGGCGATCTGGGAATGCCCAGTTTAAGCCTCATACATATGTGATATTTCATCCCTCTTGCTTAGAATGTCCTCCCTCCTGTCCTCTGCCTTTTAAACCTTCTGGTTTCCTTCAAGACTCAGATCATGGATCACCTTCTGCAGGAGACCTTTTCTGATCCCCTCAGCTGCTACAGCCTTTGCCTCTAAGATTACCTCATATCTTCTTTTAATGTATGTCACATACATATATGTATCTGCATATGTTTATGTATATACAGACACACATGTATGCATTGCGTCCTCATATCTTCTTTTATATATTTTCATGCGTGTGTGTGTGTGTGTGTGTGTACTTTCTCTCACATTATTAGAACGTAAGCTTCTTGAAGGCAGGGAATATTTCTTCTTCTCTTTTTGTCTCCAGTGCTTAGCACAGTGCCTGGCATATAGTAAATGCTTAATAAATAATAATACTAGGTAGCATTTACAGAGCTCTTTAATGTTTGCAGAAGACTTTTCCTTTTTTTCTGCTTTTTGGAGGGCAGTTTTGGCTAAGTGACTTGCCCAAGGTAACACGGCTAGTTTTTGTGTTAAGTGTCTGAGGGCGGATTTGAACTCAGGTCCTCCTGACTCCAGGACTCTATATTCACTGCGCCACCTAGCCTCCCCATGCAGAAGATTTTTCACCTGTTATTTCATTTAATCTTTACCACAACCCTGTAAACTGGATACTGTTATTATCACCCCTTTTTACAAATAAGGAAACTGAGACCAAGAGAGATAAGACACTTGCCCAGGGACACAGAGCTAATAAATATCTGAGGCAAGATTCAAACTCAGGCCTTCCTGAATCCAGTGCTAGTTTTCTAGCCACCAAATCACTTCTCTATCCTTGTAAAATAACTGTTTCTTGACTGATAATTAACTGATGCCAGTCACTTCATGTCTCCCCCAGAAAGTGAGGGGGGGCTTAGAAAAAATCACAGATAAGCAGGACAGCTTTGAAAGTTACACACCGAATTTATTAATACTTAAAAAGAAAAGCAAAACCTACATAATGGATTCACAGCTTCATCCCCTCCTGTTCTACCATCTATGAGGAAGTGATCATTTTATGTGGTATTTGTTAGGTTCAGAATGGAAATAAAAATAAAAGAGGGGGCTGGATTAAATTACCTCTAAGGCCCCTTTCAGCTGGGAAACCATGATTCTATGTGAGGAGGAAAGAAAGAACTCTAATGCAGAATGAAATGGATAAATGTGCAAGAGAAGGCCACAGAAGATGCTGTGGGAGTTCAGGATCTCTTTCTAGCTGGGGAAATCAGGGAAAACTTCAGGAAGGAAGAAACACTGTTGGTGCTGACTGAAGAAGGGACAGGCTCCTTTCCTCTAAATCAAGGGTTCTTTTCCTGGGGTCAATAGACCCCTTCCTCCCCCAAGACATCTATGAGCTTATATGGGGGAAGGATTACATCTTAATTTTCCCTGATCTTCCACTGAAATGTAGCATTTCCTTCAATGATTCAAAAACATTATTGTGAGAAAGGATCCATAGACTTCACCAAACTGTCAAAGGAGGGTTCTTGACATTAAAAAGTTTAAGAACCACTGCTCTAAAGGATGGGATGGCGTGAGTTTCTAGTGAGGCTGGATTTACCTCTGTCACACACACAATTTTCTTTCTCCTCATCTTTCTAGGTCAGTGTGGAGGGCATGGTTGTGGGGATGTGGGGAGCTCCCATCTTCTCAATTTCCCCTTAATCTAGACCTATTCCTAGGGGATATAAGGGGTGAAGAGGGGGAGGTTCTGGCAGCTTTGGCAGTGACTGTTAAGATGACCAGGAAGTAGGGTCTTTAGGGATGGAAAACTTCCTCCAAATATATAGGGTTCTGAGTGTGCCCTTTTCTGACTGAGATAGGAGCAAAACCATAATATAAATGTGGGATTTAGATATACCAATGTTTATATTAAGCGTGTATAAAGGGGATCCTCAGGTATGTAAAATGAGTCACATGAAAAAGAAGAGTTATTGAGTGAAGCTGGGGAGACCAAAACTTCAAGAGTTGTTAGCAGGATGGGAGAGCAGGTGAGAATTAAAAACAGTGCTGGAGATCTGAATGGGGGCCTTGTGTCAGGAAAGAGAGGACCAGTTAAGGAAAATTCCTTTCAGTGAGAGACCAAGGAACAATCATTCTCAGAATGTCATGGAGCTGCCTAAAGAAATCCAACAGAAAACAAGGGATCCTGAGAGCATGGCTTGGACTGAAAGTCCACGTGGGAAACTGAGAGGGGAAACAAAGCGAATTGTGTTAAGCTGATTAAGTGGTGAAGCTGGGCTGCCCACCTGTGTCTTGCAAACCTGTATTTCCTGCTCACTGGTGCTTCCTTGTAACATGGAAGTATCCCTGGGGTTCTTGAAGTTTATGCCTGCAGAGTGTAATCTCTGGGAAGTTCAGGGGTGTGCCTTGAGAGCCCATTGTGAAATTTGCAGTGTGAGCATCCACACTTCAGAAATTGATAAACAAATCAGGGTTAATTTATTGTTTTGTGATTTCTAGATTTAAGAAAGTGATGGAGAAAATATTCCCAAAAAAGCAGATTAAACTTAAAAGTGTGTGGTGTTTATTTTTTAGGGGGAGAGCCTATAGTTAAACATTTACCAGAACATCCCTGAGCAGATGCTACCAAGTTCAAGACCAGCCACAGACTGAGTAGGCTATGTCTGTCATCTGAGGACCAGCCTAGTTAAGTGTGATGAGGCTTATCACTCATAGTTTGACCACAAGATAATCAATTTTTTTTGACCACAGGAATCCCTGAAAAACCATCTACAAGGGTGTGGAGGAATTATGATCTGTACCAATGCAGGGCACACCAATGAAATCATTACTCTTTTGAAGTATGGGTGTATATAGTTTGTGTCCTGAGACTTCCTCAGAACGGTCCTAGTTTTCAGTTTATTCAGGGTTAGGCATCTCTCCACTATACTGTACTATCTCTCAAAGGTGAATTTTGATGGTGGATTTGAAGGGAGAGAAAGCCCCAAACAGGGAATCTTGTTGGGTGTCTGGGTGTGACAGTAGAGGGCCAACTTGGGTCAGTGTGAGGAGGCTGGATGCCCAGAGGGGAGAATGATGCTGATGGGAAGGAGGTGTGAGGGGAAGGAGGAGAACAGATAGAGAGTGGGGAAAGAAATACTTAATCACAATTTTATCTCTGGCTAACTCTGCCTTATGGAGTTCAGGGGAAAGAAGAGGTAGGAAAATGATTGTACCATATGATACTACATAATAATTAATAATGTAATAAGTAGCATTTATATAGAGTTTAAAGGTTTATAAAACACTTTAGATGTGTTATCTCCTTTGATCCTCTCAACAACTCTATGAGGTAGATGCTGTCATAATCCCCATTTTATAGAAGAGGGAAATAAGGCAGACAGAGGTTAAATGACTTGCCCAGGGTCATACATCTAGTAAATGTTTGAGGCAGCATTTGAACTCAAACCTTCCTGATTCCAGGTTCAACATTCTATCTACTGTGCCACCCAACATTACTAGGTGAGTAGTAAAATTGTTGCTACTGTGGCAACTGCCTTTGTCCCCTGAATACAGACCATTCCCACTGATAGCCCTATGCTTCTACATTTCCCTGGGGACCACCTCATCTTCCCAGAGGGCTGGGATTATGGAATATAGTTTCAGGGCTGAAAGGGACCTTGGAAGTCATCTAGTTCAACTTCTTCATTTTACAAATGAGGAAACTGAGGCATAAGGCAGTTAAGGGACTTGTCCAAGGTTATATAGGTAGTGACTGGCAGAGCCAGGATTTGAACCAGGTGCTCTGACTCCAAGTCCAAAGCTCTTTCTAGTGCATTATTCCAAAAAGATTTAAATTTAAAAAATTTAAATAAAATAACAAAATTTTAAATTTTAAAAATATGTGCCATAAAAATTAAAGAATCATATATAACATATGTATATATATATACACACACAGATGTACACACACACACACATACAAAAATTGTTGTTATTGTCCGTCTTTTGTTCTCGAAGAGGACCATGGTCAGGAAGGTGATGCCATGACATGCAAGCGAATGGATTTAAGTGAGAGAGGGCTGTGCACGGTCACCAACCTCACTCTTTCCTCCAGAGCCATCTGGGTATAGTGGCAAGATATAGATCAGTACCACTAGAAATGGCCCCCAGGCCACAGTAGGTGTTTTAATATATGCTTGCTGACTACAAAGGAGGCAAGTTGCATAACCCTCTGGTTCAGTCCCGTTTCTTATGCTGAACACAGATCAAGGGGACTCTGAAGAAAATCTTTTGGGTAAAAAAGGGGTTAAAGATATTTAGGTACTTTCATATACTCTAAACCAGGGATTCTTCACCTTCTTTTAAGCCCTGGACCCTCATGGCAGTCTGGTGAAGTTTATGGATCCTTTCTCATGTTTTAAATGCATAAAATGAAATATGTAAGATTAAAAAGAAAGCCAATTATATTAAAATAGTCATCAAATATTAAAAAAAAAAAAGTTCATGAGCCCCAGGTTAAGAATGCTTATTCTAAGGTCTCAATTTGGCTTTTTGAGCAACCTTCTTTTTTCCCATGCATTGTAGGTAGCCAGGCTAGATGGTTCAGCAGCCTCATACCTCTTTGAAACACAGACTTCCTTCTGAGTTTTCAGGTCCAGTAAGTCTCCACTCCAAGCATAGGGATATAGTTTAAGCCCAAGAGCCTGAATGCAGGCTGGTGGTCAGTGGCAGCAAGAAAGGATCAACATCGATCATCAAAGCCAATGAAGAAACTAGAAATCTCTAGAAAGAGCCCTCTGGTTGGGAAAGTGACACAGCTTTTCTTCCTTCCATATCAGAAGCACAGCTACTCTTAGCCAGTGGCCCACTCAATTGTTAGAATGCCTGGGTCAGGGGCAGCTAGGTGTTGCAGTGAGTAAAGTGCCGGCTGGGAGGCAGGAGGACCCAAGTTCAGTTCTGGCCTCAGACACTTAACACCCACACACAAAAAACTAGCCATGTAACCTTAGGCAAGTTACTTAACCCCAATTGCCCTACAAAAGGCAAAAAAAAAAAAAAAAAAAAAGGAATGCCTGGGTTGTCTGACTAAACCATATTAGAAAGCCATCCATAAAAAATTAGAGGTGTATAGAAAGTTATACCCTTTAAACCTGGGGTCAGCAAACTACAGCCTGTGGGCCGAATCAGGTCCAGTTTTTGTATGAGTTAAGAATGTTTTTTACATTTTGAAATAGTTTTGTTGTGTTTAAAAATATATTTAAAAAAAACATTCTTAGCTGAGGAGGGGCTTCAAAAACAAGTGGGGGAGGATTTGGCTCTCTGTCATAATTTGCTGACCCCCTGATTCAAGCTATGAATAGGGGATGAATTCATAAGCAGTCATGGAATAGAAAAGATTATAAGACAAAATAGACAATCTCGGTTATATAAAATGAAAAAGATTTGTGCACAAGTAAAATCAATGCAGCTAGAATTAGGAGAAAAGTTAGGTTGTAAAATCTTTACATTAAACATGTCTGACAAAAAAAAAAATACCACACCCGTAATCTATATGGAATTGACACAAATTTGTGAGACTGTGTCATTCTTCAATAGACAAATAGACAAAAGATATGAACATGAACAGTTTGCAAAAGAAAAAAAAATGCAGACTGTAAAAAACCTGAAAAATTCTTTAGAATCACTAATACTCAGAGAAATGAAAATTAGAACAAGTCTGAGGTTATTACTCTAGACCCATCAAATTAGCAAAGTTGATAGATAAAGGGATGGAAAAATGTGCTGTTAGAGAGGGAGGGAGGAGACACAGGCAGGCAGATCAGCTACTGGTGATACATATCTGATAGTTTGAATTATTCCAACTGTTCTAAGAAACCATTTGAAATTACACAAGAAAAGTTTCTAAATTCTTCATACCCTTTAACCCAGAGAACAACCCTTGGGATCATACCCTAAGGAGGTTAAAGACAGCAAGAAAATGCCCGTGTGTACAACAATGTTCATAGTGTTATCTGTAATGACAAAAAGCTGGAAACAAAATACGTGCCAGGTGATTGGGCAACCGACAGAACACACTGCAGTATGGCAACGTAAGGGGTATTACTGCCCTGAGTAATGACGCAAATGGAGAATTCAGAGGAGCGAGGGGCGAAACTTGTGTGGAGTGATGCGGATGCAGAAAGCCGAGCCAAAAGAACAATATCCACAGAGGCTGCAACAACATAAATAAAAACAGCACTAAAAAGCAAGCAGTTCAAATACCGTGGACAATTTTAGTGCCACGTTGCCAAAGTTGAAACATCCATCTTTCCTTTCTGTTAACAATCGCTTGACGGGCGAAAGAGGAAGGTGTTAAGTCCGATCAGTCACTTTCGTAGTGGCGGGAGGTTTCGCTGGATGAGCTTTTTTGGGGGGAGCGGGGCTGGCTAGAGGAGGTCAAGGGGCTAGTTCAGAAGTATCTGTTCTGTCAAAGCAAAATGTACCCCACTCGTATTTATAAATAATGGCTTTTTTTTTTTAAAGACAGCTGATTTCTCTCCCCCCAAAAATGACGGTTTGGGGGTATTTTCAACTCTTTTAGAGTCATAGATTTTGGGCTGGAGCTAATCTCATTTTACAAATGAGAAACCTGAGGTCCAGAGAAGTTAAGACTTGCCTGAGGGTAAATCAAGCAGTCAGTTAATCAACAAGCATTTATTTGTTTGATTGTTTATAGGGCAGCTAGGTGGCAGAGTGAATAGAGCACCAGGCCCTTCCACTCAGGAAGACTCATCTTCCTGAGTTCAAATTTGGCCTCAGAAATTTACTAGCTGTGTGACCCTGGGCAAGTCACTTCACCCTGTTTGCCTCAGTTTCCTCATCTGTAAAATGAACTGGAGAAGGAAATGGCAAACCAGTGTCTTTGCCAAGAAGACCCCAAATGGGGACAGACACAATGGAACTGAATTTATAGTAACAAAATGTATTGTCAAGAAAAATAATTTGCCACATTGGCTGCCCCTGAAAGTATGTATCTCACTGCTGCTTGAGTCTATCACCTCTCAAATGAGATATTTGGGGGGGGGGGGGTGCCTGGTACATAGTAGGCACTCTGTAAATCTTTATCCCCTTCCTTTTCCCTTCAGGAGGTAGGTAGCGTGCTTTATCACTAGCCTTTTGGAATTGTGGTTACTCATTGCATCGATCAGAGATCTTAAGTCTTTCAAAGTTATTTGTCTTTACAGTGTTATTGTTGCATAAATTGTTCTGGCTCTACTTTCTTCATTCTACATCAATTTCTTTTTTTTTTAATTAAGTCAGAAATTTCAATGGATGAAAATCCATCTTTTCTCTCTCTTACCTTCCCACCTCCACTGAAAAATGAAGAAAAACAAAACCATTTAACAAACTTTTATTAAGCACCTATTATGTACTTAATAGGGAGGCGAAGACAAAAGGGAAATAGTCTCATCCCTTGAGGGGCTAATATTCCATCGCAAGGGCAAATAGCAAAGCTTGGCTATCAGCCCTGGGCCCCTCTCTACCACATCACCCTGTATCACCACAGTCTGTATTCCCTGCAGCAGGAGGAGGGGAGACTCAGGCCAGTTATGTAGCCCGAGCCCTTTCAGACAAATCGTCCTCCCAGAATCAGACCAATTTTCCCTTCAATCTCTATTATTATTACTATTATTTTAAAAATAGAGGACAGTCTCAGCATCAGTGTTTAAAATCCTTCCATAGGGGGAAACTAATAATAGTAATAAGCAATAATAATAGCCCTCTGCTTTTGCACTGCCCTCTTTCCTGGATCAATCTTAAGTGTGCTCAAGTATGATTAGCTTTGCCCTGCAAATGGAGAAACTGAGGCCAAAGAGCGTTTAAGTGGTTGACCCAAGGTCACCGAGCAAGCCAACCTCCACATTGCTCTAAACCTCAGCTTTTCCCATTTCTGGACTGCAGTTTATTTTAACTTCTTCAATGTTTCTTCAGGGGAGAACCCTTAATGTGTTTCTGTTCGGGAGGATGGATGGGCTGAGCTCACCGTGGTCCTGATGCATGTATGTTCTTGGGAAAAAGGTTTATTCAGTGGACATAATGTTCTCATTTTTTCTTTATCTTCCTGTCTCCTAGTTGGGGGATGGGGGTGGGGGAGAGGAGGACAAATAAAGACTAGCTTTCCTGTGAGTGAAAAGGACATAAATGCATCTTATAAATATGTAAGATGTCTTCTTTCCAGAGGACAATGAGCAGCCACGAGCTCCCCCTTAAGAGTCCGACAATTCCCCAAAGGCCAACAGCTTTTCTCCTGATGAAGGGAATTTTCTCAGATGGCATTTAATTTTTCTCCCTGTCATACAGTGTTACTCTCTTTTATGTTGCCTGAAGCTGCCATGCAAGGTATACATAACATTCCTTCTATACTCCAGGCAGATAAATACATTCGTTGCACACAGAATAAGGAATCAGGACAACTGGCTGCTAGGAGACAGTGGGGAGGATTAGTGGGGAGGGATTTGGGGAGAGAGAGGGCAGTAGACTTCAATGATAGTGGACAAGTTGATAGTTTGGGTCCCTAGCCTGGGAATCTGAGCCTTCCCCAGTATAGACTTACCTTATAGCAGTGACATCTTTCCTTTTCTTTCTTGTCTTTTTTTTTAAAGACTAGGTCTTCCCATCTTGTTCAGACTGAAGGTGTAAGGGTACTCATGAGCCCAGTCCTACTACTGATTAGCATAGGAGCTTTAAAAACTGGGCCACTTTGCCCCTCCTTAGGCAGCTTGGTGGTCTCCTGCTTGCAGGGGCTTAATATATTGAAAATGAACTTGGTGGGGAAAAAAAACAAACAGTGCAGATACCCCAGTGGCATGGCCCACTTCATCTCAGAGATCCCAAACTCAAGAGAACCATCAGCCTCAGCCTTCCCAGTAACAGAGATTACAGGCATGTGCTACCATGCCCAGCTAGCAATGATATTCTTTCAGCTAGGTGATGAAATGGAGAGAATGCTGGGCATGGAGTCAGGAAAACCCAAGTTCAAAGCTGACCGCAGATACTGCCTAACTGTGTGATCCTAGGAAAGTCACTTAACCTCTGTTTGCCTCAGTTTTGTTATCTGTAAAATGGGGATAATAATAGTACCTACCTCCCAGAGCTGTGAGGATCAAATGAGATAATTAAAAGCAGTTATCACAGTGCCTGGAACACAGTAAGTGTTATATAAATGCTACTTCTACTACTACTACCACTACTGTTGTTATTATTATTTTTCTAAGAAGATTCCAGTTTGCCTAGTGAGGAGGTGGGACTGGAGATAGTGGGTAGGAGTTGGGTGCTTTTCAGAGTCTATTAAAGAAGAAATTAGATAAAGTGCCTGCTTACTGTTTGTTGGGGGTGGTTTGAAATTTTAGTATCAGCAGGCTTTCAGCACCCAGCTAAGAAGGAAGTAAGCGCTGGTCCTCATTAATAGCCAAAAACTGGTTTTTTATTCCCTTTGGAGATGGGCTAGGCGACCCCGTCAGTCAGTAAATATTTATTAAGCACCTACTGTGTGCCAGGCACTGTGCTAAGCACGGGGGGGGGGGGTACAAAGAAAGGTAAAGACCATACCTTCTTTCAGCCTAATAAGGAAGACAACACGCAAACAACTACATACAAAAGAGTTACAATTGTAGTTGGTCAGTTTCTCATTGGGACTCTGTTGATCTCTATGTATGTAAGAGAGACAGGACCAAGAGGACTCAATCAAATTAATTCCTCTCCCTTATTCCCAACTCCTCTGGACCTCAGTTTCCTCCTTTATAAAATACGGGGATGGATTAACTGATCTTTAAAGGCCTACTCTACCTCTAAATCTTATGATTAGGATCTACATAATGCAGGCAGCATGGCATAGTGGAGAGAGAGCTGGGTTCAGGTCGTGCCTCTGAGAATGGCTGTGTGACTCTGGACAAGAATACCTAACATCTCAGTGCTTTGGGCAGTTCTCCAAAACTGATGTATCGTGTCTGTATTAAGACCTGCCTTTATTATACAAATGATATAATATATAAATTTTATATTACTATACAAATATAATGATATGTAAATAAACAATAAAGATGCAAATATGATGTTATAGATATAACAAATTATATCACATATAAATTTATAAAACTATACAAATATAATACATAAAATATATAAACATGATGTTATAAATCTATAACATAAATATAATGTATTAATAATGCAATACATAAATATAACATATAATATATATAAATAATATATAATATATAAATATTATGTATAATATAATATAAATTATATACTATATAAGATTTAGAGGGCGTTAAAGATAATTTAATCTGTTCCCCTAATTTTATGAAGTTGGAAACTGAGACCCAGAGATGTTGGTAATAAGAGAGAGGGAGTAATTTGATTCTGAGTCTTTGGTCTTGTTTCTGTCACATAGAGGTGAAGTTTCAGGAAAGTTGCTGAGGTCCATGGGTAGAGGGAGTTTCCTCATTTGGTACTTTGCTATCTAATAAAATCACAGGTCCAGTTCCTATGCCTTGCACTGCTGTTACTCAGTTGTGCCTGACTCTTCATGACCTCATGGACCATACTGTGTATGGGGTTTTCTTGGCAAAGATACTGCAGTGGTTATGCCTTATATGCATTACCGTTATCCCTCCAACATCTCAGGGATTAGGGGCATGGTGTCCCCACAATCTGGAAAATCCATGTAAAATTTTTTGGCTCTCCCTTTGTACTAGAGAAGACGTATGAATTATTATGGTATTAAAAATAAAATATGTTGATATTATGCAATACTATAGATATATTTTGCACATTTCTGAATTTCTAAACTTTTCCTGTGTCCTGAATTTCTAAACTTTTACTAGCCTTTGAGTGTCAACTGCGGCTTCCATAAAACTCCCCTCAAATTCCTAATTTCTTATGCCAATGCATAATACACGGAACCCGTGATGGGGAAAGTTGCTATGTGGAAGGGATAACTTAAGTTCGTTCATGTTATCCTCTGATGCAGCGTAGTGGGAGGGGACATGCAGATGGAGGTAAGTGGAGAGTCTAATTAATATCCATAAGTGCAGGACAACTTCTCATTCTAGAATGATGGCAGTAGGAAAAAAAAGTTGGAATTTAGATTCAGAAGACAATCTCAACTCTGCCACTTAAAGCTATTCACCCTTGGGGAACCATACCCTCTCACTGGCACTTGGGATTGTCCTAGATCACTGATGTCAAACTCAAATCGGAAGGAATTAAACCATACATGAGGATTCCTGCAGGCTCATTTTGACTTAGAAAACCACGTATTAGCATTACCTATGTTTTGTTGTATTTTTATTAATTTTGTTCAATATTTCCCAATTTCATTTCAGTCTGGTTTGGGCTGTACTCAGGAGTATTGTGGAACTCATGCATGTTTGACACTCTTCTCCTAGATGATCTCTAAGGTTCCTACCAGATTTAAATCTTGTCCCAGGTTGTATAGTGGAAAAAGTTGAAGTCAAATTTGGAGTCAAAGGAACAAGGTACAAGCCTTGGCTTTCCTGTTTATCAGTTGTGAGACCTTGGTCAAGTCAGTTAACCTTCTGAGCCTCAATTCCCCCCCTCTTTAAAATTGGGATTTTTAATACCTGCACTCACATCAAGATTAATCATGAGAATGTGTTTGCTAGGTTTTAGATTTAGAGAAACAAAGATTTGTACTCAACTCTATTTACAAGTCTTATTAATCGTATGCAAACCACCCAGACATATTTACTTATATAAACTGAGTACCAGAAGACATGTGTGTCCCCCACTCACTACAATAACAGGTCCCTGTTTGGACTTGATTTGGGGAATGAAACCACACGCAAACACAACTGAATCACAGGTAACTAGCTCTGCCCAGACCCATTCCTTGACTTTGTAAGTAGATTCTAGACAGCTTAAAGACATTAGGGGGCTGTGAGGTTTTTTGGTTTATTTTTTTTTTTCAACCGAGGTATCTAAGACGATCTGAAGTTCCAGCCTACGGCGAATACAGCCACTTTGGAATACTCTGATCATGAGTAGGTCAAATGAAACTAAACAGAGAGGCTGGTCTAATTCCTTTGGAATCAGAACCCCTATGCATGAATATTCATAAGTCACTCTGCCTGTCTCCACCTGTACATCTCCCTCTATCTCTAAGTGAAGAAACCGATCTGAATAGTCTGCATCAGAGGATCAAATAAGATAGTGTTTATATAATAAAAATATGTGTGTATCATACTATAATATAGTAACATTATACAGGGCATCCCAGAACTGTTAGTGCAGTTTTAAGATTGAAGCTTAAAATTTAAGTTTTCTATTACAAGATACCCTTCATTATGGAGCAAACAAATGGACATGCAGAATTTCACTACTATGAAACTGAAAGATCTCAATTTTTAAAAGTTTTAAGTTATACTGAGGCTTAAAATTGCACTAACACTTTTGGGATGCCCTGTTTATAGCATAATCAGAGTGGGAGAGGGTGCTTGGAGATCATTGAATTCCACCACCCCCACTGTATAAAGGGGGGAGTCAGAGGCACAGGTTGGGCGGGGGAGCTCACTCCAGGTCACAAAATCAGGGAATAGGAGAGCTGGGCTTCCAACTCAGATTCACTATAACCCTTCTGGGCCTTAGTCCCTTCATCTGTAAAATGAGAGGGTTGGACTAGATAACCTCTACATTTCCTTCTAGCTTTAAATGGATGATCTTCTGACTCCCTGACTCCAAATGGAGTGTTCTTTATATTACACTCCATTGCCTTTCTTGTGAGTCAATGATACCCCTTCCCTTCCCTCAATTGAGAGTTGAGTCAATATGTGCATTATGTGCCTAAAATCCAACTAGGATGTTCCTATCATTCTTGTTAATTAGATGACATAGGCAAGCATTGCTTTGCATAGCAAAAAAGTGGAAGTAGTGATGGTGAATGGATTTCCATCTTGTGGTTTTTTTTAATTAAAACTTTATATTAAAAACATTTGTTCTCCAATTTAAAAGAAAAAAAAAAGACAAAACACTTAAAACACATGCCTAGACAAGCAAAATAAATTCCAACATTGTCCACACCCAAGAATATATGTTGATGTCTCCATATCTGTTTTGTTTTTGGAGGCAAGGCAATTGGGGTTAAGTGACTTGCCGAAGGTCACATCACTAGGGTCAGGTATCTGAGGTCAAATTTGAACTCAGGTCCTCCTGACTCCACGGTTAGTGCTCTATTCACTGTGCCACCTAGCTGCCTCTTGACATCTCTATCTTAATTTCAATACCTCTCTGTCAAGTATGGCAGTGGTTCTTATGCCTTGTGGGTCACGATACCAGTGTTTTCTTCCAGATAAGTATCATGTCTCACCTTTATATGGCACCTAGTACGTGACTTGTGTGTAATTACTGGATAGTGTTAATAATATTTCATTTGGTGATTATTTATTGAGTACCTACTGTGTACAATTGCTCATCCATTCAACAAATACAGGGTCTTCCCAAAGTCTTAGTGCATTTTACTGTACTAAGACTTGACCCTATATTTACTGTCTTCTGTGTGTCCAGACCTAGCTGCCAGCCATTAGGTGCTAGCTTCTCTGAGGCCACAGACAAATAGAATAACAACACATTTACATGGAACTTTACAGTTTACAAAGTGCTTTTCCTCCCATTTAATCCTCACACCTTTCCTAAGGATAATGTAACACAAATACCATTTCCATTTTACTTATGAGGAAACTGAGGCTCAGAGCAGTGTTGCCTTGTCCATGATCATAGAGTTAGAAACAGTACTAGCACTCAGTTAAAAGCGGATCTTGCCTTGTTTGTGGCTACCCAGCAGGACTAGTTAGCTGTGAGAAGTAGGAGGAAACCAGCCTCCTTAGGGTGTCCAATTTGTTTGAGGCAGAGACCACACAGTTCAATGAGTGGGATGTTGCTATTGCAATTTTTTTTCATTGCTTTGAATTCCCTCACTGTAACTCTTCTGGTTAACACATACTAACATATTTCAGTCTCATAGTAGTGAAATTCTGAAGGTCACTTTGCTCCAGAATGTAATTTGTATTTGTAATAGAAGGCAGTATTATATAATGAATAGAATAATGGTCTCAAAGTGTGGAAGACCTTAGTTCACCTCCCACCTTTAAGACATACTGGATGTCACCCTATTTTATTATTGCTAGAAAGAAACTGAGAGATCACTTACTACAGCCCAACCCCATAATTTGGCAAATGAGAAAATGGAAAGACCAGAAAGGGGGAAGTGACTTGTCCAAGGTCACTCAGCTAGGAAAGCATTGTGTCCAGATTTAGCCAACAAAATGCAGAGCGTTTGTAGTGCTTATTAGATAGTAACAGCCACCAATACGGTACTTATTAAAACACTCACGAAGTCTGACCAGTTTATATCGTACAGAACAATAATGGAAGCAACCTTGTACTCAGAGCTTTCATTCTAGGGTTGCACAAAGCAACAAGCCCCAGGAAGACTTGCAAAGGCCTGCTCTCTGTTCTCTTCCTGCTCTTGTCTGTAGGCTTGGGGTAAATTGCATCAGAGTAGCATAAATGAAAATCATTTTTTCCTTACTGAAATAGATGGCCTCTCAGTGCAAACCTCAAGCCTTTGCAAAAGTTTTCAGCCTGGAATTTGCAGTCAAATGCTGGTGGTTTCAATAAATATTTTCCTTCCATTTTTTCTCTGATCACTAGGAGGTCCACCCAGGGAAGAGGACTTTTGAAGAGGAAGACCTAATCCACATGTTGGGCCCGCACAGACTCTGTCTGTGCTTGTTTTTCCCATATGTAAGGGATTGCTTCATTCATCCATCTGTTCATTCATTCAGTGAGCATTTTCTGATTGTGCCAGGCACAGTGCTACCAGGTACACAAAGATAAAAGCACTAGCCTGCCTTCAAGGAGCTACCAGTACACAGAGGAGAGAGAGAGGTGTGCTTAGATAAGTGAATAGGACATGGGTTTTCAGCCAAGCCTGCAGCATTGTGGGTACAGCTGTGCATGTGGAAGAAGACTTGACTACAGATTGGTGTATAAGGGACAAAGTTGGGAACAGAGTTCCTTGGGAGAAAGACACATGGATTCCTATGAATCTTTAGATGAAAGGCAGATGGACAGAAGAAACTCTAGGGCAGGGGTGGAGAACTTGTACCCTCCAAGCCACAAGTGGTGCTTTAGGTCCTTGAGTTTGACCTTTCGACTGTCAGTGTTTTATAGAATGAATCCTTTTATTTTTGTTTTGTTTTTGGAGGGGAGAAGGCAGGGCAATTGGGGTTAAGTGACTTGTCCAAGGTCACACAGCTAGTAAGTGTTAAGTGTCTGAGGCTGAATTTGAACTCAGGTCCTCCTGACTCCAGGACTGGTGCTGTATTCACTGCTCCATGTAATGAATCCTTTTATTAGTGGCGTTTGTTCTATGAAGTTTGGATTCATTCACAGGGGCCTCACTCGAGGACCTAGAGGGCCACGTGTGACCTTAAAGCCTCAGGTTCTCCATCCCTGTATCTAAAAAGATCTATCCATGCTATTGGCAAGCCATATCTACACATTTGGGCAACCCATTCGGGCACATATCCTTCATAAGAATATTCAAATAAATGTAAGTTATTAGGAAAGGGGGCTAACAGCTAGGGAGATTCGGAAAGGTCTTGTGTAAGAGGTGATTGAATCTCCAGAGCTTGAGGGAAGCTAGAGATTTTAGAAAGAGAGAGTGCATTCCAGGTATGGAGTCAGGAAAGGGAACATTTATGGGGAACAAGAAGAAACCCTCATACTCATAGCATAGATCTGAAAAAAAAAGGTTTTTGGAAACCTCTCTACAATCCCAGCTGCTCCTGCTCAGGGTACAGCAACAAGCAGTTTATATGGGCTCCAGACTCTTTGCAGGCCAAGATCTCCCACCTCCGCAACTGTGGATTCATTCGTAAAATATCTGAGCCGTTAGTTCTCAAATGTTTTCTTTTTCAGAAAGTATGCTCACAGTTAAGACGCTCCAGTGTGAGAAACCATACCACCCTGTAACGCCTCGCTTGCCAAGGTCAATACAGCCCCAGTATCTCCCAACCAGGCCATGCTGTCAAGGCAGCTGTCGCTTCCTTATCATCACCACTAAGCCCCCAAAACAAACTCCAGCCAAACTCAGAAACAGTCCCACCTGTTTCTCAGTTTGTTTAAAAAAGAAAGAAAGTAAGTAAGATGAGCAAAAACTCTCCCTGGAAGGGAAAGATAAGGCCTTGGATACGCCAGAATGATGCCTGCTGGAAAGAAATCTCTTTTAAACCCGTGCAAGAGAGCTTTTAGCTTGTGGGCTATTTTTCAGCTCTTTTCAAGTTTGTAGTTGGCTGAAGACATGTGAAACAAATTGGATAGCAGCTCAGCTCCCGGCGCTGATGGGACACAGTTTCTCCCTGGCTGCCCTTGGTGACTGCTTTTCCAGAGGAGGCTGTGGATGCGGGTGGGCGGGTGGATGCCAGCCCAACAAGGGCATGCATGGTGCCTTGAGAAAGGTCTGGAAGCTCAGGTGAGGCAGGACACTTCCATTCTCCCTCTTCTTGTACACCTTCCCCCCAACTCCCCAAGGTTCCCCCTGGCTCAGCCTCTCAGGGGCCAGACCCACCAAGCTGATATCTTCAACAAAGCCCAGTAGATTATATTTTGAGCCTGGGCCATTGTTAGGCTATGTTTTTCAACCCTTCTGTTTTGTTTTAAGTGCAGCAATGGGGCCCCCAAACAGTTCCAGAAAATGGTTCACTTTCAGTGTTTTATTGGCATGTGGAAATGGTTTTGTCTGGTTTTTAAGTCTGGCTGATTGCTAACCACCCCTCTTCCCCCCCCCCCCCACTTCCCCATTTCCACCATCCTGCCCACTCACAGAAAAGAGGCTGACAACTGCTAACATACAGCACAGCCCGAGCTTAATCACCCTTGTCTCTGTGGTGGCTCTCTTGTTGGGAGACACACTGGCTGGTTCCCTTTTCCTACATGTAGTCATAGAATAAATTATTGTTTTGGATACAAACATCTCTTTCTCTCTCTCTCTCATTCTTTCTCCTTTCTTTCCTTTCTCTCTTTGCTTCCTTTCTCTTTCTTTTACTTTCTCCCTTCCCTCCTCCCTCTCTGTCCTTCCTTTCTTCCTTTCTTTCTGCCCAAGACCCTTCATGCTCCTGGCATAGTCTGATACTCTGACCTAAGATTATCACCTCCTCCAAAAGAAAGCATTAGCTATTTCAGTTTAAATCCTCTGTCTGGCTTTGCTTTCCCACCAAGCTGAGCCTCTGGAAGCTTATCCGGGAAGGCCCTTGGAGATCATTTATTATTGTCTCTCCTCAGAGAATGTCAGTTCCTTGAATGCAGATATTTGATTTTTGTTTTTGTGTCCCTAGCCACCTGCACGGTCCCTGACACACAGTAGGTACTTAACAAATGAACATTGGTTAATTCCTCTGGTCTGTCTTTCATTTCTCTTTTTGCTTTTTGGAGGAGGGAAGGCAGGGCAGCTGGGGTTAAGTGACTTGCCCAAGGTCACCTGGCTAGTAAGTGTGAAGGGTCTGGGGCTGGATTTGACCTTGGGTCCTCCTGACTCCAGGGCTGGTGCTCTGTTCACTTCACCCCCTAGCCGCCCCTAGTCTAACTTTCTTATTGAAGAGAGGCAGAAGCTGAATCTGGACAGCGGAAATGGTCTGCTCAGGGTCCTGTGGCGTCTTAGATGCCGAATGGGCACGGGAATTCGGATCTTCTGACTCTCCATCCAGAGCTGTCTCCTGGCATCGTGATGTTGATATCAAGCAGCAGCAGCTTCAGAACCACAGCAGCAATAGTTAGCATTCTTATCATGCTTTAAGGCTTGCAGAGCACTTGACAAGTCATCTCCTTTGGTCCTCACAACGTCCCTGTGAGGTGGATGCTGTTCTTATTCCCATTTTATAGATGAAAATACTGTGGCCAAGAGAAATTAAGTGACTCATGCAGGGTCATATAGCTAGTGAATATCTGAGGCAGAATTTAAACCCAGGTATTCCTAACCCTGAGTCCAGTTCTTTATCCAGTATGCCTCCTGGCTACCTCCTTAAAACTTTGTATTAAGATGGAAAAAATAATGGAGAATCAGGAGATTACTCAGTTTGCCAGACTGGGGCTTTTCCCATGCAGCCAGTCACGTACTTTGGCTCCTTTTTGGGTTTTTTTTGGAAGGCAGTTGGAGTTAAGTGACTTGCCCAAGGTCACACAGCTAGTAAATATCCAAGGATGGATTTGACCTCAGGTCCTCCTGACTCTAGGCCTGGTGCTCCATCCACTGTACCACTTGGCTCTCTAGCTTCTTTTTGACAGAGCCTTGCTGAAATGACACAGGGAATCCCTGCTCCTTCTCTTGACTCTGGCTCGTATACCTGGAATTCTCTCCCTCCTCCCTTCTGCCTTTTATCCTCCCTAGCTTTCTTTAAGTCCTAGCTAAAATCCAGCTTCTACAAGAAGTCTTTCCCAATGCCCCTTAATGCTCCCGTCTTCCCTCTGGGATTATCTCCAACTTATTCTCTGTATAATTTGTTTGTATGTAGTTATTTGCAGGTCATCTCCCCCATTAGACAGTGACCCTGTTCAGAGCAGGTAGATGAGTTAAGATAAGTTTGCATTGACATGTTGGCTCGACTTAACCAAGGTCACACAACTAGTAATCGCCAGAGTCAAAATTTGAACTCAGGTCTTCCTGGATCAAAGTCCAGCCCTCTATCCATTGCACTACTTTGTCTCAGAATCTAACACCTCACTTATTCCAGAATGAAAAGGACCCTTGCTCAGGCCCCCATTACCTTTTGCCAGGACTATTACAATCACGTTCTAAATGGTTTCTCTCTCTCCCATCTTTCCCCTCATCAACCCATCTTCTACAAAGCTGCCAAGGTGATATTCTTAAACACAAGTCTGACCACCCTCTTAACTTGAGGCTAAAAATACAAATTCCTCTGTTTGTCTTTTAAAATCCTTCACAATCTGTCTTCCCTCCACTTTCCAGACTTATTATACAGTATTCTCTCTTACACAGTTTGCATTCCCGCCAAACAGGCCTACTCACTGTCCCCGCTATATGACATTCGGTGCTCTCACACATTTCTCTGGGCCTTTCTTTGCCCAGACTAGTCTCCCAGGCCTGGAGCCATGCTCCTCTCCACTTGTTACTTGGAAACTCTGACTCCCTTTAAGACTGAACTCAAGTGCTGTCTCCTTAAAGGGCTCTTTCCTGATTCCCCTAATGGATAGCAATCTGCTCCTCGCCCAGAATACTTTGTATTTATTTTCTATATGTCTGGCATTGACTTCTCTGCCATACATGTTATATTGGCCCAACAGAACACAGGTTCCTCGAGGACAGGAACTATTTCATTTTTTATTTTATCCTTAGTACCTAAAACGGTGCTTGGCACATAGTAGATGTGGAATTAATGCTTGTTCAACAAATGAATAAATAAATGGATGAAAGATTGAATGAATGAAAAGGCAATGATAGAAATAAGGGAGGAACTCCGCAGGAGTGCAATCTGGGAACCTCTATTTTCAGTCTGCAAACCATTGAAGTATATAAAAATTCATCAACTAGGTGATAGATAAGTCTCTGTAAACTTAGTGTTTAGAATATAAGTTCTTTGAGGACAAGGTCTATCTTGCATCCTCAGAATTTAGCATAGGGCCCAACACATACTAAGCATGTTATAAAAACTATCTAGCATCCATCCATCCATCTCTCCATCCCTCCATCTATCTATCTGCCATTCATTTATCTCTCTACTTGTCTATCATCTGTCCATCTCTATATGTATCTATCTGTCATCTGTCCACCTTTATCCATCATCCATTTATCTATCATCCATCTTTCTATCTCTATCTTTCATCACTCCATCTTTCTATCCTTCTACCTGTCTGTCCATCATCCATCCATTTATCCTCTATCTTTCTACCTAATCTATCAGTCTGTTTTCCTGTCTGTCTCTCTATCCATCCACCTAACAATCTGTCTGTTTGTCTGTCTTTCTATCTGTTTATCTGTCTGCCTACTTGCGCCTCTTTCAACGCCACAGAGCCTGCCAGATCTTGTGCTCTGCTGAGAGAGACAAGAGGCTCATCTAAGTTTTACTGACTTGTTATACTTCATTACAAGAGACCTCTATGAAGTGGGAATAATCTGCAAATGTTTGTCATATAAAAACAAAATGTGTCAATAAAACTTTAAAAAGAAAAAGAAGAGAAAACCCAGTATCATCTCTGCACCACAATGAGGCTTCCAAGAAGGACCTCAAGAAATGATAGAGAACTGCTGTTTGTCCTTCAGTTTGCAAAGAGGACCAGTGACATCATAGGGACAGTGACGTCATGGGGTAAAATAGTGGATGATGGGCAATGGGTTTAAGTGAGGCAGAACTGCACAAAATCATCAATCTCACTGTCTCTTCCAGAGTCATTGAAGTACAAAGGCAGGACAAAAGTCAAGATGACTGGTGATGACAAATACATGGAACTTTTATAGACAATAATACTAGAATTCTTCCTTCCCTCCCAGACATCCCCCCCTCCCCAGCCTTTCCACCTTCTTATTCATCCTTTACAACTAGCTTAAATCCCACTTCCTCCAGGAAGCCTTCCTGGACCACCCCACCCCCTCACTCCATTCATAGGCAAATAAATACATTCCTTGCACTTAAGGAATCTGGACTACTGGCTGCTAGGAGACAGGGGATGGATTAATAGGGAGGGATTTGGGGATTTGCACCCCTTCCTAGAGTAAAAATGATAATAATTACCATCCATAAAGCACTTTGAGGTTTGCAAAGTGCTTTTCATAAGCCTATCCCAGATGTCTTAGTGCAATTTTAAGTTTTAATAGCTCAAAAGATTACGCTTTAATAGTTTAAAACTGCGCTAAGACATTTGGAGCCCTCTATAGATTGTCTTAACTGATCTTCACAACAGTCCTGTGAAATAGGAGCTACAGTTGTCATTACCTTCATTTTACAGATGAGGAAACTGAGGCTGGAAGAAGGTAAGTGAATTGGCACAAGGTCACCTAGCCAAATGCCTCATGGTCTGCACTGCTCATTTGTCACATCTGACATGCCAGCCTGACATTTGTAGCCCGACCTTGTACCTCTGTTTTCCTTTGTGCACGCCTGACCTCCCCAGCCAGACTATAAATGATGTGTCTTCCACATATTTGAGCTGCCCGCAGAGGGGTCCTTAGAAATATTAGATGGTGCTGCTAATAGCAGGCACTCATAGCAGGAGAGGAAACATGGTACAGGGAAAAGAGTGCTGGAATTGGAGAGCCTGGGTTCAAATCCTGGATCAGCTCTTTACTAGCTGGGTGACCTTATGTGTGACTCATCCTCTCTAAATTCATTGTTCTTGCTTGTAAAAGAAAGGGATTGGACAAGATGGCCTCTAAGGACCCTTCTAGAGCTGTGATCACATATGTGCAGTAGAAGTTTTTTTTTAATTGAGTATTATTTTCAGGATCTTGCCTCTTTGCTAAGAAGGCCTCGAATTTCCAGGTTTCCTCATGTATGTGAGGATATATGTTTCTGATTTTTAACTTGAGGGTGGCAGGTTGTGGATTTCTGTGTGTGGTGTGTGTGTGTGTGTGTGTGTGTGTGTGTGTGTGTGTGTGTTTTAGAACCAGCCTCTAACTGCCCAAATTCAGCTTTGACTCCTGTTCCAGTAGGTGAAGAACAGTGTAGTGCATTGTGCAGATAGTATTTGGCTACTTCTATAATCAGTGAGTCAGAACCTTGTCCAGGGGTCAGGGCAACTTGGTTGCTAGTGCTTAGACTTCTGGCTCAGAAAATCCCTTGGATTCAAATTCCATACTTGTGGATTTATTTCTAATGCTTTCCCTGAGTTCTGGGGGGAAAGGTTGTGCATCTCTTCACCCACCCATCCATCCATCCATCCATCCATCCATCCATCCATCCATCCATCCA
>NW_027185764.1:9172959-9187795 GCF_028583685.1 Petaurus breviceps papuanus
CCATCCATCCATCCATCCATCCATCCATCCATCCATCCATCCATCCATCCCTCTGTCCATCCGTCCATCCATCTGTCCATCTGTCCATTCATCCGTTCGTCTTTCTATCTGTTCATCCATCCATCCATCCATCCATCTATCTATCAGTATCTCTGTATGTCTGTCCATCTGTCTTTCTGTTGTTTTCACTAACCTTCAGACAGAAGATGAACGACATAGAAAGCTACAGAATCCTAGAACAGGGATCTTCTAGTTTAATCACCTCATTTTACATATTAAAAAATCACCTCAGGCCCAGAGAGCCCAAAATTCTTGCCCAGAGGTTTATATATATGTTTATGACTGCCAATAGCAAAGCTATGACCCAAACCTGAACTGCTTTCCACTCTATCACAATATAAACATCCTGATAGCTGATTTGGATTCTCTATCCCCATGGTCCATCTGCAGATTGGCCCATGTCACCATCCTCCCAGAAATGCTGGTGGAATGTGCCTAAGCTAGCACTCTAAGGATGCCAATTACAATCAGTTCAATTCCACTAACATTTATTAGGTTTTAGTGTAAGTCCTTGGAGATTTAACGTCATCTATCATCATCCAATAAGGCAACTTGAGTGCTGGGCCGAGAGTCAGGAAGACTCATCTTCTTGAGTTCGAACACTTACTAGCTGTGGGACCCTGGGCAAGTTGCCTCAGTTTCTCCAAATCTATAAAATAAGCTGGAGAAGGACACGGCACGAACCACTCCAGTATCTTTGCCAAGAAAACCCCAAATGGGCTCACAAAGAGTCAGACACGACTGAAAAACTTCCTCCTCCTGTCATCATCATTGTTTCCTAGATCCAGCCCTGGACTGACTCCAGGCAAAATTGTGAAGAAGGCCAAGTTGACTTTCATTTCCCCACTTTTTCCCTACTCCTGAACCTTTTCTGTAGTGTTCTCAACCCCAGGACCATTTAGTACTAGGCCATTCTGTGCCCCAAATGTTTCTTTCTCTTTTCTTCCCAATCAGAACTTACTATCCTGTACCCAACAGTGTTCTGGACTTTTGCTAGGAGATAGTAGGTTAATCAAATAAACTTCAACATACTTGTAGACCCATGACTCTGTGATGGTGGTGGTGGTTGGCTGGTGGCCTTTACAAAAAGTGAAAATATAGTCCCTGGAGAGTCTTCAGAGTATGGGAAGGGAGGCCATCTCTGACTCCGGGGCTAAAGTCAACGTGTTTACTTCCCTTCTCCTTCCCATACCCTTCCCCATGATGTAGCGGAAGGCTGGACTTGGAGTCAGGAAAACCTGGTTTGAAATACTCCACTGCTTACTAGCTGCGTAATCCTGAGAAAATAAGTACATATAAACACACATAGGGCATAAATATAAAGTAAATGTATACAAAGTAGTTAAATGTGAGGTCATTTGGAAGGAGGTCACTAGCAGAGTCTCAGTCTCCTCATTTGTAAAAGAAGGTCATTGGACTTGATCTCTAACTAAGGTCCCTTCCAGTTCTCAGGCTAGGGTTCTACATTCCCCCTTACCTCCAGGCCTTCCTATACTACTCATAGTGTAGAAAGGCAGCAGAAGGGGGAGGGATATTGGGATGCTGGGACTTCAGCCTCTGCTCCCCGACAAATTGGATCTCTCATATCTGACCAATCATTGGACCCAGAAAGCCTTGGGTTCTAGTCCTGACTCTGCCATTAATTAACTTACTGTGTGACCTTAAACAAGTCACTTCTACTCCGTTGACCATAGATTATTCTGTAAAATGAGAGGTTTACACCAAATACTCATTAAAGATACTTTCTAGTTCTAAAATTTTATGTTTATTATTCTCTGCTAATGACTTAATTAGCTAAAAATGTAGCACCCCTTCCTAGGTCAAATAATTAACCTTAATCTAGTTGTGATGAAGAAGAAGGCTGCCTTTTTTTTTATTCCCAGTACTTAGGACAGTACCTGAAAGACCCCTTAGGAATGATAATAAAGAAGGTATTTCAGTGATCCAGGTAGGAAAATGATGGAGATATTTGGAGGCAAAGAACCTTCACACTCAAATTACATTATGCAAGTGGTCATTCCCTTTACCTATAACCTACGTCACACTCTGTTTATTCCTATTACTAATATTGGGAAGACGAAGGGAAATATTTTAGGTGGTAAATGCCTCAAGGGCAGAAGGTATATCTCATGGCATGGCTTTATCCAGTACTTTTGACTCCTTAAGTGAGGGCCTGATGGCCCATTTTGACAATTAAATGAGGGAATTGTAATAAAACATAAGCTCCTTCAGGTCAGAAACTTTTTTTATCCTAAGAGTAGTGTTGAAAGTGTGTAGAAGCAGCTGTTTTTTATAGTGGCAAAGGATTGGAAATTGAGGGGATGTCCATCAATTGGGGAATGGCTGAACATGTGGTATATGGTTTTAATGCAATATTATTGTGCTATAATAAATGATGAGCAGGCTGATTTCAGAAAAACCTGGCAAGACTTACATCAACTGATGTAAAGAGAAGTGAGCAGAACCAGGAAAACATTGTACACAGTAACAGCAATACTGTAAGAATTATCAAATTATCAACAGTGAATGACAGTTATTCTTAGCAATACAACGGTCCAAGATTTCAAATGACTCACAATGAAAAATTTTATCCTCATCCAAAGAAAGAACTGATAGAGTGAAGATGAAAGTAAACTGCTTTTCATGTTCTGGTTTTTTTTTAATTTTTTCCCCCCCTTTGGGATTGTATCTTTTTTTTATAATATGACTAATATGGTAATTTTTTTGTATGATTGAACATGTATAACCTATATCAAATTGCTTACCATCTCAGGGAGGAGTAAGGTGAGGGAAGGAGAAAGAAAATTTGGAACTCAAAATTTTAAAAAAGAATGTTTAAAATTGTCTTTGCATGTAACTGGGGAAAAATAAAGTTTCATTTTAAAAAAGTGTATAGAGTCCTGAATTTGAATTTAGAAATACTTAGGTTCAAATGCTAGCTCTGACACTGATTGTATAACCATAGGAAAATCACTTAATTACTCTGAGTGTTAAGCAGCTGTCAGTCTATGAGTTACAGACAGATTAATATTTGTATTGGTGGAAGAAGTTCCCACACAAACAAAATCAGAGGTCTTTGGCACATTCTCAATGCCTTCCACATAGAAGGTATTTAATAAATATTTGTTGAATTGAAATGAATTTTATTTCCTTTCTCCTAACACTTTACTTCAGTTGATATCTATGGGAATCAGCATGGAGATGATAACCCTTAGACAGCTATATCCCAGTAAATTGGCAAAGATGACAAAAGATGGAAGTAGTAAACACTAGAGGGATTGTAGAAAATTGAGCCCTCTTATACATTGTGGGTGGAGTTGTGAATTGGACCAACCATTCTGAAAAGCAATTCAGAATTATACTTATAAAGTGACTAAAATGTCCATACTTTGACTCAGTGATCCCACTGCTAGGTGAATACCCTAAGGAGGTTCAAAGATGGAAATAAAGGTACTTTTTGTATTAGTAAAGAATGGGAGGGGGCCGCTAGGTGGCACAGCGAGTAAAGCGCTGGCCCTGGAGTCCGGAGGACCAGAGTTCGGTTCGGGCCTCAGACACTTAACACCCACACACACACACAAAACTAGCTGTGTGATCTTGGGCAAGTTACTTAACCCCAGTCACCTCCAAAAGGCAAAAAAAAAAAAAAAAAGAATGGCAGACAAGGTAGATAGCCATTGATTGGGGAATAGGTACTGGGTTAGGGACTGGACCTATAGATTCACTGGTATCAGAAACTCCTAGGTAAAGAAACTCCCTTTACCAATGAAGACTGGCACCTTTTCAGGAACTTGTGGTCTCAGAGAATTGCTCATAGGACTGATAATGAATAATACAGAGTAGCAGAGAAGACTTATATGAACTGATACAAAGTGAAATAAATAGAACCAGGGAGATGATACACATAATGACTGCAACAATGTAAATGGAAGAAGAAACAAAAACCTCAAAACCAAATGCAGTGTTATTACAATAACCAAGCTTGGCTTCCAGGAAGGGACATGAGAATGCATCTCTCTTTTATGCAGAAGTGGGAGACTGTGGTTATGGAACACTGCATATACTGTAAGACTTGGCTGATGTTTGGTTAGTTTTGCTGACATGCTTCCCCCCCCCCCCTTTTTTATTCTTTGTAATAAGGGATGGCTCTTAGACTAGGGGAGGAGAGAGAGGGCTAGATTAGCAAACAAAGGTGATATAAAGGCAAAAGATATCAATACAATTTAATTTAAAAAAAAGAAAGTCAAAATGCCTTGGGAGAGGGGTCAGTATGTGCTGGGCCAGTTCTGAAAACTGTCTGGGAAGGGGGCATGGCCCCAAAAGGAGGAGATCATGGCAGGTTGCCAGTGCCTGGTCTGAAGTGTCCTGATTGTTTCTTCTGGACCATTCTTATTCAATGGCTGCTACAGGCCCATTGCCCATGAGTCATTACTTTAAACACCACTGGAAAGGACTATATAAAACCTAATTCCCATTCTGTGTGTAAGGACTGCACGTTAAAGTGCTGACACCGAGCTTTTATTATTATTCAGCACTGGATGTATTGATTTTTTTTTTTTAACATTCCCTTCCCCTAGCATTTTTTGCCCATCCAATTGCACTAAAAGGTTTAAGTCAACTCTCTGGCCCAGAAGGGGATTCTGTAACCTAGAATTCTGCCGTGGAGAGAGTAATTTGACATGGGCAGAGCTGCGGGCAGCTCTGTGTCCTTTCCTCTAAGGAGGTGCCCTTGTACTTACTGCATCCAGGCATAAGCGGAGCTACCCTAGGGCCATTCAGGGCAGTTTGGAGGGCACTGGCCAATCAAGTAGGAAGTTATCCTCAAAAATATGATGGGGGTGGGGCATTGGGGCAGGGGGAGAGTCTGAGAAGGGAGCTGTAGAGACTGTGAACAGGAACCAGAACCAAAAAACAAGACAGTGGGGTCTATAAATGAAGCAGGGAGGAAGAAAGGAAGGAAGAAAAGGAGAGAGGAAGGGAGGGAGGGAAGAAGGAAGGGAGGGAGAAAGAAAGGGAGGGGGAGAAGGAAGAAGGAAGGAAGGGAGGAAGGAAGGAATGTAGGAAGGAAAGAAGAGAGGAAAGGATGGAGGGAAGGAGGAAGGGAGGAAGAAAGGGAGGGGGAGAAGGAAGAAGGAAGGAAGGAATGTAGGAAGGGAGGGAGGGAGGAAGGAAGGGAGGAAGAAAGAAAGGGAGGGGGAGAAAGAAGAAGGGAGGAAGGAAGGAATGTAGGAGGAAAAGAAGAAAGGGATGGAAAGGAAGAAGGAAGGAAGGAAAAAGGCAGGAAGGGAGGGAGGGAAGGAAGAAGGAAGAAAACATTCACGGGCCTACATTGTGTCAGACACTATGCTAAGTGCTTTACCAATATCATCTCATCTGATCCTCAGAACAACCCTAGGAGGTAGGTGGTATTATTATCACCCCTGTTTTACAGATGAGAAAACTGAGGCCCAGAGATATTAACTGATGTATTCAAGATGACTCAGGTCATGATTTAGACTCATGTTCTTTGACTCCAGGGTCAGTGTTCTTTCTACTGCAGCATGCTAGGGAATTCACTGGGAACTGGGAGGTTCAAGTGACTTGCCCAAGGTCACACAGTCAGAGGCAGATCTTGAACCCAGGCCTTCTGGATTCTAAGGCTCTTTTGCTCCTTTGCTGTGGTGCTTCTCACAACCACCTAGAAATCCATCTGGCCCCTTTGGCACATTCCTTTGTCTGGTGGTCTCGGTGCCCTTCTTATGGGCAGCACACCTGAGCCAGTGGTCAGACAAGTTTGTGAATAATTCAAGGACAACTTCATCTAGAAATTATGTAGGTTCAGCTCTGCTTTTAACTGGTTCATTGGGTGCTTTCCCCTGCTTTGGAACACATCATAGTTCGACAAAAGAATTAGTTCTCCAGTTGGGTTGGGGCTTCAGCAAAGAGTCCTGGCTCATTCCAGTTCATGATCTCTCTTGGTTCAAGTCCCACCTGAAAACAGAACCAGAATTTGCTTCATTTCTCATTACAAGAGGTATAGTGCCCAGGGACTAAGATCTAGTCCAGTTCAAGAATCTAACAAGCATTTATTAAGCACCAACTGTATGTAAGTCACTGTGCTCAGGAGGAGGGATACGGAAATAAAACAAGGCTCTCAAGGAGCCCATGTCCTTCTAGGGTCCCTTGTGATACTATATAAATAGGTAAGTATACAGGGTGATACAAAGAGGGAGAAAGCATTATCACCTTGGGGGAATCAGAAAAAGGAGGAGTTATCTGAGCTGAGCCTTGAAGGAAGCCTAGGAATTTAAGCAGTGAATATAAGGAACAAGTGCATTCCAGGTATGGGGAGAAGCCAGGTGCAAGGTGTTCCCTGACAGGCTGCGTGACCTCGGAGAAGACGTGTCCAGGTTTCCTCCCCTATAAAGTGAAGGGATTGAAAAGGCTGGTTTCTAAGGGCCCTCCCAGCTCCATAGTTGATTCTATGATCATGAGACATCAGTCAGGTGGCAGAATGTCTGTGTATGATGAATGAGAGGCTGAGGCCTGGGAGTTGGGGAGATCGGGAGTCAGCAACTTCCCAGAAGCCAGGAGTTCTTGGTTTCCTTCCCTGTGGGTTCTGAGATACTTGAAGCTTATCCATTTAGAAAATATTCCAGGGGCAGCTAGGTGGCACAGTGAATAGAGCACCAGCCCTGGAGTCAGGAGGACCTGAGTTCAAATCTGGTCTTAGACACTTAACACTTACTAGCCATGTGACTTTGGGCAAGTCACTTAACCCCAATTGCCCTGGAGGAGGAGGGAGAAGCCCCTCCAAAAAAAAAAAAAGAAAAAAAGAAAGGAAATTTTCCATCCCATAACCCCTTGCCTCCTCCACCTCCCTTTTAAATATGCAATTTCCCCCTGAAGTTTCTCTAAGCAATACATTGGCCCCACTTCCCCGTGGAACCAAGCACTTAGGAAAATAAACTTAATTACTAGAGACGGGAGCCTCTACCACTCCAGAACCTGTTAATAGTTCTGGTCTCTTTATTCAGCATTAGGAGCATGACCCTATTACAAACCACGCTTGCTATGTTAATATGTTACCAGACCAATCACTCACATGAATATTTTATGTATATTTACTTGCTAAACTCCAGGAAAAGGAAAAACCCCAAGACAAAACTTGGAGCAAAGAAATGAAAAAAAAAAAAAAAAGGAAAACCAGAAATTCCAGAGAAGAGTGGGACCTTTTGCTTTTTAATAATGCCTGCCCTCTCTCCAGCCCTCTGCAAACAAGGATCCTAAAAGACTTTATAATACCCATTTTACAGATGCTAACAACGCATACCATTTTCATCTGGGAGCTCAAAGCACAGGCTGCAGCTTGATCATGAGCTCAGATTGGGTTGGTGGTCAGGGCAATTAGGCTTAATTTATACATAGGGAAGGAGGCTCAGAGGAACTTTATGATATTCTACCAGTATATACAAATGAGGTACAAGATAATTTGGGGGAAGGCATTAATAATGCACTAACAACTGGAAAATCAATGAAAGCCCTATGTAGAAGGCAGCACAAACTAGAGATTCAAACACAATCCTGCTAAGAGGCAGAAGCTAGACTAAATCTGTGGTTCCCATTTAGTGATTCTTTTTTTTTTTTTAAAGCAATTGGGGTTAAGTAACTTGCTCAAGGTTATACGGCCAGTTATTTTGTGCGGTGCCAAGTATCTGAGGCTGGAACTGAATCCCGGGTCTCCCGACTCTGGGGCCGGTGCTCTTACTCACTGTGCCATCTGGCCACCCCTCATTTAGTGATTCTTGAACTCCACATTTATGGCCCAAAGGAGTTCATACTAAAAATTATTTAATGGTGCTTTAAGAAGTAAATGATTGGGGGCAGCTTGGTGGTACAGTGGACAGAACACTGACCCTGGATCACCTGAGTTCAAATCCTGCCTCAGACACTTATTAGCTGTGTGATCCTGAGCAAGTCACTTGACCCTGTTTACCTCAGTTTCCTCATCTGTAAAATGAGCTGGAAAAAAGAAATGGTAAACCACTCTGGTATCTTTGCCAAGAAAACCCCAAATAGGGTCACAAAGAGTTGGACACGACTGAAAGATCTGAGCAACAACAAATAAAAGAGGTCATTTGTCAGAAGCAGAGGAGGGAGAGTGCCCTAGGTATGGGGGACAGCCAGAGAGAATGACCAGGGCCGAGAAATGGATTATTTTGTTCATGAAACAAGCAGGAGACAGGTGTCACAGGATCAGAGAGTACAAGTCTTGGAATAAGGCATAAGAAGTCTGTAAAGGTAAGAGGGGCAAGGTTACAAAGGGCTTCGAATGCTAAGGAGAGGATTTTATATTTGATCCTGGAGGCAATAGGGAGCCACAGGAGTTTAAGGAATTTAAGAATATAAACTCTTTGCTAATAGAGATTTTCTCTACAATTGTTCCATGCTGGGAACCCTCATCTTCCCCTTCCCTTGCAGATTTTCAGCTTCCTTTTATATTTTATATTCTTCCATAAGCTACCTGAGGGCAGGACTGCCTTTCTATCTGCTTGTATTTGTATAACCAGCACTTAGTACATACAGTTCCTGGCATATAGTAAGCACTTAATTAATGTTTGTTGACTTGCCTCAAGGGTTTTATATCTCCAACACCTGGCTCAGAGCTCAGCACTAGTAGGCATTTGATGATAAAGACTAAAGGTAAATGTGTAGATTTTTGGAGTCATCTGAAGAGATGAGATAGTTAAGTCCATGGGAGATGATAGAGGGAGAGGGGGTTACAAAGATCGAAGAGAAGCAAGGCCCAGGGCAGAGCCTGGGAGACACCCATGGTTAAGGGGTCGGACTGGACCACGGGTGAATGATACCCCAGGCAATGTCTGCTGCCTCAGGGACATCGAGAAGGGTAAGGACCGAAAAAGAAGCTAGTGGGTAAAAAGACACTTTGGTGACTGGCTGGGCCATCACCCCTCGTCCTGGAGGAGAAAGGGAGGCTGGTGACTTGGCCAGCCCTCTCTCACTCAAATCCAAGTCACTTGTACGTCATGGCATCATCTTCCTGATGTCACGGTCCTCTTCAAGAACAAAGGACAAACCACAACTTTAGGAACTGAAAACACCTATTTCAGTAATGTAGCAGGGATGGAAACTCACAAGAGATGTGAGATGTGCACACTTAGAGAGTCCATTCCCCGTGTTCACATGGACTGTTTGTGCCTGACCCGTGGGAGAGCTCGTATTGGCCTGATCAGTCACAGTCGGACACACTGTAACCTGACTCTAACATAGTGATGTCATTTTGGTCCTCTTCCAGAATGAAGGACACCCACCCACCCACCCACCAAGGGATGGAACCCTCATTGTAAAGGATAGAGAGACAGCCGAGGCTGCCAGGGTAGACCACTCTTTCTAGGGGCTTGGTGGTGAATGGAAGATGACAGGACAAAAACTTGGGGAGGTGTACCCTCTACTCTGCAGACTGGTCTCCCTATCTCTTGGCAATGTTCATGTATGCCCACTCTCAGGTCTTTGTACAAGTGATTCCCTTCATTTGGAATATCTCCTTTCTTTCCCCACTGCTACACCTAGAAGTATCACAGTATATAGAGAGCTGAACCTGGAATCAGGAAAGTTTGAGTTCAAACCCAGCCTCAGATATTACTAGATGTGTGACTCTGGACAAATCACTTATTCTCTGTCTGCCTCAGTTTCCTCATCCGTAAAATGAGCTGGAGAAGGAATGTCAAACCACTCTAGTATCTTTGCCAAAAACAAACAAACAAACAAACAAACAAAACTCAACTCCAAATGAGGTCACAGAGGCAGACTTGATTGAAAACAACTTAACAACCCAGGGTTACAGAGAGGATAAAAGGAGATGTTTGTAAACATCTTTGCTTTGTAAACCTTAAAGTGCTATATAAATGGAAACTATTATTCTTTTTTTCATTACCCTTCCCCTCATTTTCCTGAACCTCATCCTTCCTTCCTGGGCCAGTTCAAACACTATCTCTTTCAGTCCAACAAGCATTTATTAATCCCCTGCTTTGTGCAAGGCATTGTGGGATATCTGGGTAAACAAAGACAAAAAATAACAACCAAACAACTGCTTTTGCCCTCAGGGGGCTTATGTAGAACATGTAAAGAGATAAGTATATGCTTGAAAAACTGAGGAGGAGGTAAAGAATATCAATGACTAAAGCTTCCTTGCAATCTTCCCTCCACACACACACACAACCTCCATACACAAATCTCTCCTCAGAAGCCTTAGGATAATTGCTGTCTGTATTTACTCAGAGAGCTGCCTTGTCTTCTTTTTAAATTCTAATAATTTTTATATGATGTCTTTCTTTTAATAAAACTTAGATTTGCCTATATCCTTCCTCCCCCTCCAGAAAACCATTCCTTTTAATAAAGAAAAAAAAGTTTTGTAGAAGCATCATATGTACCATTATATTGAAAAATTTTTTTGGTATGCTATGTTCTGCACCCATGGTTTCCTACCTTTCTGTAAAGAAGGGGGGAGGTGTCTCCTCCTGTCTCTTCTTTGGGGCCAGGGTTGCTCCTTATAATTCTGTAGCATTCAATCTCAATTGTTTTGTTGTTCTTTCCACTTACATTGTTGTAGTCTTGGAGTCTCTTGTTTTCCTGCTTAATTGTCTTTGCATCAGTTTGTATAAATCTTTCTATGCTTCTCTTGGTTTCTTACAGCACGATAATATCCCATTACCTTCATGTACCACAATATATTTAGTCATTCCCCAGTTGATGGGTATCTTCTTTGTCTCTAGTTCTTTGCCACTATAAAAAGTTCAGTTCTAAATTTTGCCTCATCTTCTTAATTATTTTTATGTGTGTATTATCTTTTTTTCTCCCTTTGCTCTACTTCTGAATTTCTGGACTTTGCCATCCTACTTTAGCTTTCTTCAGCAAATTCTCTCTGAGCCTATGACTTTCCTGCCCTGGAAGATCTCTCCTCCCCTCTGGCCCCTTCCTCCCATTGATTAGCTCCTCTCCAGAACCTCCATTTGGAGGAAAGGCCCTGGTGAGCCATCCTTCATTCTTTTCTAGACACTGCCTCTGTCTCTCTAGACTTTGCCAGTGTCTTCCCCAACCCCCTCTCAGCTCCCTTTTATCTGGTGTAAAATCTATCTGGTGTATAAATCTATAATATAGGTGCTGTTATTATACCCATTTTACACTTGAGGAAACTGAGGCAGGCAGAGGTTAAGTGACAGAACTGGTAAGTGCCTGAGGCTGTTTGAATTCAGATCTGCACATGCTACAACTTCTTGGAGCCACGTGTCAGCGTTGGATGAACAGCCCTGAAAAGGACTTAGCAAGCCCTTACACCGTCACACAAGTGCTTGTCTTCCCTGAATACTCCATACATCATTTATTGCATGTAGGCAATAAGGAAATCTGGTCCCAGTACTGTCAGATCTAATAATATTATTTGGCCCAAATTTATTTTATCAGGGTTGGGGATACCATCCAAAGTCAAATTGAATATCTACTCAGTTTCCTATAGGATAACTTATACTTTCATTTTATTTTTTATTTTCAAATTCAATCTAATTTTATTTTATCTTCAGATCCTAAATCATACTTTCAGTGCTTTTTAGAGAGAAGGAGCAAGAATAGGTTATGAGTTTAACTATGGGCCTGGCTTCATGGGAATCCACCTAGTCTATTTTAAAAGGTTGGCTCCATCCAAGGATTAACTGAAAAAGCAACTCTGAGAAAAAATGTGTTTCTGTATACTCATTCTCTGGTTCAACAGTTTGGAGGGGAACGAGATACAGGAGAGAAAACTCTGAATTAGAAGTCTGGGTTCTACAATTTATACAATAACAAGTCTGTTTGACTGCCATATCACATTGCAAAGCAGAAGCTAATCTGTTTGGTAGAGAGAGTCTCCTTACTGGGAGTTCTCTAAACCAATGAAATTATAGGAGAAAAGACAGAGAAAGGGGTTTAGATTAAGTCCATTGAATCATTGAATTAATCACTTTGCAAATATTATCTCATTTGCAACTCACAACAACCTTCTGGAGTAGGTGCTGTTATTCTCCCCATGTTACAGTTGAGAAAACTGAGGTTAAGTGACTTTCCCAGGATCACTCAGCTAGTATGTGACTCCCAGATCTATATCACATGAACTGATATCTAGCCTTACCAACCAAATATTATAAACTGTGGCATTTGTTACAGAGAGACATCCCTTGTCATGAACTATGTTCATGTCTACCTGAACAGAGTTGACTTTCAGACTGGAAGCTCTCACCTACATAAAGCTAGTGAGGTCTCCACTAATGTGAATAAGGATTCCCAGCAAGTTGGTGTGGCACTATATAAATTTGTACTGCATATTTCCATTGGGCTACAATAAATTTTCATATTTGACATGTAACTTCGAATAGTATAGATTCAAATAATGCAACAATTTATAAGATGTGTTATTCGTACTAATCAGGACCTGGCTCTGTTTTCTCCATTCATTGGCAGAGAGCCACGCCTCTGGTTGGGGCAGGCCAATGTGATTGTCGGTACCATCTGAGTCTTCTATATATGATGATTAAACTGGAAAATGTCCATGCCAAGCCAAGCTGAACTTTCCCTTTGGGGGGCACATTTGCAGGTTCAGTTCTTGCCCTGGGCAATTTTTTTCAAAGGAAAATTTTTAGGAAAGTCTTTGTCAGGGCTGAAGAGGGGACCAAGAGGGAAGAAATCATATATTTTCTCACATGATGCTATATTTAAATGTAATAAGCAAAGAGAAATGACAGGAAGATCTTATCTTGGTGCAGATGTTCAAAAGGGAAGAGGTGTTAGTCATTTACATGTATATTTAATAGCAACTTTCACTCTGTCCACTCTCCCTATCAATTACTGCCCCTCTGCCTGCTCCCCTTAATCCTTCCTTCCATCTCCCCCCAAACTTCTCCTCCTCTAAACATTTTCCCCTTATTATCTCTTCCTTATTACTTCCTCTTCTCTCCTACCTCCCTTCTACCAGCATTCACTCTCTCATTCATTCACATAGTAATTATAGTAAGAGCTAAAGTTTATATAGCACCTACTATGTGTGCTAACTGCTTCACAGTTCTTATCTCCCGTGTTTCTCACAAACAGCCTTAGGAGGTAGGTGCTATTGTGGTTGTTATTTGTCCTTCCAGAGGACCAGTGACATCAGGGGGTGATGTCTTGACTTGCAAATGAATTGGAGTTAAGTGAGGCAGGGCCCTGCAAAATTATCAGTGTCACTCTCTCCTCCAGAGTCAGTGAAGTCCAGTAGCAAGACATAGGTCAAGTCGACTGGCAGTGACCCTAGATGCAGTAGGAGATCTTGGCCTTTTTAAGCTAAAGTCTTTCTCAGGTCTTAGTTTGTCTGAGGCAATGCCCATTCAGTGATTAAAAGGCTAGGTAAGAGGCAAAATATGGCCTAGTTTGCCTTCATAAAAAAATCAATCTCAGGGGTGACTAGGTGGTGCAGTGAATAGAGCACCAGCCCTGGAGTCAGGAGTACCTGAGTTCAAATCCAGTCTCAGACACTTAACATTTACTAGCCTTGTGACCTTGGGCAAGTCACTTTAAGCCCAACTGCCCTGCCTTCCCCCCTCCAAAAACAAAAAGCAATCTGGGAGAGGAAGACAGGTGATATTATGATCCCCATTTTACAGATGAGGAAACTGAGGTAGACAGTGGGTAAGTGACTTGCTCAGAGTCACACAGCTGGTAAGTATCTGAGGCTGGATTTGAATTCAGCTCTTCCTGATTCCAGGGCCAATGCTCCATCCACTGCACCACTAGCTACCCTATTAAATAGACATTTAATAACTATTTGTTGTATTCACTCATTCCAGTAATATTTATGGTTTTCTCATCTGGGGATTGGTTGGAAAGGTTACACGAAATCAAGGGTTCTTATTGGATAAATAGATCAGTGAATTTGGATGGGAAAAAAGGGGGTCCATAGGCTTCCACAGAGGGATTATTACTAATGGGGTCCATGATACAAAAAGGATGTGCATCAGGGGACCTCTCAGGTCCTTTACAATTCTGCTGGTCTATTTTTCTAAGATACTCTATGCAAGATATAACACAAGGCACTATGGGAGTTGAAGGATGAATTGAAAAAGCATGGTCCCAACCCTTATGGAGCTGCCATAATCTTCCTCTTCTATTGTCAGTTCTCCTCCACATAGCGCCCTTCTCCGTTTTGCTTACTTCTATCCTTTGTGGCTTCATTTTCTTTATCAATGAGTCCAGCCTTCCTTCTCTGGACTTCCTGCCATTCTGTCCCTTCCATCACCCTTCCTAGCTATGCTTAAAACAGGCTTCAGCACCTTCAAGGCCAATTTAGGGCAAGTTCCGGCCTGCAGGAAAGGTTCATGTGAGGTTTGGCATATGTGTCAAGTGATTTGATTTGCAACCCAGTAGGCAAGACCGCCAAGATCTTTGCTGCAGATAAGTACGTCTCATTCTGCAAAGCCTTACAAAATATGTTTATGAGGACGCAGTAGATTGGTGGTGCAGCTGCTGCTGAAAGCTTGGAGATAAAGTGACCCTGGCAGGAAGGCTCACAATGCAGGTGTGCTTCTGGTCCTCGAGAAACCAGAGGAGAGAGTTGGGATGGCTCAGCATAAACCTCCCTACTTTTAAAGAGACAACTCTTAGACACAGTGGGGAGAGAGGGAGGGAGGGAGAAAGAAAGGGAGGGAGTGAGGGAGGGAGAGACAGAGAGAGAGAGAGAGAGGGAGAGGGAGGGAGAGGGAAAGAGAGAGGGAGGGAG
>NW_027185764.1:9187805-9193858 GCF_028583685.1 Petaurus breviceps papuanus
AGGGAGAGACAGAGACAGAGAGAGGGAGAGGGAAGGGGAGAGAGAGACGGAGGGAGAGGGAGGGAGAGAGAGAAAGAGTGCTAGACATGGAGTCAGGAAGCCCTGAGTTTTGATTTGACCAGAGATACCCATTAATTGTGTGACCCTGGGCTGTCTGATGAAGTTTCCTCAAGTGAAAAATGGGAATAATAATAGCACCTTATAGACCCTATTTTTCAAGGGTCGTTGTGAAGATCAAATGAGATAATTTTTGTAAAACACTTAGCTCAATGTCCAAACATATTTTTCTTGTTGTTCAGTTGTTTTTTAGTCATGACCGACCCTTCATGGACCCATTTGGAATTTTCTTGGCAAAGATACAGGAATGGTTTGTGCCATTTCCTTCTCTTGCTCATTTGACAGATGAGGAAACTGAGGCAAACAGGGTGAAGTGACTTGCCCAGGGTCACACAGCTAATAAGTGTCTAAGTCTTCCTAAATCCAGGTGCAGGTGCACCGTGACACTTAGCTGCTCTCTGGCACATAGTAGGTACCATAAAAATACTTATTCTCTCCCTCCCTCCCTCCTAATCGCAATGCAAGAAGCCAGCTTAGTATATTAGTCTTTGAAGTGGTAACAGCCCCAGTCAGCAGGAATGTGGTTCTTGGTTCGGTCCTATTTAATAAAAATAATTAATAATTACAACCAACATTTATATAGCACTATAAGGTTTGCAAAGCACTTTACATATGTTATCTCATTTGATTCTCATGGCAATTCTTATTATCTCCCTTTTACAGGGAAGGAAACTGAGGGTGAGATAAGTTGAGTGGCTCATCTATAGTTAGAAAGTATCTGAGGTCAGATCTGAACCATCTTCCTAAACCCAAGACCTGCATTCTATCCATGCTACCCAAAATAACAATCATGATACATTTATATAGCACTTCAAGGCTTGAGAGAGCTCTTTGCACAACAACCCTATGAGGAAGGTGCAAATATTATTACCCCATTTTACAGATGAGGAAACTCAGAAAGGTCAAGTGATTTTTCCCATAGTCACACAGCTAATAAATGTTTAAGGTGAAAGTTGAATTCAGGTCCCGGAACTCAAAATTCAGCATTCTTTTATACTACACCACAATGTCTAGAAAAGGTCTTAGATTGCTCAAATCTGGTTGACCAGAAACAGAATACTGTAGATCTGACCTCCATTATTGATCTCTTCTATCATGCTGACATCCATGAGAACAACATTAAGCCGATTCATTAGGGTCAAGGTGACAATTCTGTGTTGGACTATAATTATTTGTTTATTTGAAGTCAAATTCCCTTAGTTTATTAAAAGTCATTATACCTTGTCTGGAAGAGCTGATGTGTTTAATTTTATGGCTGTGGATAAGTTACACACTTTTTGAATTCCCTAGCTGGGCAGGGAATCCCTCCAGGTTTGTTTGTTTTTTGCTTTTTTTTGGAGAGGGGAGAGCAAGGCAATTGGGGTTAGGTGACTTGCTCAAGGTCACAGGCTAGTTTTGTGTTAAGTGTCTGAGGCCGGATTTGAACTCAGGTCCTCCTGACTCCAGGGCCGGTGCTCTATTCACTGTGCCACCTAGCCACCCCCTCCCTCCAGGTTTTAACATGATAGTTCTCAGGGACCTTCATCGTGACTACCATACTTCATAAGAAAACTGCAAACAGAATCCTAATTGAGTTGTTGAATGGTTTCTGACTTTCACTCAAATGAGCTCATATATCAGAGATGAGGAGAGGGAGCATTGACCTTGGAGAGAGAAGGTGGAGAGGTGAGTCTTATCTCGGACAAGAATTTGTTCTGTGGTCTTGGCTAAATTAGCTCATCTTAGGGTGGTTGTGTGGTGCAGTGAATAGAGCACTGGCCCTGGAGTCGAGGACCTGAGTTCAAATCTGGCCTCAGACACTTGACACACTTACTAGCAATGTGACTTTGGGCAAGTCAGTTGACCCCAATTGCTCTCCAAAAATAATAAAAAAGAAGATTATAAATTAGTTCATCTTTTGGGCCTCACTTCCCTCCATCATAAAACAGGGACAATAGTGCTTTGCTACCTATCTCTTAGTGACATTGTGGTGGTTACTCTGTTCCTCAGTACAACGTCAGCTCCTTGAGGACAGGTCCTATTTCATTTTGGGCTTTATACATTTAATAGTTACTTAGAACAGTGCTTGGCAAAATGTAGTGCTTAATAAAAGTTGGCTAAGTGATTGATAAATGAAATAGACTATAGGAATAATAGCTGGTATTTGCATGGTGCTTTAAGGTTTACAAATTGCTTTACATGATTTTTTCATATGATCCTCACAAGTCTGAGAGGTAGGCACCATTATTTTCCCCATTTTATAGATGAGGAAACTGAGAGAAGTTAAATGACTTTCCCAGGGTCGTAGAGCTAAGAAAGGTCTAACGCAGGATTTTAACTCTGGGCTTCCTGACTCTAGGTCCATTATTCTATCAACTATACTACCTACTTGAGTAGCATCTGTAAAGGACTCTGTATTTTATTTGTACTCAACAAATGTCAGTGAAAGAAAGAGTTTAAGTCTCGACTCGAAGATGCTGACTACCTGAGTGACCTTGGACAACTCGCCTCATCTGACTTGTCTGTACAATGGGCATAATAATGCTTACACAAGGATGTTGTAAGAAAAGGCATTTGTAAATCTTAAAATACTATAGAAATGGCAGCTATTATTATCAGTGAGAAATGGTTGGCCTTGCTCTTTGTATTGCACTGACCCACCATTTTGAGTCCTAATCTCCCTGATGCTGCAGCCACATCTGGATAGAACATTAGAATGCTAGATCTAGGAGGGATCCATTTTTCAAAAAAGCAACAACACAATTCACCTTTACTTTGGGGTTTACAAAGCACTTTCCTTCTACCCAGCAATCCCAGGATGTAGGCAGTGCAAATATTATTCCCATTTTACAGATGAGGAAATTGAGGCACCCTCCCCACAGCCACTCTTTCCTCTTCCTCCCCCCCCCCAAAAGCGCAAATTGAAAAACAAAAACAAATACCTCAACATTTTCTCCATAATCTGGCAAAACACACTGCCGAAATTGGCCGTATCTGAAAATGTTTGTCTTCTGCTTCTTAAATTTACCTCCTCTCTCTCAGGAGGTGAAGAGGCATGTTCCATCTTCTGTTCTTTTGGATTCATGGCTTCTCCCTGTGTTCTCACTCAGAATTTCAAAGTCTTTCAAAGTTGTTTCCTCTGTAACGATGTTATCATTGTGTAAATTGTTTTCTTAGTCTTGGCTTACTCTGCTCTGCATCCGTTCATAAAATTCTTCCCAGTTTCCTCTGAAATTATCTGTCTCATCATTTCTTACAGCACAATAATATTCCATCACATTCACATACCACCATTTGTCTATCTGCTCCCCAATAGGAAGACACCTCCTCAGTTTCCAGCTTTCGGCGACCATGAAAAGAGCCTCTACAAATATTTTTGTAAACATGGATCCTTTTCCTCTTTGATTTCTTTGGGGGGGGGCGGGAGAGCCTGCTAATGGAATAACAGGACCAGACAGTATATATACTTTGGGGCATAGCTCCAAGCTGCTTTCCAGAGTGGTTACATTTTTCTTTTTTGTATTCATTCATTCATTTCATTCAATAAACACTTATTAAGCACCTACTATGTGTCAAGCATTGTACTAGGTGTTGAGATAGAAAACTAAAGTGTCTGTTTTCAAAGAGCTTACATGCTATTATGAAACAACATTCATACAGATAACTAAATAGAAAATATATGCAAAGTAATTTTGATGAGGGAAGGGCACTAACAATTATAAGGAAAATTTCCTAGCTTTGGTTAAGGTAACTAGAGATAAATCCAGTGTATGTTTGGGGGTAGGGTGGAGGTAGATGGTGGTGCTGTGTGTGTGTGTGTGGGGGGTTTACCGGTAATCACTGATCTTATTATTATTTTGCTTTTTGGAGGGCAATTGGGGTTAATTGACTTGCCCAAGGTCACACGGCTAGTTTTTTTTTTTGTGTGTGTGTGTGTGTTAAGTGTCTGAGGCTGGATTTGAAATCAGGTCCTCCTGCCATGATCTATATTCACTATACCACCTAGCTGCCCCCTGTAATCACTGTTCTAGAGAAACATTTGTCCTCAGCCAGCCCAGAGCAAAAAGTTTACCATTATTTCCTTTCTTACTAAGAGAAAAAGGATGACCTTGATTCTCAGATTCTCTCTCAATATTTGCTTCTGATTAGTGAAGTATTAAAGTAGCTCCTTTAATACTCTCATCCTTGCCCACCCATGAGGATGACACAGGGGGCCCACCCAATGTCATGGGACTCCTCCTCATGTTCTCTTGACATTATATGAATAGTAATTGATCACATGTTTTGCCCATCAGTTGATTTGCCCTCTTGCTATGTGACTGGCTCATTTTCTTTTTTCTTTTCCTAGTAACACGTCTCTTTGATGACAGCATTTATTCTTCTACAGTATAATTTCTTATTTGTAATGGGTTCCAACCTGCTGACTTCCATCATGTTCTTCTCCATTGGGCAACTGTCCATGGATTCAGTTATATGAAAACAATAGTGGAGAAGGGAGCAGAGAGACAACTTTGCTTAGAAGAAAGAGTGGATGGGGAATCAGAAGACTTGGGTTCTAGTTCTGACTTGGTCAAACTACGGGACCTTCATCAAGTCACTTCCTTTCTCTAGGCCATAACTCCTCTGTCAAATAAGGTGGTAGGACTAGATAAGATCTAAGGACCTTTCAACTCTCACCTTCTATTAATCAACCACTCAACAAGAGTTTATTAAGCACTTATGTGCTGGGTACCCTGCTAGGTTCTGGGAATACAATCCAATTTTATGTTTCCAAGTCACTCTATTTTTAAAAATGGGTTGTTTTGGGAGATCCAGTGAGATCTCTATCATTATTTAGTTCTGCCCAGAACCCCTCAGTCATATATTGAGCACCACATGTCACTAGAATATGATTCGTTTGAATTTACAGAGTAGTTTTTCCATCTCTGCAGAATTGATTGTAGCTGTGACTGGCATCTCACCTCTAGGCACCCATGTGAATCACCCATACAGTGAATCCCCTTCCTAAGTAGCTAGAGCAGCACCAGCCCTAGAGTCAGGAAAATCATGAGCTTCATGACCCCGGGAAAGGCACTTAATATCTCGCAGCCTAAATTTCCCCATCTGTAAAATGGGGGTGATGATAATAGCACTTGCCTCCCAGTATTAGTTGTGGAGAGAAGAAGAGATCATGTTTGTAAAGTGCTTTGTAAATCTTAAAGCTCTGTATAAATGCCAGCCCTTGTATTATAGTTATTAAGTAAGCAGGCAGAGGAGTTGGCTTGGTGTGTGTGTTGGACCTTTGCTTAGTTCCCAGCCAACCAGTTTTTGAAAGAGGAGCCTGGAGGAGAATGGTTAAAATGGGGGAAAAAATAAACCACATCATTAACATGCATGCCATGTTTCTCCAGGAACATCACTGCAATACCATCTTTTCTGCAGCAGAGAGAGACAAACAGATAGAGACAGAGTCCAAGAGACAGAGAGATAAAGATAGAGAGATAGAGAATGAATGAGAGAGAGAGAGAGAGAAAGAGAGAGAGAGAGAGAGAGAGAGGAGGGGGAGAGAGAGAGAGAGAGAGAGAGAGAGAGAGAGACAGAGAGAGAGAGAGACAGAGAGAGAGACAGAGAGAGAGAGAGAGAGAGAGAGAGAGAGAGAGAGAGAGAGAGAGAGAGAGAGAGAGAGAGAGAGAGAGAGAGAGAGAGAGAGAGAGAGAGAGAGAGAGAGAGAGAGAGAGAGAGAGAGAGACAGAGAGAGAAAGACAGAGAGAGAGAGACAGAGAGAGAGAGAGACAGAGACAGAGACAGAGAGAGAGAGAGAGAGAGAGAGAGAGACAGAGAGAGAGAGAGAGAGAGAGAGAGAGAGAGAGAGAGAGAGAGAGAGAGAGAGAGAGAGAGAGAGAGAGAGAGAGAGAGAGAGAGAGAGAGAGAGAGAGACAGAGAGAGAGACAGAGAGAGACAGAGAGAGAGAGAGAGAC
>NW_027185764.1:9193958-9307145 GCF_028583685.1 Petaurus breviceps papuanus
GAGAGAGAGAGAGAGAGAGAGAGAGAGAGAGAGAGAGAGAGAGCTGCATTGTAAACTGAGCTTCTCCTAGGACCCTGGAAACATCAAGTGATTCTTTATGTGGCAATAGATTTGGTCCTGCCAGTCTGGGCCCCAGGCTCTCCTCCCTTTCCCTCCCCAAGCCTGAAATTCCATCCATTTATCAAACATCCAGATAAGAGCCCTGGCTGGCCCTGAACCCTGGAAATCTGTTCCAATCCGAGCCCATCGTCTCTCTGGAGGATTTCTTTCTTCTTAAATGGTGTTCAAAAGTACCCGGAGCTTTTGAAAAGAGGCCTGTCCCTGGAGACGGAGATTAAAAAGACGAGTGTGGAATTGGAGTTCTAGAATTGACTTTAACTTTTTTTTTCCTTTACTCCCCTCCCCCCTCTCCCCCCCAAATGGAGGAGAAGGCGGCATAGAGAGTGTAGTGTGAGTCACTCTTGTTATTCTCCTCATGCAGCAGGAAACATTTCTGTGAGTATAATGTATCACATGGTGAGATCCTGGGTTAGCTCTAATTGCTTCTATTTGCATAATGAAGCTGGACTGAGCATCCTGCTGGTATTTGAAAGGAGAAAATCAAAATCAGCTCCAGGTAAACAGTTCCCCCCCCCCATAATTTTGTCACTTGCTTCCTCTGTAAATGCTGAATACAGGCTTCTTTCTTTCTTTTTCTTCCTTCCTTCCTTTCTCTTTCTTCCTGTCTTTTTTTTTTTATCTTCACTCTCTTCTGAAGCAGACAGTGAACCAAGCCTTGGAAATCCACTCTCTATTAATGAGACTTAGCACTGAGCCGCACCCAGGTGCAGAATTCCTTCATCAGACAGGATGGAGGCAGGAATTCTATTTTTTGGGGGGGTAGGGGGGAGGAGAAGAGGAAAGAAAAGGTTCAAGGGATTTCTCAGGATGGGCAGTTGGGCTCCAGGTGTACTGATGGCCAGAATCAGGGTTTGCTTGGCATTTGTACTTGATGCAAACAGTTATTAGCAGGAGGCAATTATGCAGAATATGTGTTAGGTTCTTTCTTTCTTTTAAAGGAATTGTAACCTGTGGGAGGCAAAATGAAGTTTAGAAATCGGCTTCAAAGGAATCAGGCTCTCTACTGGGAATTGGTACAGATCTAATCCTGGCTTGGAAGCAGCTCTTAGCTTAGAGGAAGGCGTGCCCAATTTTCCCCAGTTTCCAAGCTTCGTTTACCCTGGCATGACTGCTGAGGACCACAGTGCTTAAAGGCCCAGGTGCCGAAGCTCCTTAAACTCCAACACCTCAAAGGTCCCTTCTAGCTCTCAAAATTCCATGCTCTCTTATTACTTCAAGAAGGAGGGGGGCAGCTTCCTTGGCCTTCAGGCATTCCCTTCCAGGCCACCAGAGGATCGTCTGATCCACCTTTATTAAGATCAGAATTTTTTGTTTTCTTTCATATTCTCTCTCTCTCTCTCACCCCCCCCTCCCCCCCCCTCCCTGTCTCTCTCCCCCCCTTTATGTCTGTCTGTCTCTCTCCCTCTCTCTCTCTCCTCTTTTCTCTTATTTCTCTTTTTTAACCAAAGGCAAATGGGTTTTATGGGCACATTGCCCTATTCTGCACCATTGGAGAAAGGTAGAGGAGAAAGGCATCTGGCTAGAGGCTAGGATGAGATCATCAGGTACTCTCCAGTCATCTGAGGGAGGGCTCTTTGTTGGTTTTGGGCACCATCATTTTTCTTTTGACCCACTGATTAATGGTGTAAAATTCACTCTTTTCCTCCAGCCACTGACCTGAGATATCTGTCCAGCCCATACCCTCAGTGAAATCCTATGACAAGACCTTAGTACTTAGAATATCTCTTGATGATGCTGGGCCAGGAATTAAAAAGATTAACTTTAAAATGTGCCAGGTCTTAATGTTGGGATGGCCAAATCCTAGCAGACTGTCACTGACCCAGCCCTGCATTTGGGAGGTCCAGGCCTCTAGGATGCAGCTGTCAATTTATATATCAGATGACTGATATCACCTACTATTATTTTTTTAATCTAGTTCAGTCCCCTTCATTTTACAGATGAACAAAATGAGAGCTCAGGGAAGTTAAAGGACTTACTGAAGGTTACACATGTAGCAGGCATCAGAGGTGGGATTCCAACCAAAGTCCTTTGGTGACTAGAGTCTGTGTTTTTTCTTTCTGCTGTACCACAAGACCTCCCATATGGACATGACCTCCTAGAACGAGGTATGAAGTCAATGCCGTTTGAACCACAGAGTCTCAGAGCTGAAAGGCATGACCTGGGCCTTAGAGATTATCCAAAGCAGGGGTTCATAACCTGGGGGTCTGTAGTACACCCAAGAGGTCAATGGATCAAATTTTTTCAAGGGGCGGAGATTACATTTTTATTTTCACTAACCTTTAACTGAAATTGAAATTTTCCTTCAATTACAAACCATGTAATATAGACGACAAACATTTAGTTGTAAAATAACAAATTTTATTCTGAAAAAGGGTCCCTAGTCTTCTTCCCCCAAAGAGTCCATGACACCAAAAAGCATCTAACACAACTCTCCCATTTTACAACAGAGGAAAGTGGAGCGATAGAGCAATGGGGAGAATGCTGGATTTCAGTTTGAAACCCAGCTCTGCCACTTACCTACCTGTGTGGCCTTGGACAAATCTGAGGACCTTGGTTTCCTTATGTATAAAAAGAGGAAACTAGACCCGATGACCCCTGGAGCCTCTGCTGGCTCTAATCTGAGGATCCCATGAGGCCCATAAGAGAAGTCTCAGGGTGGCTTGGTGACACAGTGGCTAGAGCACCGGCCCCGGAGTTAGGAGGACCTAGCTGTGTGACCTTGAGCAAGTCACTTAACCCCAATTGCCCTGCCTTCCCCCCTACTCCCAAAAAAAGAGAAATCTCATCTAACTAGAAGCCATCTGAGCTAGTTAATGGCTAGGGATGAATTCTGTCATCCCCTCAGCTAACTTCCATGTTGAGGGAAGTGTTCCTCTGTATTCTATTTCCTCCCTTTCCCTTCCCTTTTCTCTCCTACCTCCATTATCTGCTGTAGACTTTATAAGGCCTGATTCTGGTTAAGAAGAAAGTGGGCCCAGCAAACAATGTTAGATCAAAAGCACCTAGCAACCTGACCTCTCCAAATTTAGCTGGGGGCTAAGGGGTTGTTGCAGACCCTCTGATACTGACTCCAGCTTCCACAGGGAAGGGGGTCAGATGACTTAGAGAGTGAGATTCATCGTGCTGGCTGACAGGTCAGTAATTGCCCACCGAGGGTCCATATGTATTTGTCTCTCTACTCCCAGAGAGCTGCTGATACATGGCTTATTTTCCCCAGGGCCCGGCGGTACAGTGGTCACGTATTAGTCTAAGCAACCTACCTTCTTCTTGGTGAGATCCATGGGGTGATGAATGATCCATGGGGCATGCAACTGTCATCAGTTGTAACTTGGTCTATACTAATGAGGGTTCAATAAACAAACAAAAACGCAACAGAAAAAAAAAAGGGTCCTAAGCAGGTTCCTTTTTTCAGTGGGACAGTTGGTGTTACCTTTTATGATCCAACTGCAGAGAGCTCCCACCCCCAACCTGACCTTTTTTGCTAGGCCCCCTTAGACTTAACATTTTTCGGGGAGTAAGCTGAGTGGAGTATTGCCCAAGTGTGAGTACAGGGGTACCACAATGAGAATACTCAGCTGCAACTGTAGTCCAGGCAAGGGAAAGACTTACAGAAACCACAAACATCCATGGCAAAGGGCATGTCACCTGGATGGATCACAGACCCAGCTAGAAGCTTCAGACAGGATAGGATCTCTAAGATCCTCTAACAGAACTATAACCAGGCTTTGCCCTAGAGCCCTAAAATTTGGAGGGTGCTGCCAGAGCTTGGTAGTACAGAAACAACAGAGCTTAGCACCAAGTTTGCAAGAATAGTTAGAGTAGGAGGCTACAACGGAATGTTCTTTCCACCCCCATCCCACCCCCTCCATTCTATAGCACTCCAAGTGGGCTCCTCAGCCTAACCTTGCCGGGCTCCCCTTCCTTTCAGTGCTGCCTGCCCCAGATAGCTCGGTGGTGCTGCTAGGCACCCCTCTGGCTTTCTCACCTAGTAAAGTGCCCTAGGGAGCTATCACACTGTCCAAGTGTGTTTTCCTAAGATCCATCCTTTTACCTGATTTGGGGAGGCCAGGTTCAGGCTGGGCCAGGGCTTGCTGCCTTTTTATACTGACTCATCCTGGCCTCTGGCTTCTTTTCTGTTCTCTGAGTCTTCTCCATTTATGCATCAGTTTTGGCCATGAACTGCCACCATGAGTCAGGGACCTTGTACCATTCACCTGACTCCTTGCTGATGGGGGAGGTGGGGGTGCAGCAGTGGCACAGCTTGATAGGGAGAGAACGGTTAAGGTCATTGATGTTTTAGCTCAGATGTGTTTAGTCTAGAGAAGAGAAGACTTCGGGGGTTGTGCTAGCTATCTTTAAATATTTATAGGATTATCATATGGAAGAGGGATTAGGTTGACTTATTGTGCTTGGTTCCGGAGGGGAGAACTATTGCTAATGGGTGGGAGCTCCAAGGAGGCATCTTTCAGCTCGCATAATGATGAATGTTCTAACAATTAGAGGTATCCACCAGCAGAACAGACTTTCTTGTCAGATAGTGAGTTTCCTGTCATAGGAGGTGGTCAAGAAAGAAGAGAGCTAATCACTTGTTGCAGATGTTATCAAAAAGATTCATCCATCAACCAGTTGGACTAGATGACATTGGAAGCCCCTTCTAAGCTCCAAGGATTTCTTATTGTGTTATCCTGTCTCCCATCTGGTTAATCGGCCAACAACAATAATAGCTAATATTTATATAGTGCTGTAACATTTGCAAAATGCCTTACACAGATCATCTCATCTGATCTTCAAAACAGCCCTGTAATGTAGGTGCTGTTATTATCCCCACTTTACATATGAGGAAACTGAGTCAGGCAAAGGATAAGTGACTTACCCAGGGTCACATAGGTGAGTATCTGTGTGGCATGAGTCAACCTCAGTTCTTCCTGACTCCCAAGTCCAGCATTCCATCTGCCTCTGCTGCCTTGCAAGCTCCGGAGAGAATGAAAAATGTATTTGGAGGAGCCTCTTGGGTGATTTTGGTTGGTGGGAAAGGGACTTTTTTTTTCCAGGAGAGAGATTGCCTTTCTCATCTTCCTGATAAAGTAGAAGAGACAGTTTCTTTCAAGCCCCCGATGTCTTGTCCTCAGACTCTTAGAACTCTTCCCTTACCTCTTCCCCCATAATGCACTTGCCTTCAGGTACACAGAATAAAGAGAGAATAACTATATTTTTCTTCAGTGTCTTTGATTTGGTTGTACGGCCTCTGTGGCATGTGTGTCTGTCTGTGTGTGTGTAACTGTAAACCCTTCAAAGACTTATAAGAAGCTTAGTATTGCTTAGCATTCTTTAGTGAGGCTGGGGGGCCAGGACCATCCCTCACTGTTTCAGTAGAAGACTGAAATAAATCAGACCCCTTTTGAGTTAAGGAGGAGGAGTTTAGACTGACTGTATTCCTACAAGCCTTAGGTCTTTTTAAAGGCCTCCTGGCAAAGCCAACTCCCCCCTTTCCCAGCTGGCTCCCTAATTACAGCAGGCAATATTATGGAATCATATATGTCCAGCTAGATGGGACTTTCAAGGTCATTGAGTTCCTCCCCTCCCCCCCTTTCATTTTCTGAAGCCGGAAACCTAGGCCCCAGATAAGTGGTGGTGGATTCCAAATCAAGCATTCTTTCCACTGTACCTAAAACAGTGTGCCTCGGGCCAGTGGGCTGACTGTCTATCCTAGGGACAGCTTGAGATGTCTTCCCAGCCTTGGGCAGCCTCCTGTCCCTCCAGGGACTGACTCGGTGCTGCTGGAAGCTGCAGCCAAGTTGAAATGGCCCAGTTCTCCCATTTCTAAACTGACTGCAGTATTCAGGAGAGTCCTGTGCATAAGAGAAAATCACCAGGCTCTCTTAGGCTTGGGAAAACGTTAGTCTCTTCACTCCTGATAGGGAGAATGCATTCTTTCTTCACCAGGACAGAGGATGGTGCTTTACCTCCTGGGCCCCACAGCAGCCCTATTGGGGTAGGAGGAGATGGGAGGGAGAGACAGAGAGAGAAAAAAAGAGAGGGGGGAGGAGAGGGGAGGGGCTTCAAGCTGCCTTGGTGGTGGTGTTTTTTCCAGGGTTTTAAAAGCATTAATTACCTTTTAATCTATGTCAACATGCCCCAAAGCTCCTGCAAAGAGCCCCTTTTTCTGAATGTTAGGAATACATCCAGCCACTAGCAAGGAAAACCAGAATGGAGACGCACTAATGGTTGGTCAGCCCTGCATTAACCTCCCTCGGTTGAGAACTGGGTTAAGTTGGTCTTTCAGAAACCAAATCCCCTAGCACGGAAATGTTCTTCCCCCTTTCCCTCCAGCTCCAGTCCTGCCCAGCGTAGGGCTCAAGGTTTGCTTCAGAGCCCTGCATCTCTAAGTTTCTATGGTGATGGTGGAATTAGGTACCAGTGGGTGTCGCTAGAGTCTACAGAATAGACGGGCTGGCTCCCTGGGAGAGAGGTGGATTTACTAGAACCAGCAAAGACCCTAAACATTGGCTGTTAGATTCCTTGTATAAACAGCCTTACTGTACAACAGCAGTCCCTTTTTATCACAGCTGTGCTTACCATTCGTATTTATGTGTTCTTCCTTGGCTGCCATTGTCCCAGCACTTAAAGCTTTCCATCTGAAAACACACACACACACACACACACACACACACACACACACACACCTCACAATGGCACTGAATAAAGCCCCTTTTAAGATCTGAGTAGATGGCCAAGCTTTCTTCAGCTGTAGAAGGTCATTTCTTCTGAGTTCTGGTGCAAAGGTAGAATGGAAGCAGTTGTTGACTGCTCAGTCCCTGGATATGTATTGGGTTCTTTGAGGGTCCTGTTCTCTTAAATCAATATGACCTAGAATAGACGAATGAACTTGGTAGACTCTTCCACAAATTTGCCGCCACGACCTTAGGAGAAGTTCCTTCTACTCTCCAGGGCTTCCTTTTCTCCTCTGTAAAATGAGGGGGTTAAATTAGATGTTCTCTAAGGTCTCTCCTCTCTGACTGGACATCTGGCTCTAGCTCACCATGATCCACTGTAACGGGATGAAGTGAGAAAGATGAGACACCTAGTAATGGCCTTTGTGTCCTGGCTGAGTTAGAAGAGGCCCTGGTCAAGACAGGAAGTGTTTCACTAATACACTTGTTAGTGAAGCTGTGAATTAAACCAGCTGTTCTAGAGATCCATCCTTGGAATCATGAAAGAAAAGTGACTAAACTGTGTGGGCCCTTTGACCCAGCAATCGACGCCACTCCTGGGAATATATCCCAGTGAAACCAAAGACAAACAAAAATATAATATATCCAAAAGCCAAAGACAGAAATAAAAATAGAATGTATACCAAAAGCCAAAGACAGAAACAAAAATATAATATATCCAAAAGCCAAAGACAGAAACAAAAATAGAATGTATACCAAAAGACCCATAGAAACCTTCCTTGCAGTTTCACAGGACCAGAGATCAAGAGCTGGAAGTCATCTTTGTGGCTAGCTAGTCCAACTCAGAATTTAAGTGACTTGCCTAAAGGTTAGAGACAGAGGAAGGCTTTGACCCCAGGTTTTCTGACTTCAAATCCATTGTTCTTTCACAGTGCACTACACTTAGAGCAAACAAAGTGGGTACCCATCCGTAGGGGAATGACTAAAAATAACTCTGATATATGAATGTAACAGGCTATTTTTGTACAGGAAGAAAGGACAAATATAGGGAATTCAGAGAAATATGGAAAGATTTCTGTGGATACACAGAATGAAATAAGATCTAAAATAATAATATACATGAAAAGATCACTAAAAGGAAGTCAGATTCTGCATAATTGAAAGAACGTGAATGATCCCAAAGAACTGATAATAAATCACACATGCCTCCTTACTCTCAGAAGAGGTGGGCAATTCTAGGGCAGAATGCTGTGTATGTTGTCAAATGTAGTCATGATGTGGAGTGTTTTTTGCTTAATTGTTTATCTTTGTTCTAATGGAGGGCTCAGTCTGGATGGGGGAGAAAAATGACTATGATATAAGGAGAAAAGGCATTAATAATATATATGTATGTGTGTGTGTATTGCTTTTTGGAGGGGGAGAGGCAGGGCAGTTGGGGTTAAGTGACTTGCCCAAGGTCACACGGCTAATAAGTGTTAAGTATATATATTTTAAATCCTGAAAGTTATTGGCACCTTGTGGACTCTGGTTGTTCTGCTGAAACACCTCTGAATTAAGAGTGACGGGGGGAAGGATCTCCATGGATGTAAAAGTGAAAGCCCGGGAGCCAGGAGACCCCAGTGCTCATCTTGGCTACAGGATTCTGGAAAAGTCATTTCTCCTCTTTGGACATCATTTACCCTATCTGTGAAAATGAGAGGTTTTGGAGTTAGGGAGACCTGGGTTTAAACCCCCCCTCAGATATTAGCTGTGTGACCCTGGGCAAGTCACTTGACCTCTCTCATTCTCAGTCTCTTTGGCTGTAAAATGGGGGTATGGGGGCAAGACATTGGACTCAATGACCTTCCAAGACCCTTCCAGCTCTAAATCTATGATCCTGGATGTTCCTTTCTGTCTCAAAGTTCTAGCACTCAATGAGTTCTTTTTTCTCCTTGACCCAGTGATCTCTGGACAGCACCACAGTATGATGAGTTTAGAATCGGTTCCTATACCATATAAATCCCATCATTGGTAGAAGATGGTGTTGAAGGGTTAATCTCCATGCATTACAAATAGCAAATAAAGCCAGCATGGACTCAGGCACCAGTCACTGCCCCATGTATGAAGTCCCAACCTTTGGGTCTCCTTCTCAATGCTGAAGCTCCAGCGGTGGCTTAGTCATCCCACAGGTGAGTTTGCAGTCAGCCTTATCAGTTCCATCTTCAAATGCCAGAGAGGAAGGGGACTTTAGAGATAAGCTAATCTAGAGAGATGAAAAGTGACTGGAGAAGGTCACCCAGCGAGGATCAGGACTTGGATTCAAACCCAGACCTTCTCGTTCTAGAAGCTGTTTTCACTGTGCACCTCAGCTCTCTCCATTCCTCCATTATTCCATGCTCACAGACCACCAGCAGGTGCCATTGGGTGCCAGACCATGGTAGGAATGCCGGCTGGAGAAGCAAAGAAGCAAAGTCAGGCTTGGTATAAGGAAAACCTTCCTCATGATGAGAACTGCAACAGGGGGTCTCCCTTGACCTTCAAGCAAAGGTTGGGTAAATCCTTGTTGGGTTATTGCAGAGAGACCCCAGACTCTGAGGTCCCTTCTCACTCTGAGATTCTGTGACTGGTGACTGGCAAGCAATTAACTAAGGTGAAGCTGGGGATCTCATTCTACACCCCAGAGATGTTGTTAAATCTAGGAATAAGCTGGGACTGGTTTTTACTTCTTATGTCTTTAGGGAGACTGAGGACAGGCCCTCAGAAATAATGCCAGCAGAGATGTTTACAGTGTCTCTGCCCTAAGGAGGTGCCCAACGCTTAGTTTTCGTGGGTGCCCAAATTCTCACTGCTCAGCTGTGGGAAAACTGGTAAGCATTATTAGTCCCATTTTATAGATGGGGAAACTGAGTCAGCACAGCTTGTATGCTACCTGACAAAGAATTTGAGGTGATGTCATTGCAGAGGAGTCAGAATTCACTGGCAGTGCCTGTCTCCATAGTGTATAAGCCAATTGAAGGATTTTTAACGTATTTGGCATGGAATCTGAAGTGTTTGGGACTGATTAGATCAGGGCGGTCCCATTCTGAAGGTGCTTCCATTAGACCTTGGCATTAGAGTGCAGGTCACAGCAAAGGAGCAGATCATTACCATCCAGGGCCCCCCGGGACTAGATTAATCAGCGCCTCTCGCCCTTCCCCCAGCACACGCGCTGCCGTCCTCTGAACACATCACGGCTTTCCTGAGGAAAAATGCTGAGTCTAGACCTTTTCCTAAATGAGTGCCTTCTGCAAACATCATTAGTTTATTTTTCTATAGAAAGAAAATTAAAGTTAAGGAGAAGGGTTGGCGAATTTACATGGGCAAGGAATGGATATTACACTCTTCCAGGGATCAATCCAAGAAAAAAAACCCAACAAAATTTCCTGATTCATTTCCAAGAGGCTACAGTCTGCCAGTTCTGCCTTGGCGAACCGTATTCTTGCTATATAAGTGAGGGGATGGGGGAGCCCATCTCAGAGGCCACAGTGCTGGACCTGGTGCTCTACCTCTGGACCACAACCAAGCCCTATCTTGGCGCTCAGAGACATACAGGAGCCTGATGGATAAGGGGCTATGAATGAGGAAGGGGGTCTTTTTCTTGCCTTCCCTTGGAGTTGGTGGCCAGGTTCTTTCTTACTCTCCCCACTGAAGCCAAGGACAGACGTTTCATTTCAAGAGACCCATGGGTAAATGGTGCCAGGAATGTGGAGGATTTTTCTTCTCTCATCCATCCTCTTAGAAAATTGAACCTTGCAGGTAGCCGGTCTTGGAGGCCCTGAATATGGAGAACAGACCCTTCTTGGCTCCTATGATGGCATGATTCATAGAGGAGCCTCCCCCCGCCAAGGTCCAGGTCACTGGTGTCAGAGCAATCAGAGAAGAAAAGCCCAAGAGGCCAATTCATCCATCTCTCCGCCAGGGAAGGGCCCTGATGTCATGTCCTTGGGCCCAGTGGAAAATAGGCCATATAAGAAGGAAAGTGCAGATGAAACCACATTATCCTGTTAGGGCATTTAGAGGGAAAAAGAAAAATGCTAAAGATTCACTTTTGGATAACATGGGATGGTTCTAACACTCACAACTTGAGATGGAAAGCAGATTACTCGAATCTTTCTAATCCAACTCTTACCTGCCTGACTCAGTTGGTTTTTTTTTTTTAATTTGGTTTGGTGCCTTTTCTTTCTTTGTTTTTTTTTTTTTTTGGTGGTGATGCTTGTTTTTTAACTGCCAGGTAAATGAGTTTCTAATAGGTACATTACCGAGAATAATGGTGTTTCCCAAGTGGCCAGTTAGGTTAATTATAGGTGTGTGTTCATTAGGGAAATCCCCAGGGACAAATGTTCCACCCTCTGTCCAATGGGGAACGGAGTGATTTGAATCCAAACTAGGTTGAAGGAATCTTTGGTAGGGTGGAACCAGGGTGTGGCAGCTGAGACTTCTGCCTTAGGCCCCCAGACTGAGGCAGTTGGAGGGGGAAGACACTGGATATCATCCAAACTTTTCTGGCAGTGACTGATTCCTCCAGGGGAAGGGAATGCCCCTTCTGGAATCATTGCCTCAGGTCTAGGAGGTCCCCAAGGCCTAATGAAGATAATATCTAACCCCACATACCACATACCCTAAGTCTGAACCTCTTGGGTACCAGAGAAGCTCTCTTGTGGCCCTGCTGATATGCTACACATTGCAACAACATGGGCAGAAAAGAAATTATGTTGATTTCACAAACATTTCTTAGTGCCTGCTAATTTTAAAGGCACTGCTGTTCAGTCATTCTTCAGTCATGTCTGACTGTGATCCCATTTAGGGTTTTCTTGGCAAAGATACTGCCATTTCCTTCTCCAGCTCATTTTACAGATGAGAAAACTGAGGCAAACGGGGGAAGTGACTTGCCCAGGGTCACACAGCTACAGAACTCAAGATGAGTCTTCCTGATTCCAGGCCTGGAACTCTGTGCACTATGGCGCCATCTAGCAGCAGCAGGCAATCCCAAAATGAGAAAGACCGTACCTGCCTACAAGGGGTTTGCAATCCTGTTTAGGAAGAGAAGTCTGGTACACAAATAACTAGACAGCCTGAGTAACCTATCCACTGATTAAGTGCTTAGTATTCAGATCATAGGTGCATGATGTTGTAGCAAGGAGGGGCCTTAGAAGCCATCCAGTTCAACCTTCCCTTTCACAGATGAGGAAAACTGAGGCTCATAGGTTTAAAACTAAGCTCATATATAAACAGGAAGTATCGAGGCCAGGATTCACACCCAGGGCTCCAGCACAGGGGAGGGCTCACCTCTGGGAAGGATGAACAATCCGATCGAGGAAGCAGAAAACCAGGTGACCCCTGATCTCAAGGGCTAGGGGAGCAGAGTGTGTGTGTGTGTGTGTGTGTGTGTGTGTGTGTGTGCACAACATGGAAGTATCAGCCACACACAAGCAGGGGTGTGTTGCAGACAGTTCTAACAGCTGGAGAAAGACTGTTAAATTTTCAGTGTGAGTATTTACACCTTGGAGACTGGCAAATGCTACAGGGCTTGATTTACTGTTTTGTTTATTGTCTAGAACTTACAAAAGTGATGGAGAAAATATTAATAATGCAGATTCAACTTAAAAGTGTCTCCTGCGTTCTCCTCCTTCTCATTCTTCTTCCTTGTTCTTTTTGGGGAGCTAGTTGTTAAGTATTTACCAGCACATTCCAATATACATACATTTTGGGCGGCAAGGGTAGTTTTTAACAATTTGGTAAAATCAGGCAAGGCCTTTTATATAGAGAGTTCCTAGAATGGAGCCTTGAAGGGAGTTAGGGGTTTCTTTTTTTCTTTCTCTTTTTGGAGGCAATCAAGGTTAAGTGACTTGCCCAGGTTCACACTAGTAAGTGTCTGAGGCTGCATTTGAACTCAGGTCCTACTGACTCCAGGGCAGATGCTGGAGTTTTAAGAGACAGGGATGAAGAAAGAAAGAGAGCATTCCAGGCATGAGGGCTGGAGATGAACTGTCTTATACTGAACATCAAGTGAGCCAGCTGGGTTAGACTGTATAGCGTTGGTGGGAGATGGAGGGTCAGGGAGGGGAATGTGTATAGGCTGAAGCCAGACTATGAATGATTTTAAAAGCCAAACAAAAGATTTTATTTTTATCCTAGGAGTAATGGGGAGCCACTGGAACTTCCTGAGCAGGGGAGTGACTGGTCAGATCTGTACTTCAGAATTTCAATTGGATTAGAGAAGGGAGGGGCCAGAGGCAGGGAGATCTTTTAAGAGGAGAGCACAATATTGTGGGTGAGAGGTGATGAGTGTCTAACCTCAGGTGAGGGAAGGGCTTCACAGAAGAAACATTTGATTGGGCCTTGGAAGAAAGGGAGGATATCGGTCTGCAAAGATTGGAGGCCGGAAATAAGGGATTAGATCATGAGGCTGGAGCTCCAAGAGCAGGCAGACTGACTAGACCCTTGGGCAGCCCTGAACAAGGAAATGCCACCTTAGGTGTCTGTTCCTTCTCCTTCTCCTGCCAAGATACTTCATCATGAGGAACACGATGTCCTCGGCAGGGGCTGGCTGCCCCATCCGGAAGGAGAACCAAGAGCCATAAAAAGGGAGAGCATCAGAGTCATGACTCCTGGATGCCTCTCCTAGGGCAAGAAACAAGTTCCTTAAGGTTTCCCTCTACTTAATTTACAGCAGAAAATTTATATCTTTTCCAGCTGCAGCAGCATCCTGAATGCTAGGCCCGGACTATGCTTATCTGACCCATCCTTGAGAAGGAGGGAAATTTTATTAAAGATGATGATAAAGTACCCTAATATATTGCCTAAAGAAAGTGCGGAGGGACAGTGGTGACTTTGTTCACTCTTTAGATGTCTGGTCTAGTATGTGTTACTGCCGCCATAACCAAGGAGGCGTGGGGACAGGAAGGCAGCTCAGCCCCAATGGGAATACCAATCTTTCTCTGACTCTGGGACTGCCTGTAAGCAGCACAGATGAGTAGTAAGAGCCCCAGCCTCTGGGCTGCTATTAAACCAGTCCCCAAGCTGTGGTTATAGAATTCAGTATGTTGAAGGTGCTCAGGAGGACCAAGGGAGACCTCATGGCGAGTCCCTCAGTACCAGCCAAGGAAGTCTGTCAGCTTTCTCTGTGTATCTTTGTTGGGTGCATATGTGTGTCCCTGTCTTACTTGTTATGTCACTGTATCCTGCCTGAGAAGTCCTAAGCGCAGGATATGCCGGAGGGCTGGGCAGTGATGAGTCTATGTCACAAGCAACAGCTGGGACCATGCCAACAGCTTTTAAACCCTCCCCTGGTGTCTCAGGCGTGCCCTCGTTGGAACCTGTGGGGCCCTGACCTATGCTTTAGCCACCACAAACCTTAAGAACCAAGCTAGATTTCCTCTTCCCACCCTACCCTCAACTTTTTTTTCATTTAAAAAAATTTTATTTTTGATAACTTTCCAGAATTTATTCATTTTCAGTTTTCAGCCTTCATTTCCACAAGATTTTAAGTCCCAGATTTTCTTTAAAAATACTGATTTAGTGCCTACTGTTTAGGAGGCAGCATGGGAAGGAACTACAAAGAAATGAAGGCATTTACAGCCTGGTTGGGGAACAAGGCTTAACATATATTAACAGACCAGTTTATTGGATCCTTAACCTAGAACTGGAAGAGATCTCAAAAGCCTTCTCATCCAACCCCCTCATTTTACAGATGAGGAAACTGAGGCTAGGTGAGATGGTTAAGTGACCTGAATGAGTAGTTAAACAAAAGCATTAAAAAAGGATACAAAAAAATGCCGTGACTCGTTATAACAGTTGCCCAAGTGAGCAGTTGTTTAATCATGTCCAACTCTTTGTGACCCCATTTGAGGTTTTCCTGGCAAAGACACTGGAGTGGTTCACCATTTCTTTCTCCAGCTCATTTTACAGATGAGGAAACAGAGGCAAACAGGGTGAAGTGACTTGCCCAGGGTCACACAGCTAGTGAGTGTCTGAGGTCGGATCTGAACTCAGGAAGATGAGTCTTCCTGACTCAGGCTTAGTGCTATACCCACTGAGCCACCTGGCAGTGAGCAGTTAGCATCCTAACATTATTGAAGAGCTAGGGTTGGTGATCCCTTCTGCTGCAGCCATCCGGGGTGGCTTAATAAAGGTGTGGTGCTTGAGTCTGGCATTGAAGGATGGATAGGATTTTGATGGCTAGAAAGGAGGAGGGAGGAGGGGAGGAGACTCGTTGTTGGGGATGAGGGAAAAAGAAGACAGATGGGAACAAAGGCAAGAAACTTGTTTAGGGGAAAGTGGGGTGTCCAGCCTGGCTGAGTTTAGTAGGAAATGAGGCTGAAAAGGTAGGCAGGGACCAGATTATGGAGAAGAAAGTCCCAGGCCTCCCACGTCAGTGTATGATTACCCCTAACCCATCATTTTCTGGGGAAGGGGAGAAAGAGAGGACGACAGAGCCAAGGCTGACTGTACAACCACCCGGGGAAGACATTCCTTTCTGGTCTGAGCATCTTCTCCTTCTTCATCCTCTTCCTCCAGACAAGTAAGTTCCTGTTCTTCTAGCAAAACCCCCTCCCCCCACCTGAACCCCAGGCTTGGGGCACTAGGACCCTGAAACCACTCAAGGCCCCCAGAGCCCAGCTATGTTGAAGCAAAAGATTTCAGTTAAGGTTAAAGGGACGCTGTCAAGATAAAAATCACATCTATTTCCATGTCCTCTCTGGTGTTATTAATAACCCTCCGGATTATTAATGCTGAAATAATTTGTGCTCTCGCTCTGCAGTCAATGATGTTTACGGGTTTGGGTTTTTTTTTTTCTTTTTCCTTTGCACTCTCAGATGGTGAGATTCAATTAGGCTGGTCCATGGGGGTGTATTTCTGGTCTGATTTGTCTTTGTGTCCCCCCGGGTGCCAGTCAAAGGTTGTAGGAGTTGGGGTTTAGAACATTTAAATTAAAGGAGGGGTCAGCATGGCGGGGAGAGAGAAGAAAAGTAATTCCATTATTCGGTTTTCTAAAACTTTTTTTTTTTATTTTTTGGGTAACCAAATCATCCCTGGAGATCAGCTTCCTTCCATGTATCTTAAAAAAAAAATACATGGGGAGGGAGAGCTGGTGATTTTGACCTTAGGTGCTTTGTCATCTTTTAGCTTTAATTGTGGTCATTTTTAGTTCTCTATGAGGTGGGTATAGAGGCTTCACAAAGCCCTCCCATGGGCCTCCGGGAAAGATTGTGTCTCTACTGGATGGGCTTTAGAACATGCAAGGAATATCCCCCAAAGGGAAAGAGAAGAAATGTGCCACTGGTCTCAGTAATGAGGGTCCTGCCCTCCCTGACATTAGTCAGTTTCCTTGGGATGGCTCATCATCTCGGGAAAGGGTAGGAGAATGGCCCCAACAGCTTCCCCCCTACCCCCACCCCAGCCTAACCGGTGTCCCTGTATCTCCTGCTGTGTTCCTTGTCCCCCTCCCCCAACGTTTGTATCTGTAATCATTCTATAGCTGAGCTCCTCCTGGCCTGCTGAGAATGGACGCCCATTAAATCCACACACTTAACTAAATGCACTGTCTGTAATGAAGCAAAGCGAGGAATGACCACTTACAATACCAAATAGAACAATACTAACTGCTCAAAATGACCCAGACTTCTTGTCCTCGCTCTTCCACACATTACAAATAACCATTCAGGGCGAACACTGACATAAACAATTAACAAGAGATGTCCCAGGATGAAGAGATCAGGCTTGAAGGTAAGGCTTCCAAAGCATTCATGGGATCTTATGATGCTTAGAGAGAAAACGGGCCTTTCAAGATCAGCTTGTCCAACTCCTTCATTTGACACATGGCGGAGTGGAGATCCCCTAGAGGGGAAGGGACTTGCCCAGGGTCTGAGTGTGACTTGGTGAGTCAGGATTCAAACCCTCTGGGTTTCTGCTCTCCACAGAAGACAGCTCACTTTTTTTTTTTTGCCAAACTGTTTTCCTCCATTACTTCTAGAACATTCTGCAGCTTCTTTCTCCCCTGTTCTCCTCAACTCTCTTTAAACCCCTAATTGCTCTTCAAGGACAGAGGTCCTAGATTCTAGCATGAGTTCCTAATCTTATGTCTGTGAACTTGGAAAAATAAATAAAGAAATGTCAAAATATTTTGGAGATACCCTATTTCCCAGAGCTAAGGCCCAGAAAAGCAGGCTGTGCCCTGAGCTTGGCATAACAAAAGTCCTTTGCTCTCTGAATGATATCACCTTCTGGCAAAATGTAGTGTGTGGACCAGCACCAGGTGTTCACTGAGGGATTTAGCTCCCCCTATTTCCCAGGGCCATCGTCAGATGTTCACAATCCCCGTTCCTTATTACTACTGGGCATTGAACTCCTGTTCCTGTCTCAGAACTCTGGTTCTGTACTCTGAAGCGTAATCACTACCCCCAAGACTTGAGACAATGACTCTTCTCATGGAACCCAAGAATGCCTATACTGTCCCAAGAAATGCCAGCCATGAGAACTGTCTCAAGACCCAAGAATGATTGTGTAGTGGTCCAACCCCTTTCATGTATGTATATAAGTGCCCCCAGCATCAGCATAGTTAAGTCCTCCTTTGTAGGAGGGGGTTTCCATTTGCAGACACCATTTTCCTCACTCTGAAATTAATTGAACTTCTGTTTGTGTCCTGACACACCTGTCTCTAGCCTGCTCTGTCTTAGCTCTGACCACCCACAGGTTAGAGGCCAGTTCTGGTCCAACTGACAGAAAGAACCCCTGAGCTATCTCCTCAGCTTTTTACCTGGAGACCCAGCCCTGCTGGAATGGCTCCTGACTGCTTTTTTTTTACTGAATGTGATTCGTTTCCTGCCCTGTACAACAAACCTGTCCTGCATTGTGGGAAGTGATAAAGGAAATAGAAATCAGTCAATCAACAAGCACTTATAAAACATCTACTGTATATGAGGTACTGTGCTAGGCCCTGAGACAAAAGCCAAAGCAATATACACATACACACACATATATGCATATATATTATATTTATTATATATGTCATTTGGAAGAAAAAGGAGGAACATAGGGCTCACGTAGGAAGCTGAGCGAGCCTTGAAGGAAGCTAGGGATTCTAAGAGGCAGATGTGAAGAAGGAAGGCACTCCAGGGAGGGGGAAGAGCTAATACCAAGGCATAGACTCTAGAGATAGACTACTATGTGCAAGGAATGGCAAGAAGGCCAGTGGAGCCAATTCAACAGAGTGGATGAACGTGGTGAAAGTAGGACTGGAAAGGTAGGAAGGGTGCTGGATGGTGAAGAATTCATTCCTTGATAGCACCATTTATCGAGGTTTTTTCGTTCTCCGTCCCTTCCTCTTCACTGACTATCACTGACCCGTAGAGAGGAGACACATATACAGCCAAAAGAATAGCAGGGTGTGTGTGTGTGTGTGTGTGTGTGTGTGTGTGTGAGTGTGTGTGTGAGTGTGAGTGTATGTGTATGTGTGAGAGTGTATGTGTGTGTGTGAGATGGGTAGTTTGCCCAAGGTTACAAACAAAAGAGTCTGATCCTAGAAGTCATAGGTAGCTCCTGGAGTTTATTGAAGGGGTAGGAGGTGACATGGTCAGACCTGCCCTTTAGGAAAATCACTTTGGATGGGAGGATGTTTCACTAGGCGAGAACAGATATGGGCCAGGACGATAATGTTTCACTAAGCCTGAACTGTATGGGACATAACAGTAAGAAGGGAAATAACCTTGGGTTCCTGTTTTAGAGAAACTTAATAGTCTTCATTCATTCATATGAGAAATGCCCCAAAGAAGCACAAAGTGCTATGAAATCTGATGGAGAAATCACCCTCCAGCTGGGAAAACACGAGCCAGTATGAACAGTTCTGTTTCTACTGACTTACTTCCTAGGAATTCTGATGGCAGAATTTGAAAAGCAACATTCCTGGCTTTGGTTCAGTGTCCTATTCCCAAAGACAGGGGATCCATTATTCCAAAAAGGCTTACGAGGCAGAGGCAGCTCTCACATCGTCCTCCAGAGTAGCTTGTGCCTAAGCCCACAAACAAGGGAATCTGTCTCTTCACATCTCTGGATTCCCTAGGGGAAGCTGAATCTTCTATTCACTTTCTTTACTGTCAGGTCAGTCAGGTCTAAAACGAGCCTTTTGCAAGTCTATGGAGGAAAGTGGGCTGCTTACACTTTTTCTCTGTTCCAAGAGTGTAATTGATCCCATCATTTTTCTTCAGCCTTACATGAGCGGCACTCAAGACAAACTGGTGTGTGTGTGTGTGTGTGTGTGATGTGTGTGTGTGCATGCAGCCCATGCATGTGTATGTATGTGCATGTGTGCATGTGCGTGCGTGTGTGTATAAACACAGGAGTCACAGGATCGAGAGCTTGAAGGGAACTTTGAAACCATCATCTCATCTGACCCCCTCACTTTACAGATGAGGTCCAGAGAGGTTAAATAATTGGCCCAAGGTTACAAAGCTAGGATTTGAACCCTGATCCTGAGTTCAAATGGAGGGCCCCTTCTGCTTCACTCACTAGGTTGCCTCTAGTGATTCTGAGAAAAGTCCAAATTCTGTCTTTTAGGGCAGATGGCATAATGATAAACTGAAGTAGAGGAAACAATGATGGGAAAACCTGAGATTTCCTGTGTATCTTTTGGGATCTTTGCAGATATATAATAACAAGTACTCATATTTCTGTAATGCTTCAAGTTTTACAGTGTTCTCAGCAGGGCTCATGCCTTCCTCACTTGAGGATGTATTTCTAGTAACTAAAAATTCTCCTACCTGGATTCCTGACATTTTAATTCTCCCTCAGTGTTTATTGCTTCCCAAACTGGTAGAGCCATCCTGTTGATTCCTTCATTGGTCTGTTTGGGAATCCACATTCACAAGGAAGAAAGATCAGAAAGGATTTTCTTTTTTTCTTTTTTGTTTTTTAAATTTAATTTTACTAAAGTCTCCAGTTGGTACTTCAAAGGGCCATACTGCGGGAATAAAATTGTTAGGAGGACCACAGATGTATGTGTATGTAATTTGCATGCAATGTACATATGAGTGGCGGCATATGTTGTAGAAATAGTGCTGGGTTTGGAGTTAAGAGGCCCGGATTTGAATCTTGAATCTGTCATGTGCTAGCTATGTGACTATGGGTAAATCCCCTCAGAGCCTCAGTTCCTTTATCTGTTTAAAGGGGACAATGATCTAGCTCACTAGGTTGTTGGGAAAAATCCCATTATAAAAGCTAAAGCACTCCATAAATGTAAGTTGTTATAATTATATGATTGTGAAGAACTTCGATGTTGCTCAGGTAACCTCAGATTTGCCCATCATTCCTTCCTTTGATGAAGGAATCATTTATCGACTTTTTTTGTTCTCTGTCCCTTCCTTTTCACTGACTATCACTGACCCGTAGAGAGAAGGAGACACATGTACAGCCAAAAGAATTGCAGGTATGTGTGCGAGTATGTGTGTGAGTGTGTGTGTGTGTGTGTGTGTGTGTGTGTGTGTGTGTGTGTGTAGCATGGATGGGTAAGCTCACCAGAAAGCTTAACCAGGTTGCCAATAGTGCTGGAACCACAGTTTGAAGCACTGCTGACCTGTTCTGCTTGAAGGTGCTTCCCTGGATTTCCAAGGCTTCTACTGAACAGGAATCAAACTTGAACATCTTGGCTTGGCTCCTGGGCATGTTTCAAGGATAAAAATATCACACGCTTTAAGTCTTGCCAACAACTGATTTTTATAAAAACCAAACTCCCAAATCCCCATACACAGCAAGAAGAAACCAAAACAAACAGAGGAAGCTGGTGCTTCAGAGGAGTATCTCAGCTCAGTTTGGCTGCTGAGAGTCCTTAGGGGGTCACTTTAGGAAAGGGGAAGATAATAGATACCCACTTCCTCAGAGAACCTCCTTTGGGGGTGACTGTGTAGGTCAGGGTCATTGATGACACCTTTGTATGAATATTACAGATTAGTATTGGTGGTAGCCCCTTCACATTCATATTGTGAATCAAAGTCTCTCAGTGGTCCCTTGTTATTGACACTGTAAGTTAATGTAGGTAGTGGCCCCTTTGTGGTGACACTGTGAGTTAAGCTGGATGGTCGCTAGAGGCTGCTAGGTGGATAGAGCTCTGGGCCTAAAGTCAGAAAGACATAAGTTCAAATCCAGCCCCAGAGACTTACTAGGTATGTGACCTTGGACAGGTCATTTAGTTTCTGTTTGCCTCAGTTTCTTCAACTGTAAAATAGGTACAATAATAGTATCTACCTCCCAGGGTTGTTGTGAGTCAAATGAAATAATGTTTATAAAATGTTAGCAGTCCCTAGCACATAGGAGGCACTATATAAATGATATTATTAATTATATTGACACTATAGGTTCGGGTCCATGATGTTGCCTTTGCATTGTCATTGTAGGTGATCAGCAGTGATCACCTTAGTGGTGACAGTATATGTTATCTGTAGTGGTATCTCCTTTGTTGTGACACAGTACACTGGGGCAGTGGTAATGCAACTCCAGTTTGCATTTATTTTACTTTATATTACACTGTAGGTTAATTTTGGGGGTGAACCTTTTGTGACGGTGATGTGGATTAGGGTTGGTGATGACCCCTTTGTACTGATATTGTAAGGTAAGATTACAGGGTTTATCTTTGTATTAACATTGTAGATCAAACAATTAATAAACAGGCAGAAGACTAATAGTCATTCCCCAATAGATAAATGGTCAAAGGATATGAACAAACAGTTCTTAAATGAAGAACTGCAAAGTATTCACAATCACGTGAAAGAATTTTCCAAATTATTAATAATAAGTGAAATGCAAATCAAAAACAAAGATGGCAATAGTTAATGTTGGAGGGGTTGTGGAAGGATAGGTACACTAATACCTTGTTGGTGGAGTTGTGAAATGGTACAACCACTTAGGAAAGCAATTTAGTATGCAAATAGATAAAAAAGATCCATAATCTTTGAATAAAAAATTCCACAACTAGGCTTATATCCCAAGTAAGCCATTGGTAAGAACAAAGTCCCCATATACTTCAAAAAAATTATAGCAGTATTTTTGGTGATAACTAAGAATTGAAAACAAAGCAGATGCCCATCAACTGGGACATGGCTAAACAAAGCATGGTATTGAAATATCATATAATACTACTAATACAGTAAGAAATGATGTATGTAATAAATACAAAACAGCTTGAAAGATCTACATGAACTGATGCGGAGTGAAGTAAGCAGACCCAAGAAAACAATATATGCAGTAACTACAACAATGTAAATAGAAGGAACAACACACCAAAAAAACAAAAGAAAATATTAACAAAATTATAAAGATTGAATCATAAGGAGCTCATCTCACTATCAAGATCAATCACACCAAATCAAAATTATAAAGATCTCATCTGTAAAGGTCAATTAGGACTAAAATGTAGAGATATGACATGACACCTCTAACCTACGCCTTGGTAGAGATGAGACGTGTCACAGGTGTTATATATTGCTCATGTTTTTGTGCTGATATTTTTCCTGGCTAAATATATTATTTATCATATGGGATGGCTATCTGGGAGGGGGAGAGATACTTGGGATAACTATAGCGATGTAAGAGACAGAAAATATCATTAAAAAGAGCTTTTTAAATTATAAGTCAAAGTCTGCAGTATCACCTTTGCATTGGCTTTGTATATAGGGGTGGATGGTGACCCCTCTGTGTTAATGCTCTAAATTTTAGCTGGTATTTTCTTTATTGTGACACTTTAGGGTTAGGATGGGAGGTGGCCCTCTGTTGTCATTCTATAGGTCAGGGATTGTGGTAGCATCTTTATGATGAAAACAAACAAATCCCACATCCTACCAGAAACAAGGGGAGGAAAAGCTTCAGGACCCTGGAGGTTGGTGCAAGGTGTCAGGTATCAGTCCTCACCTTAGATACAGGGTGGGAAAGCTCTTTAGCTTCCATGATTATCACAGAAACTCAATTGGGATGGTCTGGGCACTACTGGAATTGTTTCTTCCCCTCTTTGGGTCCAGATTCCTCTTCTATAAAATGAGGGCACTGGAAGATCCTTTCTAGTGCAAATATTCCTTTAACCTCAACATCCATTTCAGAAATACACAATTTAAGAGGGCTTTTGGAATACAGCAATATAAATAGTGAAAGACGGGTAATAAACAACATGTCCTTATGGGAAGGACCAAAGAATTAGGGCTATTGAAACTAGCAGCTCTGAAGGCAACTTAACAGTCTTTCAGATTATGAAGGGTTAATAATACATAGTAATGTAAACAGCTGCAGAAAGCACAAGATAAAAGGAAGTAGACTGAAATACTAACGAAAGAGATCCACAAAGTCATAGAGTCTTGGAGTGGGAAGGGCCCTCACAGGCCATCTGGTCTGACTTAAGGCAGACATCCCTTCAACACCTGATCAACCAGTTTCTGTTTGAACACTTCCAGTATTGAGAAGCTCATCAAATTTTTAAAATTGTTCTTTTTTTCATTTAAGAATTTAATCATTAATAAACACAACCATCCCAATATGCAAACAAGGACTATATATGAAATAATTAACTTCTGCTATATAGTATTTTTAAAGTATCTATTAAATTTGACAAGTCAGTAACAAAATTGCTGTTTGTATCGCCTTCTGAGTGTTTTTTTTCTCCTACATAACTGATTAGTGTTTTGGGTTTTTTTTTTGCTTTTTGGAGATCAATTGGGGTTAAGTAATTTGCCCAAGGTCACACTGTTAGGTGTGTGTGTGTGTGTGTGTGTGTGTGTGTGTGTGTGTGTGTGTGTGAAGTGTCTGAGTTCAGATGTGAACTCAGGTCCTCTTGACTCTGGGGCCGGCCCTCTACTCACTGCGCCACTTAGCTGCCCCAATTACTGTTTTATCTATGCTCTTTTCTTTTTTTGTATTTCTGCCCACTCACACTAACTCTCCCTTGCCCCACAGAAGCCCTCCCTTGAAGTCAAACAAAACAGATCAACACATTCCAAAAAACTATGTCTCATTTGCATCTCTAGTCCATCCCTGTGTCTTCCCGGGCAGCCAAGGCATGCTTTATCATGATTTTTCTTAAATAATAGTCTTTCAAAGTTGTTTTCCTTTACATCATTGTGCTCATTGTACATATTGTTCTCCCGATTCTACGAATTTCCTTCTTCATCAGTTCACACAAATCTTCCCAAGTTTCTCTGAATTTTTAATATTCATCATTTCTTCAGGCACAATAATATTCCAACACATTAATATACCACAATTTGTTCAGCCATTCCCCAAATAACAGGCACATATTTGTTTCCAGTTCTTTGCTATCACAAAAAGTGCTTCTAGAAATATTTTTGTTCATATGCAGCTCATTCAGCTTTCACACAGCTCTAACCATTAGAATGTTCTTCCTTATACTGAATTGAAATTTGCCTCTCTGTAACTTCCATCCATTTCATCCTAGATCTCTCCCCTGAGGATCCCCCCTCCCCCTCACACACACCCCATCAACTATAGAGGCTAAGACTAATCCCTTTTCCACATGGACAGCCCTTGAAGTATTTCATAGACTCAACATGTCTAAAAACTGAATTCATTAATCTTTCCCTCAAAACCCTCCCCTCTTTGCTTTCACAACTGAGGGCACCACCATTCTCCCAGTCCACTTACACTCACTCACCTCACATATAATCTGTTGCCAAGTCCTATAGATTCTACCTATGAAACATCTCTTGTATACACATTCCCTTCTCTCCTTGGACATAGCTGCCACTCTGGTGCAGGATTTCATCTCATGCCTGAATTACTGAAAATAGACTTCTGGTTGGTCTCCCTGCTTCAAGCCTTTCACACCACTCAGAAGCCAAAGGGATCTTCCTAAAGGTCTGACCACCCCTCCTCTCCCTACTCAGTAAATTCCAGTGGCTCCCTATTTCTTCCAAGAAATCCTCTCCTTGGCTTTTAAAGCTCTTCATAACCTGGCCCTTCCCTACCTTTCCATTCTTTTTATGTTTATTCTTCTCCATGTGCTCTGTAGTCCAGTGATTCTGGCCTCCTTGCTATTCTTCACTGGACATTCTCTCCTGAATCTTTGTCAGTGGTTTGTCCCAGAGTCTATGTCTATGCCTGTTTCCGATTCACCCTGAATGTATCTTGTAGGTAGTCCCTTGCATATTGACTCCTCCATTTCGATGTAAGCTCCTTCAGGGCAGTGACTGACTTCCTTTGTATCCCTACTATTTAGCAAAGTGTCTGCTACAAAGTGGCACCTAAGAAAATTCTTATTGACTAACTGACTAGAAGAAATTATCTGATCCAAACCTGTCAATTTACACATGAGGAAACTGAGGCCCAGAGTTTAAGAGACTTGAAACCAGTTCTGACAAACCTATTAAGCATGGGTGTCCTAGAATCAGTTTGATTTTCAATTTTCAGTATGAGCATTTACTTATACTTAGAACCTTGGAAATCAGCAAACAGGAAAAATCAGGGCTTGGCTTATTGTTTTGGTGACTATCTAGGCTTAAAGAAATGAAAGAGAAAATATTAATAATGCAGAATAAATTTTTTAAAAGTGTGTCCAGCATATGTGTTTTTCCAGAGTTCCTAAGTCTTTTTTTTTTCCTTCAGGATAAACAACCCTAGTTCCTTCAACCACTGTGACATGGTTTCCAGATCACTCACTATCCTGGCCACTTAAGTCAGGACTAAGAATAATTTCTCAGTTCTGACTGTGACTGGCTGTCACATGCTTCAGTTTTCACTCGAGTCAATAAGTCTTTATTGAGTATCTGCTCTGTCCTGGGCTTATGCTTAAGTGAAATAGGCCTCTGTGTTGGCCTCCATTAATGATCCCTTTCCTTCATTCAACAAGTATTTATTAAAATGCCTGCTCTGTGCCAGGTGCTGGGCTGGCTCCTGGCAATGGAGAGACAGACCAACAAACAAAAGAAACAGTAGCTGCCCTCAAGGATGTTACATTCTATCCCTCCTCACCTACAGGTTACCTCTGAGCCTATATTGAAACATAATTGTCACAATGCCCCTTTCATCTTCAGAAAGCTTTCCTTGACTGAGGCAGACCAATCACTAACCTTCAAAATTAATTTCCACCCTTCCCCGGAAGACTACTCCTGGAAAGATCATATAGGTCTTCATGGAGTATTGTTTCATAGCTACCCTGGAATGCCAGGTATTAAGGCCTCTGCAGGTAATGGAAACACCTGTCTTTACCACTAACAATAGTAAACTAATCATTAATATAGCATTTCAAGATTTTCAAAAATGCTTTCCTTAAAAGATTGATTAGTGATGGTACTATAAGCCCCCTTTTACGGATGAGGCTCAGAGAGGGTGAGTGACATGCTATGTCAAGACCGAGATTTAAATGTAGGTCAAGCCCCTAGGCCAGGGCTGTTTCCTCAGCTTCGGTGATCCGTCTTACTAGTCGTGCCCTAGGTACATTCCAATGAAAACCGGGCAGAATGAGTTGTAGTTGGATGGCCTATGAAAGCAGCGGGTGGAGGGTGGGGAAGAGGGATGATCCAGTAACCCCTCCCCCATTACCCATCACATCTTTAATCAAAACCCCAGAGCCCTCTGTCCTTTCCTAGCCCCAGGAATAGTCGGTCAGGGTAGAGTTCACTATCAGCTGGAGTTTCTACTAGTATCTGGTGGGCTGGGGATCTGGGTCTACGTTCAGGAGAAAGAAAACAGGAGACCTTTTATGAGCCCCGCAGGCTGTGTTCCCGCTGAGGGGAACAGAGAACTTGTTTTGACTGGTAAACTTATCCAGGGGACAGGCGGAGGAGAAGGGAGCTCGGCGAAGCAGTAGCAGCAGCAAAAAAAAAAAAAAACCAACAAAAAAAACCCCAAAACAAAACCCCAAACCAAACAGCCCCAATCACATTTCACACACTCACCTCCCACGGTAGAAAAGACTTCTTGAGTCTTGGAATCAAGGGAGAGAAGTTGAAAAAGAAATACCTCTCTGAAGCTTAAAGAGGAGGGGAAAGTAAAAGAAACCGGGGGAAAGAGAATTCAAAATCACATCTGCCTGCAGCTGGGAAGGTTGGGGGAGGGGAAAACAAAAATCGCAAATTCCCACCCAGTTAGCAGCCCGTTGGAAGTACCGCACGCCTTTGCCTCTGGGTGATTAAAGGGCTCAGGTCTCTTTAAGATCAGGACTCAGCCAAGTAACCTGTAGCTAGGGCTGGAGTTTCCAGAGGGAGGAGGACTATGTTTACACAAAAGCCTCGGAAGGCCGAGCCGGGAGGGAGGGAGACTGGGGTTGGGGGTGGGGGTGGGGAGATCCACTGGGTCCTTCAGCACAGCCTCCTGGCTACCGAAGCATTGGCTTTCCACTCACAGCCCTGCTTTCTGAGAGCCCGGGGCTTGGGGGAGGGTGGGCCGGGGAGCCTGGGCTGCGGTCGGGTCGCTGCTGTTTGTTTGCTCGCCTCTTAAGGGCGAAATCCGCCCGGGAGCCTCCGATCTGAGCTCCGAGCTGGCTTTTTTGGAACTCCCAACCTAGCGCTTTTTAACCTAGACACCGAGAATAGATGTGTTCATTAGCCATGCCCAGCCACAAGAGGGATTTTTGCCAGGCGGGGGCGGAGGGGGATGGCAAAGCAAAAGAGAACTCTGGATTTTTATTTAAAAAAAAAATGTTAGTGTTAGACTCGGCAGGAGGCGACTCCATCTTTCGGTCTCTAGGTAGAACGGCCTCTTGCTGTAGCCGGTCTACGGACTAGGGGTAGAGGCTGGAGAGCCTCGGCCGAGAGCGGCTCTCAAGGTCATTGTGTGAACCTGGCCGAGCCTCCCAGCCTCGCGCCGTGGAATTCTGCGCGTGGGGCCGGGGCATCCCGGACTGTCTCTTGGCTGTGCGAGCGTGCCTATTCCACGCAGGTCCAGCGGGGAAAAGGGTTGGGGTGGAGCAGGGGAATCCAGTGTGTGTGTGTCTGTGGCTGGAGGGAGGGTGCTCGCTACTTCTACCCCTCCTCCCCCCGTCGTCAAACCCCGGCCTTCCTTCCTGGATTTGAAATGTAGCCGCAGGGACTTCTGATTTCCCTGCGCCCTTTCTCTGCCATGCCTGCGCGCCCCCTTCCCGCCGCGCCCAGGCTGCTAGGGTTCCCCCCTCCCCTTTCGCTGTTTTGAGAGAAACCCATTGTACTCTTTTCTGCCGGCTAGGGGCCCCTCGGTGTTTTTTTTTTTAAGTGGGGGTGGGGTGGGTATTTCTTCCCTCGGGGGCTGGGAGGGAGCCCCGTGGGCTGGTGCTTTATTAAGCTTGGGAGTTTTCCGCCGCCTTCCTCCATTTGCACTTTTCCCTCTAATGGTTTTTTACCGAGTAAGGCGCTGCTTCTGAGCTCCAGGTTAGCTATAAAATATTACAAAGTGTGCATTTAAATGCACAACATGCAGGCAGCTCTCCCATTAGTGGAATTAATTTGAATAGATGGCGTTATATTTTGGGGGGGAGGAAGACGCAACCCCTCCTCCCCCCCCAAAAGATCGCCCATGAAGAAATGTTCAAAGTGTTTGAGGCAGTGTCCCAAACCCCAAATAAAAATTTATAGGATGAGGAGAGATTTTTTTTTTAATTAAGGGAGGCGGGGGTGGTGGAAGGAACCGAATTACATCATCCCTTAAAAGACTGCAGAGCAGTTTGTTCATCAGATTAAAAAATAATGCACGCGAGAGTAGGGAGAGGGGGAGGGAAGGGGAAGATGGAACCCCACGCGGGAGGTGGGGGTGGGAGGTGGGGGTAAAAGACAGAAGCATGTTCGGCTTTGCTGAAGTTTTGAAAAGGATTGAGCTGTAGCCCGAGAGATGGGAAGCGGCGGGGGAGGGAGGGGGAGGAGTAATGGCGCGGGGGGGGGGGGAATAGAGTGTTGCAAGGAGGCGCTAGCAGCACCACGTAGAGACTCCCAGCCGTGGATAGACTCCCGAGGGTTAGTGGGGGGTGGAATGAGGGGGGGGGAGAATGGCTTAAAAGGACATTTCTGCTCATATGGTGTGTATTAACTAGCGTCTTTCTAGTTGTAAAGAATAATTTAAAGCTTTTTGGGTTTTGTTTTGCATTGACAAATGAACATCTGGGCTGAAGGCTCCCTAGCTTTATCAGAGAACTTTCCTCCCAGAACATTGATTGCCACAGTGGCACTAACGGCTTTAACGGCTTTTCCCCACCCTCGGGCCCTAACCATCCTTATTTGAATAGGTTTGCAGTTATATCAACCTTTCAATAGAAATGCTCCTTTTTCTTATTTTTTTTTTTAGCTGCAAATTATTTCAACTCCATCCCTCACACTTTTTCGAGGCTTTTGATTGTCTCCCCCTGTTCCAAATGTGGGGGTGGTAGAATGCTCCCCCCTATCTCCCTCTCCCCCCCCTTCCACCACTTCACTCCTTTTTACATTCCTCCTAGTGCGGTTTGCAAAATGATGCCTTTTGGGAGTGTTTGGGGGCTGCTGTTTGCCTGGGAGGTGGTGGGTGTTGGAGATGAATTTTATCTGGTTTGGTGCCCAGCCCAACAGTTCCCAAACATTTTTGTGAATTTCTGAGGAGCATAAACACAGACTCTCAAAACAAACAGGCTGAAAAAATCCCCAGGCCCCACCAAAGCCTCTCTCTGGCCAAATAAATAAAAACCACTAGAGTTGGAACCCCTTGTCTGAGGGCTGGGGGAGGGACAGTTGTTTTTACACAAGCTTTTCCCTCACATCTGGAGATTCCCCAAAGGCTGTAAACTCTGGAGGATCGAAGTGCTGAGTTCCTTTGGCATTCTTGGGAGTCCAAAATGCAGGCATCAGCAGTTTCTCTGCCTTGGCAGGAAGGTTGAAATCCAGCATAAATACTGCACCGTTGAGAGGTTTGCTGTACCTTGCAATGCTTATCAGAGGACAACATCATTATATAAAGGACCATCACTTTTCCCCAAAGAATTGAACAGCTCTGCACTCCTAGGAGTGAACTTCCATGTGGACAGAAGGGCGAAATTAACAAGACCAGGAGCCTATTGAGTTAGGGGATTCGTGTTTTCTAGGCTGATGGATGGATAGTTTTCCATTTAACCTAGTTCCCCTGTAAGATTCTGCCAACTATGTCTACTAGGGCTGCCTGGATGTCTGCAGGAGAGACTAAATACTGCTATTACTCAACCTGGATTGCAAAGAGAGTTGAAATTCTTTTATTAATAATGATGAAGTTATACTTTACATTTGGTCCTTGCATAATGTTTTAGACTTTTCAAAGAGCTTTCACGTTATTAATTTTTTCCTTATACATGGGTGAAGTTGAACTAAGTTCAGTTTTAGCCCCATTTTATTTTTAAATTAAGTTTTATTTTATTTTCAGGCCCATCTTTTCCCCCCTCCCTCCCAATCAGCCCCACTCCCCTTGAGGAAGCAAGAAAAATAAAACCATTTACAGATGTATATAGTCAATCAGAATAAATTCTCATATCAACTATGTTCAAATATAGATACTTTTGTGTGCATATATACATTATATTTATGATATACACGTGTATATTATACACAAATATGTATGTGTGCATCTATGCATATGTATATGTGTGTTTACACACACACACTGAATCTGCACTCTAGAGATAGGCAGCATGTTTTATTATGAGTCCTCTGGAATTATGGGTTGGTCATTGATCGAATTTCCTAAGTCTTCACTAAGCATCAGTTCATACAAATCTTCCCATGCTTCTCTGCAACCATCCCCTTTAAAATTTCTTACAGCACAATAGTATTCACATATATGTATGTATATCTTTACACACACACATGCATATATACATATTGTGTGTTTCTGTCTGTCTTGTTCAGTCATTTTCCAATTGATGGGCATTCCCTCAGTTTCCAATTCTTTGCCACCACAAAAACTTCTACAAGTATGTTTATACATATGGGTGAGTCTGTTTCCTCTTTCTTTGATCTCTTTGGGGTTTAGACCTAGTAGTAATATCATTGGGTTAAAAGGTATGCACAGTTTAATAGCTTTTTGGGCATAGTTCCAAATTTTAGCCCCATTTTATAGATGAGAAAAAGGAAGGAAAGAGGAATTCTGTCCCATAACAGGATTAGGACCTGAAGCTCTTGACTCCCAGCCCCAAACCAGCACTCTTCATCATTCCCCATTTAACTGGAGACATGAAAGACCTTGGAATTGAAGTCGTGTTTCCTTTCCCTAACATGTCAGCATGAAGAGGCGGAGAGGCCCAGAGCGGGAGGGCTGCTGATTTCTAAGTAGTGTAAGCAAATCCTGATTTCTGAGTAGTGTAAGCAAATGGTGCCTCAGCAACAAGACAGCTCTGAAGTGCTGATGAAGCCAGTTCCCAGTTCCCCTAAGCTGCTGCAGCACTCCCCAGATTCCTGTCTCATTCAGCCCAGGGACTGGACACTCCACAAAGGATTCCCTAGCTTGGAATTTTTAAAGGCAAAGCAGGCTATCTTCAATGCAGAGTTTTCTTTTGCTCTTAGGGGAATATATTTCTGTTCTTGCTTTTATTTATGCAAAAGCTAGGGAATATAGGGTCCAATGCAGAAGTAGAAAATCTTAACTAAGTTAAGAAGGTAGAAATAGCAAGTTCCTGCTGATCTTGAATAATTCCAGTAGACAGATCTTTTTAGAAATATCTTAATTTCAGGCCATCTAAGTGACACAGTAGATAGAGCATCGGTTCGGGAGTCAGAGAGGGCTGAGTTCAAATCTCAGTCGGGGGAAACCTATGGAGGCTAGTATCTGAGGCAGTGTCACCCTGAGCAAGTTATTTAATCTGTTTGCCTCAATTTCCTCATCTGTAAAATGGGGATAATAATAGCACTTATCCCCCAGGGTGGTTGTGAGGATCAAATGAGATAATTCTGAAGTGCTTAGCACAATATTTGGAACATAAATATTTCTAGAAATGTTAGATATTATTAGATATCATTGTTAGATATTATTAAATATATAAATGTTAGATATTATTAAAGATTTGCAACTTTATACTGTTTTAAAGTGAGAGGTAAAGAAAAACATCATTCCACCCTAGGAAATTGTATTTCAGATCCCTCAATCCTGGGACCTTTTTGCTGTCAGTTTTTTAGGGCAGGGGACCTGGGGGTCCATGTATAGATAGATTGGGGGGTGGTGTTAATGAACCTGGATGGGATAAAAATTACATCTTTATTTGCACTTTTTCCTTTGTATTTTATTATTTTGTAATTTAAAACATTATACATAGGCTTCCCCCAACTGCCAAAGGGGTCCATGACACAGGAAAGGTTAGGAATTCCTGCTTTAATGTGTTTAATGTGAAATTGGCTAAGAACCAAAGGGAAAAGTTATCATCCACAGATTATGTGGATTGTCTTCCAGGATATGCCCCTTGAATTAAAAATAGTGGTGTGTGACCTTGAGCCATGTGACCTTGGGCAAGTCACTTAACCCCAATTGCCCTACCTTCCCCCCTCCAAAAAAAAAAAAAAGCAAGAATTTAAAATAGTGGAATTGTAGTCTTAAAGACTGAAAGGAACTAAGAAATAACCTAGCCTCAACTCCCTCATTTTCAAATCAAGGAAACAGACCCAGGGAAAGTTAAGTGACTAGCCCAACGCACACAGGCTCAAGTAGCAGAATAAGATTCAAACTTTTGCCTCCAGACACAAGGCCCTTTCTACTGTGTCATTTTATGTTAGGCTGATGCCTTCTTCCCAGTTTCATATGGGTTTTTGGACCCGTATTATCCGATGTGTACAAATCTCTACCTGTCTGGGCTTGTAACACAAGCAGACCCTCATGGGAAGGGCTCCTCTTTGCCTGTGGGATCTACAGCCTAGAAGGATCCATACTATGGGTGTTATTTCAATAAGTGTCTATTGAATGTTAAGGCACTATGCTGGACTGAAAATCTAATTAAAAAATATGAAATGAAATAGTTTGCATTCAGAAAACTTATTGGGGCTGGGGTGGAGATGCATCATGCATATACAGATAATTAAATAGGAAGTTAATACAAAGTAATTGGTGGTATAAAAACAGATGCGAAAGGACTTAGGAAAGTTTTTGTGTAGGAGGAGGCCAAGTTTTGAAGGGAGCTAGATATTCTAAAAGGTGTCAGTGATGAGGTATTTGTTTTAGGCTCTTGGGACAGCCTGTGCAAATGCTCAAAGGAGAGAGGTGGAGTGTTCTGTCATTTATTCCAAAAGTTGGAAGGGGCCCCAAGTGATAAGAAACAGCTCCAGGAAGTGCCTGAAGATGGAAGAGATCATGCCTAGAAGACATCAGACATTAGAACCACTCTGCCTCAGTTGCTAATGGGCACCGTCTGCCAGGCCTGTTCCTGGTCTCTCTCTGCCTTCTCCAGTGGCTCCCCTAGATAAGAGCCAGAGGGGCCCAGATACGGAAACGATTAACCTGTTGCCCTTCTGCGGCCCCAATTGTACCTACAGTTACAGTTCTGGAACGCTGTTAGTCATTTCAGATGCTGTGGTCAAGTTACACCAGCTTTCCTTCTTTGAAACATTAATTTATCAAGCCCTTTCAGGAGGCTAATTCTAGCCAATGTATAATGCTCAATTCCAGGCCATCTTTTTGCTGCCGTCAGCTGCCATTCCCCCAGGGGAGAATGAAATGAGCCAGGTGCCACCTAAAATGGAGGGAAGGTAACCTTCAAACTGACCAGTGTAGAAACGCACTTTCGCTTCGGAGTGGAGAAGAAACTGCTGGTTTTCTGGGTTCTTTATGGGTTTTCTGATTTTAGCTATGAATGCTGAGGCCTTTAGGGTGTGATAGGGTTTTATTCTGTATCTCTAACAGGTTCATAATCCCCTCAGACCCAACAGTTTAGGAAAGATCTTTCTTTATTTCCTGCCTACTCCTTTCTCCTTCTTCCCACTGCCTGTTGGTGCCTCTGTTTTCTGTACTGAACATGAATTAGCTTTAGCTTCCCAGGAGAAAGACAGAAAAGAAAAAAAAAACATCCTGACATTTCGCCCCAAGATAAGGAGATAAAAGAAACCAGTTATTAAGCAGAAAGCAGTTGGGAACCTCCTCACCAACAGGGAAATGGTTGTTACTCTGCACATAGTATACATAGTAGGCACTAATAAAAGCTTGTTGATTGATTGTTTTCAAACAGCTTCATTCCTTTGATGTTCCATTTTAGGTGTTCACTTTAGAGAGTCATAGATCTTATATCTGGAAGGTCTATTCAGGTACCATTAGAATGTAAATTCCTTGAGGTCAGGGAATGCTTCTTTGTATCCCCAGCAATAATCCGTGTTCAAGCTCATCCTTGAAGAAGAGATAAAAAAAAAAATGCACCTCCTTTTCTTTTTAGAGATGACTGTAAGAATGGAAGACTGGGTGATGTGTTGGTTGGATTGGATAGGCGTCCTCATTTTTTGTTAGAAGGGATGCTGTCTGGAGAGGTGATGAGGGAAGCGTATATTTGAAAATGAAACTGATGTCAAAACAAATAATGTCAAAAATTAAAAAAAAAAGTTTGTTGAATTGAAAGGGACGTTATTCACTCAGAGTCATTCTTAAAACAATATTGTTACTGTATACAGTGTTCTCTTAGTTCTGTTCCTTTCTCTCTTCATTACTTTGTTCAAGTCTTTTGACTATTATAACTAAATTAACTATATAGGACATATGGAGAAAGATGCTATCTGTATCCAGAGAAAGAACCGACAGCTAGGAGTATGCATGAACAATTTTCCAAATATATATGTACACATATGCACATGTATGTATGTGTGTGATGCACACACATATACATACCTCTTTGCATCTAATGGTAGCCATCTCTAGAGAATGGGGAGAGAAGAAAAAAAGGAAAAAAGAAATTTACATGATGATTTTGTTGTATATTTGAAAGGAATAGCAGTGTGTACACAGCAGGTTTGCAGTTTCATTTGCAATCATCTTTTTTTATTGTAGTTTGTTATGGAAGTGCTTGTTTTATTCCAGAAATTTTTTAAAAAATTGAAAGGGACCTCAAGAAGTCATAGTGTCCATACCCTGCTAGTAAGGTATTCTTCTTCCTGTTTTATAGATGAGGCAACTACCACCCCCAAAATGTGAGAAGCCTGTCCCAAGTCACACAGCCAGGAAATGGGAGATGGGAGAGATGGGCGCCCAGGACTTTGGCAGCCTCGTGCCACATCCTCTTTCTACTCTAGCATTACCCTGGTCTCTCTCTGTGTAGCCTCTTACTGGTTGTTTTTTTTTAGTGCTCTGAATTGACTTTTGAGGCACCAGTTGTTTCTTTTTAGTCACACTGTTTCTTTAGACTGTGCACTTGAGGAAAGTATCAGGGTTGTCTTTGTCTTAGTCTCGATGAAGGTGAGCCTGGCTTGTTTCAGGATGAGTTTCTGGGGTTGATGACAGCTTCCCCCTCCTCCATATTCCAAGGGAATGGTGTTGTCACTGAGTGACCAGGATGTGACAAGGCAAGTAACTGCTGCCTCCCATGTATGTGTGCATGTGTATATATGTATGTGCACACGCGTGTGCATGTGTATATATGTAGGTGCACACACGCGTACATGTGCATGTATGTATGTATGGGTGGCTTGATGCATACATGTGCACACGCATACATGAATGCATGCACACACACATAATACACGAGTGCACATGTGCACACACAGTGCACACATGTATAACAAACACATGTACACTGGGCAAGCATATCGTGAGTGTGCATGCACACACATATGATGTGGAATGTGTGTACATATACAGACATGTGCATATGCACACACATATACATGTATGTACATGCACAGCATACACATATATTATAACATGTCTGCACAGACCTATATACATATACACACACATATAAAATCTGTGGTGTAGTGTAATGTATAGAGAACTGGTCTCTAAGTCAGGAAGACCCAGGTTCAAATCCCATCTATTCTGCGTGCTTCCTGTATGATTATCATTTAACCTTTCAGTGTCATAGGTTTCTCTCTAAGACTATAGATTGCTGAGCAGATACTGATCTGTATTGTTAGAAAGAATTTCCTGCCTTAAAGTTCCCTACATTAATAAAATCACAAGTCCAGTCCAAAACGTATGGAGGGTCTAAATTAGAGCTGGAAAAGACTGGAGACGACTTAATTCTACTCTTTCCCTTAACTCTCCCTCCCCCCCCCAATTTTTGTTGATACCTTTTGTTTTAACATTGCCTAAATTTTCCCTATATCCCTCCTTCTCTGCTCCCAGAGAGCTATTTCATATAACAAATAATTTTTTTTGAAAGAAGAAAAAATAAAAGAGGAAAAAAAATCAGTGAAACCTATCGAATGGAAGAAATTTGAAAATGTATGCAGTGTTCCACACCTGTGGACCTCTCATCTCATCAAAGTGCCTCCCTCTCCCTCCTTTTAAAATCAAGAAGTTTTATGTCCAGTGTAGGATTTTCCCAAGGTTAAACAGCTAGTCACAGGTAAATTTGGGTCCTAAATCTAGGTCTTCTGGCTACTAGATCTTTCCATGAATAGAATGTAAGCTTTCTGAGGGCAGTATCTGACACACAGAAGGCACTTAATGTGTGTTGATTTATGAATAAAGGATCTTTTTATTAAGTAGTGTTGCCCCAAAATAGAGAAGTAAAATCTCCAAAATGCTACCCATTTCTCTGTAGGGTCTTTTCCAGGGCCCGAAAACCTCTGAAATGAGTGCCAGGTGGTACCAATCTGGTGGCCTATCAGAAAGGGAAGAAGCCTGTGGCTCCTCCCACCTGTTCGTTTATTGCCATATTCATGTCTCTTTAGGGAGTGAGGTTTACAGGCAGAGTATCACAGGAGAGTATCAAAGTGAGTCTCTGGAGACACAAACCTGCCAAGTGCCCATTCAGAAAAGCTGGCAAAGGTGTAAGGTGGCACCCACTAGACGGGAGGACTGGAGCCAGACTGCAGTACTCACGCTTTGGCAAGCCCGGGATCTCTAACACAATCGCCAACCAGGGTCAGGCCCTTTTGTAGTGTTGGGGGGCTCGGTGGGCGGGCAGTGATCAAGGGCCAGGAGGAGCTGATTTTCCATTAGAGGCGGAATGAGTGCCCATGATGAGACTGTCAACTCCTTTGGCCTGATAGATTGCCCTCCTCAGCTATTCTTGACCCTCAAACTTTTGCAGCTGTCTTGTTGTGCTAGGCCTGGCCTCAACAGGAGAATGGGGTTGGAGAGGATAGTGTAGGGGAGAGAAGAACATCTACATTCAGAAAGCCAGAAGAGCTCTGCTCTGGCTGACCTTTGACAAGCTTTTTAAATTTAACAGCATCACCTGCTATGGGTAGCAATGTTTCCACCACTACTGCCCTGCTTGCCCTGGGTGGTATTAGATATGCCCATAGGTAAGGGAAAACTGTCAGGATGGCAAGATGTGATAGTGGGAGCACATTAGGTCTCTGTTGCCTTTCCTTCCACTCTGATACCTAATTTGTGTCAGATGGAAAAATGAAGATGAGGAAAGAGGAAAAGTTAAGGACAAGAATAGAAGACATAGCAAAGGATTTAGGAAAGGTACCCTACAAGGCTCTAGGTGGGCTGGGCAGGAGTCTAGGTACCACACCAACAAGCTGGGTCCTGAGGTCTCTGTGCATGCTGGAGGCCTAAGGTTTGCTCAAGGCAGATGATAAGGGAGTCAAAAGAAGTTCAAAGGTCTGGGAACTAGGAGAAAAGTTAGGCCTGGTGAGAAGGTCTGACTAGATCTCAGTGGTCATGGCAGGCAAGGGCCTGAAGGCCAGCAAATCAGGCAGACCAAGACAATGACACTATCAACTGAAATAATAATAGACAGCATTAATATAGATAGATAGCATTAATATAGTACTTTGTTTGAAAAGTGTTTCACATGTGTAATCTATCTGATCTTCCCAACAGTTCTGTAAGGTAGGTGCTATTATTTTTTCCATTTCATAGAAAAGGTGGAAGGTGGTCACCTATACATATATGTGTGTGTATGGGGGAGGGAGGGAGAGACAGACACAGACACAGAGAGAGAGAGGAAGAGGGAGAGAGACAGACAGACAGAGACAGACAGAGACAAAGAGAGAGGAGAGAGAGAGAGATAGGATTTACTTGCTAGAGGAGTTCATCATAGGAAGTAGTACCAGTATAGAAGGTAGTTCTGAGCCTACAAATGTATGAGGAAATCGAGTGTGTCTAAATGAAGAGACCAGTGACATCAGATAGGATCCTAATGAGGGATGAATATGGAAAGTGAATGCTGTGTTATAATGACCAAGGTTAACCCCAGAAGGGGCTTAAAAAAAAAAGGGCATCTTTTCCCCTCTTTGCAAAGGGCGGGGCGGGGGGGGGATGATGATGACTATGAGTGCTGCTGATTGCATGTTCTGTCCCACCCGGTTGACGAGTGAGATGGTTTCACTGAACAACTTTGTCCCTCTTTTTGTATTATTTGTTATAAGAGATAATTGGCTGAGTAGGGAAGAGGGGAGGGATAGATTTGAAAATGACAATGATATGAAACCAAAAGATATAAATAAAAATATTTTAAAAGATTTGGACCCTACTCAGGATTTTTCTAATCATTAGGATGAGATCAAAGTTTACTTTTATATTAGGGTTAAAAAAATAATTTGCTGGGTAAATTAGCAATGGAAACATGATTTCAAGGGAGGAAGAGTTTAAATTCTGAATACACAGTTTATTCTACCAAGAATAAACTTAGCAAGCATTTCAGAAGTGCTTTTCAAGCACAATGAAAATTCGAATTCTACATGTTAAAGGACCTCTATTAGGCAACACTTTATGAGTACATTTCTGTAGTGTGTATATTTAAAAGTAACAAAGCCGTCTGTCTTTAAAAATATTTCAAAATTGAGACTTTAAGTGGCCTCTCCCCAATGTCTGAAATTAGTGAGCTTTTTACACTATGAAGAATAGAGACAAAGGGAGAAGAAGACAAGAGGAGAAGGAGGGAAAGACATGAGGGTGGTCAAGGGAAAAAAGAGAAAAGATTAAGAGTTGGTTTGATCTCCTTGGGACTGCTGGCCTTCCTCATAGCTTTCTTTGGGGAAAGATGGGGACCCACCTGGCTGAGACCATCCTGCCGTCTAACATCGTGGGTAGCATGCAGAGTCAGGTGATGGGAAGACCTCATCCTGTTGACAGTTAGGTGGGATTACTCGGAGGAGTTATTAATAGACTATTTGAGTACTTTACTATCTGTAGTGGAGGACTGTGGCAGCTGCTTTCCCCCCACCCCCATTAAAGGCTTAAAAGCACTGTGAACCAAGATCAATAAACCCATGTAGAACTAGAGCAGTTAAGGGTACTTGGCCATTTTATTTCTCCAACAAACTCTCAGCTTTCTGTTTGACAGGCTGCAATGTAAGGAAAAGGATTTGTCCAGTCCTAACCTGTGGTCTCCACAGATCCGCTGGCAAGACCTCAGATGGCAATTTTCTTTCCTTTTCATTGCAGAGTGCATTGGGTTCACTTTGGGGTGGACTAGGGGGCCCTGTGGGGGAGGCTAATAGGGCCCTTGGCAATGGCAGCAGGTTCTCAGACTTCCTCTCTGTGCATTCACCTGCTGTTGCTAAATTTTCTTCACCCTTGGCCCCTGCACAGATGGGGGGCCAGAGCTGTCTAGTGCCAGCTGGAGGTAAACTGCTATAAGGTGAAATGTGTCTGCTGAACCAGCCACTCTGGGATACCATTTGTTAAAAAAAAAAAAAGTTTCCTGTGTTTCTTGGAATGAAGAATCAATGGGTCTGGATATGGGATTTGCAGACCCAAACATTCTTTGGAACTGGAGTTTGTGCCTACATCTAGCTTTGTAGCCTTAAAGCCTAGTCCAGTCCTTTTTACAGCAGGCATTTAATAAATGCTTTTTTGGAATTGAATTTAATTCCTATAATACACCCAAACCAACCTGCCAGGAAGTATTACTATGATGAGAGCAATCCCGAATTTTAACTTCAAGAGAGAATTGAGAAGTAAAATGAATTTGGAAAAATAGCTTGGAATCTATTCCCTAGCAACCAAATGAATGCCTCTGAATTGATTAAGAATTCTTATGTATCCAAAATTCAAGCCTATCACAAAGATGCATTAATAAAAATGCAGTTTGAGCTAATGCAAATAGAATTTGAAATGCTGGACAATTAAAAATAATTCAGATTGTTAAAAAATAGTTTTAAATGATATTTGTTTATTTATTTTTGCTGTTTTGTCTTAATTCAAAGTTATATGAGATAGACTGTGTGGAGGGCATGCATAGGTTTGTACATATCGGCAATGATGATTGCTGTATAAGAAAGGAGGACCATGGCCTCCATTACACTGAGTAGGGCCTCTGTGGTTGGCTTATGGAAGTAAATGGATATGAAGGCAGGGATGGCAGCATTGTGAGTGCCACCATTTGGGGGAAGCACCCACACTAATGAGATCATGCACCTAAATATTGGAAAAAGTAAGTGGTGCCGGGAAAGATAGTCTCATGAGGTTAAAGTGTAATCCCTGTAGTCATATCCTCCGTCAGATTCCAGAACAAGGATTGGAAGAGACCATGAGAACCCCAGCCAAAGAGAGAAAACTAAGACTGACCCCTTTTTCTGTAATGTGCTACCCCCTCAGTCACTTAATTCAGACAAGTATTTATTTTTTCAATTAAATTTCTATTAATATCTTTTATATCATTTAAATTTCCCTCTGTATTAAACTACTTGACCAAGTCACTTTGCCCTCTTATTCAACAAACTCCAATGGCTCCCTATTACCTCCAGGATCAAATACAAAAATCTGCTATTTATTATTCAAAGCCCTTTAAAACCCATTGGCCCCTCCTCCACCTTTCCAGTCCCCTTGCATCTTACACTTCCCCTCCAACCCAGCTTCCTTTAGCCTTCTGAGCTCTCAGCATGTTCAGGTTGATCCTCATGCCTGGAATGTTCTTCGTCCTTATGTCTGCCTGTAAGTTCTTCTGGCTTTCTTCAGGTCCCAGGTAAAATTCCACCATTTACAGGAAGCTCTTCCTAGTGCCCCTTAATTCTAACGCCTTCGGGCAGGTAGGTAATATAAATGATAGAGCACTCTTCCTCCGTTCAAATCCAGCCTCAGACACCTATTGGCTATGTGGCCCTGGGCAAGTCATTTCATCCTTTTTATCCCAGTTTCCTCATCTGTGAAATGATCTGGAGAAGGAAATAGCAAACCATTCCAGTACCTCTGCCAAGAAAACCCCAGAGAGGGTCATGAAGAGCTGGACACTATTTAAAAAAAATTAACTGACAGTTTTAATGCTTTCCCTTTGTTGATTCTCTATCCCGTATGTAGCATTTTTGTACATATTTGTTTGCATGTTTTGTTAGAATATGAGCTCCCTGACAGCAGGGACTCTCTTTCGCCTTTCTTTGTGTCTCCAGAACTTAGCACGGTGCCTGGCTTATGGTAGGCACTTTACAAATGTTTATTGACTGACTACCATTTATACAGAACTTTGAGGTTTGCAAAACACTTTATGCTTTTTAGAATTTTAAGCATTTAAAGCCTCACAACAGCCTTGGGAGGTAGATGCCGTTACTATGTCCATTTTACAGATGAGGAAACCAAGACAGACAGTGGTTAAGTGATTGCCCAGAGTCACACAAGTGTCTGAGGCCATACTGAAACTCAGGTCCTAATTTTTTCCTAATCCGTGAATCCTCTCTCTACCTTTGTGTGGAAATAGGAGGCATTTTCTCTTCTTTGGAACCATCAACAAGTATTTATCGATGACAGGCTTGTGTTTTTTTTTTTTGTTGTTATGTTTGTCCTTTGTTCTTGAAGAGCGCTGTGGCATCGTGGGATGTTGACATGACTTACAGCTGACTCGGATTTGAGTGAGGGAGGGCTGTGCAAGGTCACCAGCCTCACTCTCTCCTCCAGAGCCATCGACCACATAGAATTCCATAACTAAGGTCTGCCTTTTTTATGGGAACTTTCCTGGTATCTCCAGTTATTAGCAATCTCCCTCTTGAAATTTGCAGACACATGCACATACACACACGTATGTGTGTATACATGTACTTTGTCTTTATTTAGTGCAGTCCATGATGCATCTTTCCACTAGAATATAAACCCCTTGAGGGCAGGGATTGTTTCATTTTTTTCTTTGTAGCCCCAAGTAGTGCCTGGCATACAGGAGGTGCTCAATAGTTGCTTGTTGGATTGAAATGAACTGAGAAAACCCATTTGTCTGACTCCAGAGAAATGGATAATGATATCTTATGATATCTCCACTCCAAATCAAAAGATACAAAGTGGTTTCTGTTGATCACCTAAAAATTGTTGACACTGGGTCTGGTGTTCATTAAAATGTTATTTTAAAAGGTAAATTCAAGGTGACAGAGACTTTTCCAGAGAATAACCCATTCTTTCCCCTACATTCCGACAGCATGTAAGCTCCCTGAGAGCAGGGACAGTTTTGTTTTTGTCTTTGTATTTCCACAGGGTCCTACACAAAATCTGGAACCTAGTAGGAATGGATTGATCATCTGTGGATGCCTAGCAATAGCTTTCAAATGTCTATGCCTTCGGTGCTTCACCATGTCCCATGGATGATCTTGCTTGAAGACCTGAAGGCTTATTCCAGCAGTTCTCCAGCCCTAGCAGGGGCCACTAAGTGGGAAAGGCTTTGAATACAGGCCTGGAAACATATTTCTAGTTTTTGTCTAAAGATCAGCCTCCAACAAGTTAAGAGAACCCTAAAAAGGGTTACCCCAGGGGATGGGTTTTGGCAGTCACAGCCCCTTATGAGGGCCATTCGATAAGGCCTAAAGATCTCCCCACCTGGATGGGAAGAGGTGAGTTTGGAGACTAGATTTTACCCACTGAGTAGAAATCACAGTCTTTGGTGTTGAAGTAATTTCCAAACTCCAATGCTTCTACTGGTCTGTCTCTTCATGATGGTTTTTTTTTAAAAATCATTTACTAAGCATTTATATGGCAAGCACTGCTCTAGGCACTTAAGATTCTGTCTCCAAGGAATTTACCTTCCTCTAAAAATGTTTTATTGGTATGTTTTGTTTTTATATTCCTTTCTTCTCTCCTCTCCTCTTTTCTTCCTTTTCTCCTTTCCTTCCTTCTTCCCTTCCTCCCTCCCTCTCTCTCTCTCTCTCTTTCTCTCTTCCTTCATTTCTCTCTCTCTCTCTTTTTCTTTCTTTCCTTCTTCAACCCAGGACAGAACCCTGGGGGTACACCCTGTAATGGAAAGTCAGTTTGGTACAGTAGAATGATAGTTGGATTTTGAGTTGACACATGGATTCAAATGCTAGCTCTGATAACTATGTAACCGTAGGAAAAAACATTTAACTTCTGCCTGCTTCCATTTCCTTATCTGTAAAATATGGTATATCCCTTTCATTTCCAAACCTATCTCTCCCTCTCCTCTTCTCAGTCCACCATCCCTTGTAACAAAGAATTTTTAAGGGAGAAAATAAGCAGTTTGGCCGAGCCAGCCAGCACATGGACCAAGTCTGGCGCAGATGTGATCTTCCATTCCCCAGCTCTGCAGAGACCACCCCTTAGAGAGGAGGGTTTCTCTACCCTCCCGTCTCCCACTCCTTCCCATTTGGCACTCTCTTACTTGATACCTAGTGTCCTTATTTATTCCCCTGGCTGTTACTGGGTCCCCACTGCACATCCCACTAAAGCCTACTCTTCCTGGCATAGGGAGAGGTTCCCCCACACAATTTAAATCAACAAAAATTTATTAAGGGAATACTATGTGCCTAGCATTGTGCTACTGGAGCCCGGAAATCCAGCAAAAATGAAATTTTGGTACACTTTGTCAAGGCGTTTACATTCTATTACAAGGGCAGACCATGTTTACAAATGAACATATTTCAGGGTGCTTTTAGGAGGCTAACAAATGAGGGAAGGGGAGGAGGAAGGACTTCCCTTAGGAGGTAGCCCCCCGGGTGGGCTTTGAAGGAAGACAAGGATTCTGAGAGGTAGAGCTAGGCTGAGACTGCAACACAGCCTGAATGTGTAGGCGAATATCCACAGTAGCTTTAGGACCTTGAATATCAGGCTGAGGTTTCTCTCAACCTCCTCCCTTCCCCAATCAAAACAGATTTCACAGGATCTGTTCTATGTACTGTTTCTCCGGGGCCAGGCTGTCTACTAGGAAATTGATAAACTAACTAATCCTTAATGATGTGATGACTGACGATAATGGTTAAAGCAAGGTATAACCCTTCCCAGGTAACAAAAATGCCTTTTAACAGGACTTCTGGAGACCGTGCCTTAGTACAAAGGAGACCCTCTGATTGTAAGAATTTCAGACACTCTACAACACCAGTGCGGGGGATGTTTGGAAGGAAGTGGTATACTCTGTGTGCCTCAGGTCATAGGCAGCTGCCTTCTCTGCGTCAGTCAGTCAGTCAATAAGCGTTTATGAAGGTCTTACTGTGTGCCAAACAAAGATACAAAGAAAGGTTTGATCCCTGCCCTCAAGGAGCTTACATTCTTATGGGGGAAGACAACATGTAAATATGTAGGTACATCCAAGATATTTTATGAAGGCAATCTGAATGGGGAAGGCTTACACAGATGGGGTGGGGGATTGAGAAAGGCAGGGAGCACTCCAGGCATGGGACACAACCAGCACACGGGCATAGAGCCCCACTCCTGTTTCCCTACATGGTCTCAGGCTCATAGCATCTCACATTTCAGCTTCTGTTTGAAGCCAGGCATGGTCCCATTGGACCCTCACCTGGGCAGGTACAGTTAGACCACTCTCTGAGGACGGTCTAGAGAGGGGTCTGCCAGGCCCCTAAGACATCACCCTTCTGAAGTCATTGGTCTTCTTTGAGAGTGAAAGACAAACAAGAAAACTAGGCAGGAGGTATTTGTCCAGGGAGGGTCTTTTGGTATTTGGGGAACTGTCTTTATAGATATGAGGATTTTCTCCTAGAGAAAAGGAATGTGGAATATTAGATTTACAGCTAGCAAGAATCTTAGAGGCCGTCTAATCCAACCCTTTCCTTTTGTAAATGAGGCCCAGAGGTAGTAAATGTCAGTCGAGATTCAAACTCAGAACCTTTGACTACAAATCCAGCTCTTTTACTCTACCATCCTGCCTTGAAACAAAACAGGATAAGGGTGCCCTGGTTACGCTCATAGACCCCTTGGCTGATTTTCTCTTTGATATTTTATTTCCAGAGTGCTGGGGGTAAGGGACAGCTTTCTGAACATAGGAACTTCTCAGAGTATCTCAGTGAGATTCGTATTGGAGCTAGAAGACTCAGATTCAGATTTTGATTATTTCTTGGCTGTGTGACTTTGGACTTGTCACTTACATTCTCTTAACCTCAGATTCCTTATCAGTAAAATGGAAGGCATGAAACCCACTTCACAGAACTACTATAAAGAAAGTACTCTGTAAACTTTAAAACACTGTAGGTATGTCTGAATAAGCAGAGGGCCTCATGTCCAACTCTCGATGACCCCATTTGGAGTTTTCTTGTCACAGATACTGAAGTGATTTGCCATTTCCTTCTCTAGTCCCTTTTACAGATGAGGAAACTGAGGCAAACAGGGTCCTCCTGACTCCAGGCCCCGCCCTCTATCCACTGTGCCACCAGTGCCCTTTCTTGGCCCAATTATTTTCCAAATTCATATCAAGAGTAGAATTTTGAGAGATTTTTCATGGCCTGTTCTCCCCAATATAAAGTTTATATGAATCAGTAAATATTTATTAAGGGCCTGCTAGGTGCTAGGTAGCACAGGGGATAGAGCACTGTTTGGAATCTGGAAGACTTACCTTCCTGAGTTCAAGTCTGGCCTCAAACACATACTAACTGTGTGACACTGAATATTTTTAGTTTCCCTGTCTTTGACCTTCTTGGCGGTGTATGTCCATTGTTGTTCAGTCATTTTTAGTCGTATCACACTCTCTGTGGCCCCATTTTGGGGGTTTTCTTGGCAGAGATAATGAAGTGGTTTCTCATTTCCTTCTCTACCTCATTTTACAGATACAGAAACTGAGACTAGGTGAAATGTCTTGCCCAAGGTCACACATCTAGTAAGTGTCTGAGGCTAGATTTGAACTCAGGAAGATGAGTCTTCCTGACTTCTTCAGGAGCTACCTAGCTGCCTGTAGCAGGCCCTTAATAAATACTTTTTGATTGATATAAACTCCATATTGGGGAGAAAAACCTTATCAGCTGCTACTTTCACCCTCTTCCTCCAAGTCCCCCTTCCCATATACATGTCAATTGTATCACTGTGTCAGAAGTCTTGGGAAATAAAAAGACCTCATCCCTCCCTTCAAGGTCCTTATAGCCTAACAGGGGTTCAGGAGCCTTGTGTTTCCTCTTCCCTTCAAGATCTCAAAGCCACCTGTCAGGAAAAGCTCTGAAGAATTCATTCACGTTAATTAAAAACTTGATGACTTTCTGGGTGGGGGACATGGGAGGGATGTATTTAGAAATGAAGCTAGTGCAAAAATGAAAGATATCAGTAAAAGCAAATAGATCAGTGAAGGATATGAAGCTCTGAGGTGGGTGGCTTTTCTGTTTTTGTTTTGTTTTAGAGAAAGGGAAAAGAATAGAGGTGGCCAGAGTCTAAGGCTTCTGTCCTTACAGGATAGATAAAAACAGAACTGCTTGGGGTAGGAATAGACACAGAAAACTTCCATTTGGGATCCAGGAGTCCCTGCAATGTCCCAGAGTGGGTCCAGCCCAGGAGGAGGCTCTTTGTTTCTTTAGAAATCGTACCAGATAGACAGACAACTGTCAGTGTATGTCCGAACTCCCTACACACAGATGTCCAAGCTCCCTTCCCCTTCCCCTTGTTGACTGTTCCCTGGATGAACCTGAGTAGCAGTTTTTATTTCTCTGACATCTGACCCACATTCCAGCCAAGCCTGAAAAAGTCCCCCACAGTATCTGAACTTCCGATCTCTCTGCTGGTCAGTTTACAGTCTTGGTTCTTTCACTGCCAAGCTGAAAAATGAATTTTTTGAATTTTCCATTTTAAAAAATTGGTGTGTGTGTGTGTGTGTGTATGTGTGTGTGTGTGTATTTCAAGCTGCTAGATTCAGGATTCTTTAGCATTTTCTCCCCCTTTCTATTAATTGTTCCAACTCTACTCCTCCTGCTCAACGACTGGTTTTGATGTTGATATCTGATCTGCCTGTCACATTCATGCTGTGTACATTCTTTTCATATGACATGTTTCCCTCATCATTTAGTATCTGGGGGTGGGGGTGGGGGCTTGAGCAGGCCAATGTTTTCCTTCCTTTTAAAAATCTATATGACTCTATCATTCTGGAAATAAAACCCCAAGGAGAAAAGAGGAAGGGAGAGGTGTGTGTGTGTGTGTGTGTGTGTGTGTGTGTGTGTGTGAGGGGGGGGCGGCAAAAGCACTTTCCAGTGCTTGGGGGTGTGAGGCCCTCACTGCTACAAGGACAGTGGTGGTGATGGGGAGGGAAGATGGCTGGAAGGGAGCAATGTTAAAATAAGTTGACCCTTTAATCTAGAGGTCATCTGTAACCCCTCTCATCATGGGGAGATGAAAAATAACATCTGTAGGGCAGATCTGAAAACCGCAGCCTGGTATTGGAGGTCGGTTAGATTTACCGTTTTTAATATTTGCACTATTGATTGCTGGGGCTTTCTCAGGGGTTGTTGCAACAAGCACAATTACGGTGCTTTTGACAGAGCTGGTGATTTTGAAGATATAAAAAAAATAAAAAATGTTGAGACAGAGAGAGAGAGGGAGAGAGAAAGGAAGAGAGAGGATAGGGGGAAAGGGAGGGAGGGACGGGAAAGCAAAGGGAAAGAGACAGACAGAGAGATCAAGAAAGAGCAGCCACAAACAGCCCCATGGGAAGTTGGATCTGGAATTTCCTGCTCCTTCTCCCAGCATCCCCCTCTCCGTCCCCCCCCTTTGTAACTCTCATTTTCATTATTATTCAGTTTCATTATTTATAGATTCAGAGCCAGAAGAGATCACAGAGTCTATCTTGCCCAAATCTCTTATTTTTCAGATGAAGAAACTGAGGCCTAGAAATGCTGAATGTCTTGCCAAGACCACAAAGGTATTTTCTTGAAGCCTTGCCCCGCTCTCCCCCAGACCCACACCTCCTCTTAGTTTGTATGAGCAGATTTACCCTGCACCTCTAGACCTTTCCAAAGACCTAAGACCTGTTCCCATCAGAGCCCTCCCATTCCCACCTCCTTCCCAAGCAAAGAACCACTCAGAAATGTGACCTTAGGTTTTGTTTGGTTTTGGTTTTTTTTGGGGGGGGGAGGCTAGAAAGTACAGGTTCTGGATAAATAGAAAATAAGGGAAAGGGGGGCCCATCCTCCTCCAGAGTTCATCATCAAAGAGAACCATAGGAAGGATCAAAGGGAGTTGAGAGGAGGTTTTCTGGGTCCAACTATTTTCCAGTTTCATTTGAGAATAGGCCACGGATTCCAGATGGGAAAAACAGGGGTCCAAGAATGTAGTGAGCTCATGGGTGGAATACACGGGATAGTGGGCTTAGAGATCCATAAAAAAAACCCTCCCAAATCTGGGATTTGGACTTGGTGGTCTATGCTTGATATGGATTTGGTCAACTAGGTGGTGCAGTTGATAGAGTACCTTGTCTGAAGTCAGGAAGACTTATCTTGAGTTCAAGTCTGATCTCAGACACTTATTATTATGATGTGACCCTGGGCAAGTCACTTCATTTGTTTGCTTCAGTTTCCTCATCTGTAAAAATGAGCTGGAAGAGGAAAGGGCAAACCACTCCAGTATCTTTGCCAATAAAACCCCAAATGGGGTCACCAAGAGTTTGACGGGACTGAAAATGACTCAACAACAACAAATTGGCCCAGAAAACTTCCTCTAAGCTCTCTTTGGTCCTTCCTATGGTTCTCTTTGATGGTGAGATCTGAGGTATGATGAGCCTCCCTACCCTTATTTTCTGCTTATCTGGAACCTGTGCTTCCTGCCCTTCTCCCTCACCCCCAAAACTCTGAGGTCACATTCCTGAATGGTTCTTTGCTTAGGAAGGAGATGAAAGAGGGGAGGAATCTGATGAGGATAGGTCTTAGCTCTGCCCTTTGCTGGATGTGTGACTTTAGGTAAGTCACCTTTCTTCTCAGTTTTGTTTCACTGTGTGTGAAATGGGGTTAATGCTCGCTTCCCAGGATTGCTTTGTATCCTGATGCTGCGGCTCTTTGAAAGTTTTCGAGCTTTGCCCAAGTGTAAGATGGGATTGTTATCTCACCCTGCTGCCTTGCCAAAGGCCAGCTGCCAGCTCCCTCCTGGCACCCCTCTAATCTCCTGTCAGCCTCCCCTCCCTACTCCCCATACCTTTCTTTTCCACACCCTAAGCCTCGTCAGCAGCTCAGGCTGCAGCCCTTTCCATGCTCCCTCACAGGCTGTTTTGTCAAAGCCCGAGGCCCAACACCTGCTTTGTTGGACCCAATCTCTGTTTCACCATGACCTTCCCCTCCTCCAGTGCCGGCTTCAATTTCAGTCATCTATTATCCATCTTACCACTTTCTTCCTTTAATTCCAGTATCATGCCAAAGCTTACCGTCTTCTCCAAGAAGCTTGCCTGGCTTATGTGTCCCTATCAGTCCTTTGCTTTTCCCGTTTTGTTATCCGTTCTCCCTAGTTCCCCAACACAGCTGTGGTTTGGCTGGGCATACTTTTCTGTGCTTAGTATCTCTGTGCAGACTTCTATGCTCAAGCTGCCTACCAGGCTGTAAGCTCCTTAAGGGCTGGGACCATGTCTTCTTCCTTCCTAGGTTCTCACGGTGCCTGGTACAGGGGCCTGCATGGAGTGGGCACTGCCCATGTTGTGGTTGACTTAGTGGGAGCAGTGGAATGTTGTTTATGTCCAAACATGATTGACAGTGATGACCCCTTTCACCCTCAGTTTCCATTAAAACCTTTAAAGTAGAAAAAAAGTTAAAAGCAAAACACATAAAGGAAAGTTGATATGTTGTCTAACTTGTTTCTTTGGATTATGTGTTCAGGGTGGTGTGGTGGGAAGTAAGGAGGCCTGACCAAGAAGCCAGAAGAACTAGGTTCTACCAGTAGCCAACCAGCTGTGTGTCCTTTAGTAAGACGTCTTACCTCTGCTGGCCTTGGTTTCCTTGTCTATAAAATAAGGGAACTGGATGGACCAACTGGTCTCTGAGGTTCCTTCCCACTCTTCCATATTTGCTCTCTCGGGGATAACCACACTTTACATACTCTGTATGAAATCAGTCAACAAGTCATTTTAAATCCAGGAAGTAGGGAAGTAGGAAAGTAATTAATCAATCAATGAGTATTTTAAAGACCTACTATGTGCCAGATGTTGTATATCAGATGCTAGGGCTACAAATACAAAAAAATGAAACAATCTCCACCCTTAAGGAGTTAAGTGACCTAAGATAGATTTTATCCTTGACTTTTTACAGGTAGAAAACATATTTTCTTTAGCATGCCCAGTCTTCCCATTGATGATGCACCATTTCCATTGATGGGAGAGTGTGCCTGATGTTTACTGAGAAAATGTTCTATTGATACTTTTCATAGTATGCTGTTTTATTAAATGCCTTTGCTCTGAACTAATTGCATCTTGTGACTGAAAAAGGAAAAAGGAAACACATTTTTGGGCCCATGAGCTATGGTTTTGCAGAGTTTCAGACCCACAGAGTACTTTGAACCTGAGCTCAGTTTTTTAAAGGTCCCATAGGGGTGAGGAAGGAGTGCCCCTCAATGTTAGAGTAGTACCCAGTTAATATTTAGTCAATTAGTTATAAAAGTTCCTGGAACAGGAACCAAGTGATTTGCATACATCAATAGATCTGTGATTGTATTCAAATTAAATCAAATCAACGAATACTATCTAAGCACCTCCTATTCTCTTAGGTTTTTAGGTTGGAAAGAACCTCAGAGATTATCTGGATTCTAGTCCAACCCTTTCATTTTACAGATAGGGAAACTGAGGCCAGAGAGGTTAAGTGAGTGACTTGTCTGATTTCACAGACGGTAGAACAGCTAGGTCCTGATTAGTGTGAATAACAAATCCCCTGAAATGGTTGCATGTATTGGAAGTTGCACTATTTATAGTTATAATTATGTAAAATTTGATAATTGGTTCCAGCCCAGCAGAAATAGGCATTGCAAATTCAAATAATCCAACCAATTCAAATGATTCATCATTAGAACTCACTGGGACTTGGCTATGAGTGACAGGGCTTGAACCCAGACCCTCTGACTCTAAACCCAGAACCCCTTTCAGCTGTATTTTGCAATGTCAGAGACATTAAAAAAAAAAAAAGCAAGCAACCAGAACATAGAGTTTCTGTCATTAAGGAGCTTAAAATCTAGTTGGGGAGACAAGACATAACATGTGGACGTTGGAATAATAAAATATCTCAATAATAGTTGAGGACAATAGACAAGATTGTAAACTATTGTAAAGATATGTAACCTTTGTGGGGCTTGGGAGGGAAGGTGGAGAAAGGGGAAGCAGGATTGGAAGCAGAGACTTTGTCTTACCTTATCGTTACAATTCCCCCAGCACACACCCTAGGAAACACTGTTTTTAAGCAGTCACTTAAAAATGGTTATGGAAATGAAAAGATGACATAAAGACTGATGATTCACTACCAAATGAGTTGTGCTGGCAGTAATTGTGTAGGGAGTTCAGAAGAGGAAGGGAGAAAATGCTTGGGGTTGAGGCGGTCAGGGCAGGCTTCAAGGAGGAGGTGGATCCGGAACTTAGTCATGAGGAATGGAAAGGATTTCAGCAGAGAGGGAGAAGGGTGTAGCCCCAATGGCAACCCGTGGAAATTGTTACTGAGCAAATAAGGAACCAGGAAGAGGAAGCAAAGAAATTTGTAGTATAATAGAAAAAGATGAACTTATCATGTGAGACAACCCACTGGTTGAATGGCCCTTGAACTCCCTTAGTACTGAGATGTCAAGAGAAAACAGCAAGTGGCTCCTAGCATATTGGGTGGGTGGTATTGACATTAACAGTGATAAGATTGGAAGCCCCAGTTCAGCCAACCCATAGGATCTCATTTCTGAATCCAGAGAAGAACCTGATGACCCACTTGTGCCTTGGGTCCTACTCTGGGCCAGAAAAACTTAGTTGGAACAGGAGCTGTGGGGAAAACCCGCTCCATCTAAACTGTTCCATCAGGGGAAGAGAAGTACCCTATGCCATTTGATGGGAATAGGTCTGGAAGGGAAAATAAGCTCATTTTGGGACTTGCTGAGTCTGAGGTGCTGGGCACAAAAAACAACAATTACTTAATAATCTTTGTTGAATAGAGTCAAATTGAATTTCCACAATGCTATCTCACTTTTTCTATAAAAAAGAGCCAAGTAGGGGAGGCTAGGTGGCACAGTGAATAGAGCACCAGCCCGGGAGTCAGGAGGACCTGGGTTCAGATGCGACCTCAGACACTTAACACAAAAAAATAGCCGTGTGACCTTGGGCAAGTCACTTAACCCCAGTCTCTCTCCAAAAAGCAAAAAAAAAACAAAACCCCAAAACTTAAAAAGAGCTAAGTAGTGACCAAAGGAAAAAGGAATTCTGAACTCTGACCAATGCGATGACCCAGCATGATTCTTTTTTTCTTTTGAAATAGTATTTTATATGATTTTACACGTATAGCCTATGTCACATTGCACACTCCATTAGTTTTCTCTGGATATGGACAGCATTTTCCACCATAAGTCCTTTGGAATTGCCTTGGATCGTTGTATTGCTGAGAAGAGCGATGTCTATCACTCAGTGCATCATCATATAGTGTTGCTGTTACTGTGTACAATGTTCTCCTGGTTCTGCTTACTTCACTTTGCATCAATGACCTACCATGATTCATGAGGACTGCTACCCACCTTCTCCTGGCAAAGAATTGGATAAGGGATTTCATTTTGCTTGACTATGCATGTTTATTAAGAGGATTTATTTTCTTTTTCTTCCTTTTCAGTTTGTTGACTGGGGGAGGAAGAGAAATTAGATATCTATTCATTAAAAAATAAAATTTTATTTAACTTTTTAAGAGAGAAAAAAATAATTTTAACTAGGTTCCCATTGATTGGAAAATGACTGAACACTTTATGGAATATGAATTCATATTGTTCAGTTCAGTTCAGGTTGCCTGAATCTGGTCATGTGGCAGGGCCATTTGAAGACTCTGTCCCAACGTATCATAAGACCTGCCCTCCCTATCCTTTGTCTAGGGTCATTGGTACTTATCAGAGAACAAACAGGTCCCAAGGTCCCATTGTCTCTCCTAGAGATGTCCCAGGTATGAAACTTCCCTTTCCTGCTCCTTCTCTATGGCTTCAAGCATAAAAGAAGAAAACACAGCTTAGGCATCTCCCCAAGAAGGGTGGCCCTGGGTGGCATGCAGATAGGTGGGGAAAGGAAAAGGCATGAAGAAATGAATTGCCAGGGAGGGGAAAGAAGAAGTCAAAAAGTTTTTCTTTAATTTTTAAAGAAAGAACAGACAGAGCACATTGTCCCAGGACAATGTCATAGGACATAATTGGGAACTGATGGTACAAGGATGACTTTGTCAGCTGGTACAGGGGGTGGTGACAGGAAAAGGGACCTTCCTTCATCATAGAATAATCTGGGTCCAGCATAAGGTAATAAAAAGAATATTGGTCTGGATGTCAGGAGACCCAGGGCCTCATCCTGCCTCTGCTTACCAACTTAAATTTTTTTGTTAAATGAAACTAACAGTGCTTCTACTAGGTATATACACTAAGAAGATAAAAGAAAAATGAAAAAGACCCATATATAAGAAAATATTTATAGCAGCTCTTTTTATTGTGGCAAAGAATTAGAAACCGAGGGGATGGCCATCAATTGGGGAATGGGTGTACAAATTATGACCTGTGAATATGAGGAAATACTAATATGCTATAAGAAAAGAAAAGCCTAGGAAGACTTATATGAATTGATGCAAAGTGAAGTGAGCAAAACCAGCAGAGTGATCTATATAGTAACAGCAATATTATAAATTAATTAACAATGAAAGGCTTAGTAACTTAGATTAATTCAATGATCCACCGCAACTCCGAAGGACTCATGTCCTTTGCTACTACCTCCAGATAGAAAGCTGATGGACTCAGTACTCAGATTGAAGCATTTTTCCCTTTCCTTATTTTTCTTGCTTCATTAAAAAAAAATTCACAATGTGGCTAATGTGGTGTTTTGCATGACTATATATATAATGAATATCATATTTCTTGCCTTCTCAATGGGTGGGTGAGGGGTGGAGGGAGGGAGAGGACATGGAACTGAAGAACAAACATTTTTTTTTAAAGATCATCAGAGCAGGGGTTCTTAACTTCATTTGGGTCATGGACCCCTTTGGCATTCTGGCGAAGCCTAACCACTCCTTTCTGGAATATACTATGACTATCAGCTAGCTACCAGCTGATCTTATTGCATAACTTAAAAAGAAAAGCAAGTGGCACATAATAGAGATCTGCTGTTTTGGGTCCAATCATCTTTTTCTGTTCTATGTACATGGAAATGCCCATTCTATTTGGTGTTGGTTAAGTTCAAAATAAAACTTAAGAGAACTGGAGGGAAAAAAAAATAAAGCTCTTCTGACTTTCAAGTCCTTGCACCCTTTTCTTCTCTTCCCTCTTGGCTCTTAGACCCCTTTTCCCTCCTCTTTCATTGCCAAACAATCCAGCAATATTTTTCTGGGTGCTGACGGAGGCAGTATTTGTAAATTTCCTGTCCTGACTGGTATGAGCAAACCTGTCAGCCCAACAAGTACTCATGGCCAAGCCTGTTGGCTCGAGAGGCACTCTGCTGGTGTGGCATGGCCTCCATACACGCCTGTGTGTGTGTGTGTGTGTGTATATGTGTGTGTGTGTGTGTGTGTGTGTCTTTTAGATGAGGCTGCCCCAGCCCCAAGTGCAGAGTGTACTTTCTCAGAGGGAGGAGCAGGAAGCTACTTGGGGTTATTCCTGGGGGATGTTGGACTGTTCTGCTTGAGACTGAAGATTCTCAGTGCCCCTTGGGTATCTTTTGCAGGCTCTTTTTGCCTGCTTCTCAGGGCATTTTATGGAATGTCATGATTATTTCCTTGCTGTGCCAATGGGAGAGTCAGCACTTTGTTTTCAGCCATCTCCCTCTCAGAGGTCCATGGGTCCATAACCTCATAAAATTCTAGAGCAGAGAAGGCATATTAGAAGTCATCAGAGCAGGGGTTTTTCTTTTTCTGACGTGGACCCTTTTGGCATTCTGGTGAAGCCTAGTCACTCTTTTCTCAGAAAAATGTCTTTAAATGCAAGAAATAAAATATAGCTATCAAAATACTTTAGAAAAAAAGTTCAAAGGCCCCAGGTTAACAATCACTGATTCTAGTGGAACTTCCTTGTTTGATAAAGGAGAAAACTGAGGCCCAGAGTATGCACATCAAATCGAAGGTTACAAAGCTCACAGTTAGTGTCATTTCTACCTTCCCAACATCTTTCCTGTATGCCCACCTGGTGCAGGCTGTCATCACCTCATGCCTGGACTATTGTAATAAGCCTACTGGATCTCCCTGTCCCAAGCATCCATCTTCCACTCAGCTGCTGAAGGAATTTTCCTAAAATACAGATCTGACCATGTCACCTCCTTACTCAATAAATTCTTGTGGCTTCCTATTACCTCCAGGATCACGTACAAAGTCTTTGGCATCAGAAACCCTTTACAACTTGGGCTCTTTCCAGTCTTCTTACACTTTACTCCCCTCCGGCCACTCCATGATCCAATGATGTCTTTCTTGCGGTTCCTTACAAAGGTCACTCCAGCTCCCAGTGCTAGGCCTTCTCACTGACTTTCCCTCATGCCCATGAATGTTCCTTCTGCTCATCTCCTCCTGGCTTCCCCAGCTTCCTTCAAGACTCCACTCAAATCCCACCTTTTGCAAATGGCCTTTTCTGGTCCCCTCTGAGATTATCTCCCATTTTTTTTCTCCATAAAATAGACTCACACAGGGCAAGTGTTCCCATGTCGGTCAGAAGAAGCGATACAGGGACACTCTCAAGATCTCTCTAAATAACTTTGTTAGTGATTGTGTGACATAGGAGACATAAGCACAGGACTGGCATGGGCATGGCGTGCCCACATCAGAGAAGGTGCTGTGCTCTATGAGCAAAGCAGAATTGAGACAGGTCAAAGGGAACGCAGGATGCACCAGTTTAGAGAATCCACCCCCAACGTCCACGTGACCTGTGGCAGAGCCTTCCGAACTCACGTTTGTCTGATCAGCCACAGTTGGACACATTGAAACTTGACTCTAGCAGAGTGATGTCATTTTGGTCCTCTCTGAGAACGAAGGACAACCGCCAACCAACCAATCTCCCTTTTGCACTATACATGTCTTATACATACATGGTTGGTGGCATGTTCACCTCCACCATTTGAATGGGAGCGCCTTAAGGGAAGGGACTGTGTTTTTTGTCTCTCTTTGTATTCCCAGCACTTAGCACAGTGCCTGGCACATAGTCACAGCTTAATAAATGTTTGTTGACTGATTGACTAGAGCCCACTTTTCTTAGCTCCCCATTCAATGTTCTTTCCTTTGGCTGATTAGTTCATTTGTCTGGAGTATGGGCCTAGTAATGCCATGGCTGTAGGCCATGCCCCCACTCCAACCCTACCTGCTGAATTCCTCCCTATCATTTAAGGCTCAGCTTAGATCCTATCCCTTCCAAGAAGCTTTCCTTAGTCTTCCCAAGGGATAATGACTTCCCTACCTGAGACCTACATAGCATTCTGTAACTTTCTTTCTTTCATAATTGGAGTTAAGTGACTTTTCCAGGGTCACACAGCTAGTACCTGAGGACAAATTTGAACTTAGGTCCTCCTGAATCCAGGGCCAGCATCCCATCCACTATACCATCTAGCTGCCCTGTAACTAACTTTCTTTCTTCCTCCTTCCTTCCTTCCTTCCTTCCTTCCTTCCTTCCTTCCTTCCTTCCTTCCTTCCTTCCTTCCTTCTTTCCTTCCTTCCTCCTTTCTGCTGGGGGGAAGGTAGGGCAATTCGGGTTAAGTGACTTGCCCAAGGTCACACGGCTAGTTTTTGTGTTAAGTGTCTGAGGCTGGATTTGAACTCAGGTCCTCCTGACTCCAGGGTCATGCTCTATTCACTGCGCCATCTAGCTGCCCCTGCCCTCTAACTTTCTAATGTCCTTATGGTTTTGTGCTATAATTATTTGTATATATGTTCTATTCCCTAGAGGGGTAGCTAGGTGGCATAGTATATAGAACCCTGGGCCTGGAGTCAGGAAGATGAGACTTTCTGAGTTCAAATCCTGCCTCAGATACTTAGTAACTGTGTGACCCTGGGAAAGTCACTTTGCCCTATTTGCCTCAGTTTCTTCATCTGTAAAAGGAGCTGGAGAAGGAAATGGCAAACCACTCCAGTATCTTTGCCAAAAAACCCCAAATGGAGTCATGAAGAGTTAGACATGACTAAAAATGACTGAACAACAACCTATTCCTTATATGACTTTAAGCTCTAAAAGGCCAAGGAATGTTAATTAAATTAAACACAACATCTTTATGTGTGTACCACTTGGCTAGAAGCTAGGAGAGGTACAGCTGGTTGGCCTAAGTGGATAGAGTCCTGGACTTGGATTCAGGAAGACCTGAGTTCAAATCCTGTCTCAGATACTCACCAGCTATATCACTCTGAGTGAGTCATTTGACCTCTCTGGGCTTCATCTTTTTTATCTGTGAAATGGGATAATAATAGCACCCAACTCACATAATTGTCATGAGACTAACATAGATAACACATGCAAAGTGTTCTGCAACCCTTAAAGCACTATATAGATGCCAGCTGTTAGCTGTTATAAGAATAAGCGCTTGTTTCCTTTCCTTCTTTCCCAGAGCTAAAGATGGGTAAAGGACACAACACAAATGTCTGTAATATCCTATTTATAATGGCCATTCATGGAAAGAGCCTCTGTTAAAAAGAAAAAATCCTCAGAGCTCCAAATGGGTTCGGGTAGCCTTTTCCCTTTTTGTGAGTGGGGCAGAAGAGTAGGGTGGAGGTGTGTGTTGGGAGAATCCAGAGAAGACCTTTCATATTGGAGTGTTCATGAAAGGAATGGAGAACAAGCAGGGGAAGAGAAATCCTGCTGCGTGAGTGTGGAGAAGTCCCAAGGTCAAGCTGGGACTCTGCTGAGAGATGGAGAGACAGATCAAGAGAAGGTGTCAGAATGATGACTGGCAGGCAGATATGGGACTGGGGGAACCGATGCTTCAAGCCCACTTGTGCACCAGACACTGAGGAGAGGCACTGAACACGGACCTGCAAGAGGTCCACAGTTGTGCCCAAGGAGTGGCAATGCTGCTAATTGGTGCTGTGAGTTAGCAGGGATGGTGACCAAACCTCTGAGGTCAGAGAAGGAAATGGAGCTCACCAGACAGAGAGTGTAACGGTTACTGACTCTGTTCTTTACTGCCTTTAATAAACCTGTTCTATGTTTAACATCCTGGTCCATCCGGTACTTTCAGGGGATTGAAGTGCTCAAAGAGAAGACCCAAGCCAGAACCCGATGTTCACTGGGGTAATCTTAGGTGGGGATATGAGCCATAGAAGTTATGAAAAATATGATTCATAACTATCTTTCTGAGTTCAGATTCCGACAATCAGGTTGTGCATTATGAATGTATCAGAGAGGTATAGAAAATATGCTATGTGAGGTTCAAGAAAGAAAGTTTTTACTGAATGATAGGACTGTATAAGAGGGGTGGCAATTGAACTGAGCTAAAGGGAAAGAAATTTAGCAAAGAGGGGGAGGAATGCTATTTTAGTCATCAAGAATAGCAGGGACAGTGAAAGACATAAGCTCTAATTGGTCCCATCATATTGGAGCATAGTTTGCATGTAGTTTGCATGAAAGGTGAGATAAGGTAAGAGAGACAGAGTAGATGCTGTTTTGCAGAGGGCCTTGAATGCCAGGCAAAGGAGCTTGGATTTAGTTTGGTAGAATGAAATTTTTGAGGAGAAGTTACATAACCATACCTGTTCATGAAGGATGAATTGGAGTAGGGAGAAGGTGAGCTACTACAGTGGTCTAGAAAGTTGTGAATTCAGGACTATAGTAGACCAGTAGCGGAAGTAGAGAGGAAAAGATGCTTGGGATACAAGTGCAGAGATAGAATCAACAGGATTTGGTAATTGATGAGATATGGGGGAGAGAGAGAGAGAGAGAGAGAGAGAGAGAGAGAGAGAGAGAGAGATTTAGAGTCAGTCAAGAAGCATTTACTAAATGCCTTCTCCTACCAAACAGTGTTCTAAGAGCTGAGGATACAAGAAAGGCAAAAAACAGTCCCTACACTCAAGGAGTTCACAGTCTATGGGGGAGATAACATGCCAACATCCACGCACAAATAAACTACCATGTTTCCCCGATAATCAGACACTGTCTTATTATTTTTTTTTGGAAAGAAAAACACCAGAGTGCTTATTTTCAGGGGAGGGCTTATGTTGTCCTGCCTCAGCTCTCCTCTGCGGCACTGCTTTGCTCTCAATGGTGCCAGCAAGCAAATCACTGGGGAAGAACAGGATGACGCGAAGACGGTACATACAGAGGGTATCGTAATGTAGCGTGTAGCGCAGGGGATCACCTTCACTACAGTCGCAATCTCAATAGGGCTTATTTTTTGGGGAGGGCTTATTTTAGAGGAATCTTACACAGTAAGGGGAGGGCTTATGTTCGGGATAGGTCTTATTATCGGGGAAACACGGGTATATACAAGATAAACTGGAGGTAGTCTGGGAAGGGGAAGGCACCTTGGTGGAGGCCTCTTGAAGAAGGTGAGACTTTGGTTGACACTTAAAGGAAGCCAGGAGGTAAAAATGAAGAGGGAGAGAATTCCAGACATGGGGACCAGCCAGTGAAAGTGCCTCAAGTTGGAAGATGGAGCATTTTGTTTGTGGAAGAGTTAGGAAGCCAGTCGTTAGGGTGAGTAAGGTATTTGCCTGGAAAGGTAGGAAGGACCCAGGCCCAGGTAAGCACTTTCAAAGTCAAATAGGATTTTCTAATTGATCCTAGAAGAAATAGGGGGCTACTGAAATTTATTGTATAAGGAGGTGATGTAGACAGACCTCTGTTAAGGACAATCAATTTAACAGGAGAACAAAGGCTGAAATGGAGTGGAGAGACTTGAGACACGCAAACCCACCAGAAGGCTATTGCAGTAGTCTGGGACTGAGGTGATTGGGGTCTACACCCGGATGATAGCAGTGTCAGAGTAGAGAAGGAAGAGTGTTTGAGAGATATCACTAAGATGCAAACGACAAGACTTGGGGACAGGTTTTATATGGGGGTGGGTGGAAGATGAGAGACAGTGAGGAGAGGCATCTAGGATGGCATCTAGGTTGCAAGTCTAAGTGACTGGGAGGATGGTGGTAGCTTCTACAGTAATAGGGAGGTTTGGAAGATTGGCGGGGCTGGAGGGAAAGATAATTAGCTCAGTTCTGGACGTGTTGGGTTTAAGATGTCTATGGGACGTGGAGTTTGAGATGGAAATATGAGACTGGAGGTCAGAAGAGAGGCTAGAGCTGGACAAAGAGATCTGAGAAACATCTGCATTGATATGATAGTGAAATCCGTGGGATCTGATGAGATCACTGAGGACACAGGACCGAACTTTGGGGGACACTCACAGTGAACAGCTGTGACCTGGCTGAAGCTGGCCCAAAGGAGACTGAGAGGGAGCACTTGCACAGGAACAAGGAAGAATGAGAGAGGGCAGAGCCTCAAAAAACTTAGAACAATCAAGAAAAATAAAGGGACCTACAGTGTCAAAGGCTGCAGAGAGGTCAAGAAGGATGAGGACGGAGAAGAGAACGTTCGATTTTGCAATTACGGGATCAATGATAACTTTGGAGAGAACAGTTTCAGTTGGATGAGGAGATCTGAAGCCAGAATGCAACGGGTTAACAAGAGAGCAAAGGAAGATAATGATAGCAAGCCGTGGGAGACCGGGTTGGTGGTGGCGGCACAGACAGGAACTGGGAAGTCAGAAGGAGGAGCAGGTTTGGGAGGAAAAATAAGCTCGGTTTGGGATGTGTTTCACTTAAGGTTCTGGACACACAAGAAGCTCTTAATAAACGTTTGCATAATGGAGTGCCATTCAATTTCAACGATGCTACCCTGTGTTCTCCATCCAAGGGAGCAAGGGGGTGACAAAAGGAAAGAAGAATTCTGAGCTGGTGCTCATTGACTGGGGAATGACTAAATTTAGGGTGATATCTGAGTGTCATGGACTAGCATTTCACAGTAAGAAATGGTAACTATGGAGAATTCAAAGAAAAATGGGAAGACTTGTGGAGTTGATATGGAGAAAAGCAGGCAGAACCAGTGTGAGGAGTCTCATAGTCTCTTAAGTGAAAACATGGGAGAAGCCCACATCCTCTCAGTTTCCTGGATAAGTGTAAGGCCTTTAGAAAAGGCCAAAAGGCCCATGCCCCGCTGGCGGGGAGTCTGAATATCCACGAGCCCTCCAATTTCCCAGGTGTCCCCAGCTCCCCATAGCTCACAATCAGCACCTAAACCTTGGCCTGTACTTCCTGTCCAGAGTCCTTGCTTTCCCTCTCCTCCCTTTCCTCTGATGTCTGGTGCTTCCTGACTCAGATAAGAACCTCCCCCAAACCCACCGGGCTTTATTGCCTTTGTTGCCCCCTTTGCACCAGGCTCTTCATTGGAACCTGATCTGTTTCCATCCTCCCAGACTACCCCCTTGCATTGTGAACATCTTCCCTCCATGAAGCTGGCTTGCTTTACTTTCTGCCTGCTCTCATCTTGTGCTGTGCTTTGTTCTTCCATACTCACCCCCCCCCCCCCGTATGGCACCCTAGAATCCTGAATTTCATTCAGATTACATTAAGATAACCAGGGAAGGCAGCATAGTGGATAGTGTTGTGTCTGGAGTCAGGAAGACCTAAGTTCAAATCTAGCCTCAGACACTGACTGGCTGGGCAAGTCATTCACCCTGTTTGTCTCAGTTTCCTCATGTGTAGAATGAACTGGGGAAGGAAATGGTAAACCACTCCTGTATCTTCACCAAGAAAACCCCAAATGGGGTCACAAAGAGTAGGACATGACTGAAAACCACTAAACAACAGCAGCCAGGGCAACAGTTTACACAACAATCATAATAGCACAAAGGAAAATAATTCTGAAGAACAATAGAGCGCTAATCAGTGCAGTGAACAGTCATGACTTTCAAAAAGTGAATGTGAAGCATGTAGCCTGTTTTTGTTTTTTTTTTGGAGGGGGGGCAGGGCAATTGGGGTTAAGTGACTTGCCCAAGGTCACACGGCTAGTAGACCCACTAAGTGTCTGAGGTCAGATTTGGACTCAGGTCCTCCTGACTCCAGGGCTGGTGCTCTATTCACTGCACCACCTAGCCGCCCCTATGTGGCCTGTTTTTCGTAAGAGAAGTACTAATAGGTGCCCAAGGAGGCATACATCGTCAGACATAGCCATTGTGTCAGTCAATAAGCATTTATTAAGTGCCTACTATGTTCCAGGCCTTATGTTAAGCACTATAGAAATGAAAAAAAGCAAAACCAAATCCCCCTCAAGGAGCTTTCGATCTAACAAGAGAAACCAAGCAAACAAATATGTGCAAACAAGTTGTAGGCAGGATTAATGGGAGACAATCAGCAGAAGGAGGGCCTGAATATTAAGGGGCATTGAGGAAGGCTTCCTGCAGAAAGTGGAATTTGGTTGGGATTTCAGGGGAGCCAGTAGGGCAGTTGGGTGGCACAGTGGATAGAGCACTGGGACTGGAGTCAGGAGGACCTGAGTTCAAATCCAGCTTCAGACACTAGCTGTGTGACCCTGGGCAAGTCACTTCACCCTGTTTACCTCAGTTTCCTCGTCTGCAAAATGAGCAGGAGAAGGAAATGGCAAACTGCTCCAGGATCTTTGCAAAGAAAACCTCAAATGAGATCACAGAGTCAGACATGACTGAAAGGACTGAACAATAAGGGAAGCCAGTAGGCAGAGATGAGGAAGGAGAGCTCCCCAGACTTGGGGAATAGTCAGTGAAAGCGCCTGGAGTTGAGAGATCGATTGTCTTATTTGGGGAACAGCAACAAAGACCATTGTCACTGCATCCAAGAGTACAGGCAGGGAGTAAGATGTAATAAGACTGGAAAGGGAGAAGGAAGGGGAGGTATAGGAGGGTGAATCTTGAAAGGCTTTGAATGCCAAACAGAGGATTTGCATAGGATCATAGACCTGGAAAGAACCTCAGAGGTCCTTTGGCCTAACCATCTAATTTTACAGATGAGGAAACTGAGGCCCAGAGAAGTTAGGTAACTTGGCCAAGGTCACACAGATAATAAGAATCACAGGTTCCAGTGATATAGCTCTCCTTATGGGATAACACTGCTTCATTTAATGTTTTTTTATTAGAAAGGATTCTGATTGGAGTATAGAAGCAGGAAAGAAAGTGAAGTGGGATAAGGCTGAGAAGACAGAGGGGATGCCACATTGCAAAGGACTTTAAATGCCAGGCAAAAGAACTTCATTCGGTAGAATAAAATTTTTAAGCAGGGAAGTGATATAACCATCCCTATTCCTGAAGGATAGATTGGAGTAGAGAGAGAGAGAGAGAGAGAGAGAGAGAGAGAGAGAGAGAGAGAGTAAGTTACTCCATTGGGACTGAAGGCAGTGGGAAGCGAAGGGGAAGGAATAAACATTCACATAGCACCTACTATGTGCCAGCACTATTTACAGATATTATCACAATAACCCTTTGAGGTCGACATTATCCCCATTTTACAGATGAGGAAACTGAGGCAAACAGAGATTAAATGACAAGCCCAGGATCACACAGTAAGTATCTGAAGCTCACGTCCTGATTCCAGGCTCAGCACTCAAATCACCTTGATACCAGCTGCCTCTTAAGTTAGCAGTCATTGAAGTCATCATTGAAAAGTGATAGGAATGAAAAAATGAATAAAACATTTTTTAAAAATAGAAATGTATATGGCAGGGAAGGAAAAAAATTCTGGAGTTATTGAGGATTTCTATGTGTCTACATACACCAAGGATTCTTAGTAAAAACGTCGACTTCTGACCACAAAATTTGAATAATAACATCAAAGAATGTCAGAGAGAAACTCAACAAATGATGGGTGTTAAGTTACAGACAAAATAAAGGCCTAATAGCTGCTATTTTAAACATGAGTGACTCTTGGCCCCTCCCTGTCTCCATCCCTCCATAAATTGACAAGTATATCTAATGTGTTTTTGTTGGTTTTTGGCGGGTGGAAGTGGGGAGGGCAGTCTCTCTATGGAGGGGCCACAGTGTAAACACATATGTGGGAGTGGACCTTGAAAAGAGATTCCAGCTCTATCTTGTGAAATCCTAAACTGAGCCTGAGATGTTAGACCTACCTGCGAGCTTGCTTTCCTAACCAAGAAGGAAAAGGCTTGCTTGCTGGGCCTGTCCTATTTAAGAAATAACGATCATCCTCTTTCCCCAAAATGAACCAAAAGTGTTTTATCATTCATGGAGGTGTTCCAGAGCTCCAGATACCCCTACGAAGACAGAGGCTTCAGGCACTGACCCAAGGAACGAAGGGCCTGGCTAGTAGTAGGTGCTTTATACAGGTTTGCTGACTGACTGATCACAGAACCAGAAGCTGACTGGCATGGATGCAGTGGTAGAGGACCTGGGGCTCATATCCTGGCTTTGCTTACTTACTATCTAGTGACCTTAGACAAGTCATTTTATTTCTCTGGGTCTCAATTTCCCCATCTGTAAAATAAAGGATTTGGAACAGATGATCCCTGAGGATTCCTTCTACCCCCAAATTTATAATCCTGTAACCAGCTTAGCTGAGTGTGGAGTCTAAGATCATCATCATTACCAACATTTTTATAGCACCTTAAGGTTTGTAAAGGATTTTATAAATTTTTTCTCATCCTCACAACAACCTAGAGAGGTAGCTGTTATTACGCCCATTTTACAGATGGGGAAACTGAGGATTTGAACTTAGTTCAATGCTCTATCCACAGCATCATCTAGCTGTCTCTTAAATAAGAGAGTGGCTTTAAGGCCGGAAGGATCACCGGCTTCGAGGAACCTTAGAGGTCATTTTTACAGAGGAGGAAATTGAGGCCCAAAGACTAGTATGTCTCAGGCTATATTCTAAATGAGGTCTTCCTATTTCTAGGTCCAGCTCTTTATCCCCTTATATCAAGCCACTATCAATTTATATTGTTGTTCATTCATTTTTCAGATGAGAAAACTGAGACAATTTGGGTTAAGTGACTTGCCTAAGGTCACACAGCTAGTAAGTATCTGAAGCTGGATTTGAACTCAGCTTTTCCTGACTCCAGGTCCAGTGCTCTGCCCACTGTGTCACCTAGCCGTCTCCCAAAGAAGGGCTAATCGCACCAGTTCCTGAGACTATGTACTAGGACAAGGAGCCAGTTGCAGCCTGCATGGGTAGAGGGTAGAGGCAGGACTGGCCCCCACAAAATCATAGATTTTTGGAAAGAATAATTATGCCAGCTGGGACTTTTGTCTTTTGAATGCTTGCCTCAGTTCAGACAAGTGGTAGTACTAAATGGTACTATTTCAGGAACAATTTGGGTTAAATAGGCATTTGTGGATTAGCTTGGGAACTTAACCACCATTAGAACATACTCTCCCCAGGGAAACATGAGTTCCAAACCATTGACTTACAAACAAATTCAGACATGAGTAATTTACAAGATCAACCTCACAGAGCAAGTCAACAGCTATATTGGAGAAAAAACCTGGTCCAACCAGGGATCCGAAAGCCTGGATCGGATAAAACCCCATCCAATGGATAGGGGAAAGCTGTCAGTTACTTTCCTGAATAGTAATGGCTCCCATTTATTTAGGCCTTCATAGTTTACAAAGTCCTAATATCCTGGAACTCATCTGAACTTTGCAAAACTCCAGAGACAGGCAATATAAATACTTTTTAAAAAGTTTTATTGAGTTTTTTTGGACATTGCTGTCCATTTCCCAATGATCAGCCCTCCTTACCCCAAGACTCATCTCTGAAAGGACAGTTGTTCAGTCCAGGCATTTCAGTCCTGTCAGACTCTTGGTGACCCCATTTGGGATTTTCTTGGCAAAGATCATGGGGTGGTTTGCCATTTCCTTGTCCAGCTCATTTTACAGATGAGGAAACTGAGGCAAAGGTTAAGTGACTTGCCTAGGGTCATACAGCTAGTCAGTATCTAAGTACAGATTTTAATTTCGGTTTTCCTGACTCCCGGCCCAGGCTCTATCCATTGCACCACCGGTCTAATATAGTACTTACATTATTTTATATGTGATATGATATTATATGATACGATATGAGATGGTATGATAAGATATAACACAATATAATATATAGCACTATATATTATTACTATGTAGTTCTTATATCTATATAGTACTTATATAATACTTATATATTATATACTTATATAGTATATTATTATATAATAGATTATATTAGATAGTACTATATAGTACTTTATATAATATATAACAGAATATATTATAGAATAGAATAATATAGAATATATAAGTACTACATAGTACTTATGTCTACATAGTACTTATTTTATATTATTATGTATTTTGTATTATATATAGTATTACCATATAGTACTTATAACCACTTTCAAGCCTAGTCCCAAACTATTTTCTAGACTGACTGAACAAGTTCTCAGCGACACCAACAGCTGTCTAGATCCTCCTTAATGTTCCCTCTTTATCATCCTGGTTAATTTGCTGGGTGTGGTTTTAATTGCAAATGAATTTCCTAATCCCCATTTTCCGGATGAGGAAGTTGAGGCCCCGTGACACAGCTAATATGTGTCAGAGCTAGGCCTCCCATCTGGGGCTTCTGCTTCCACATGCAGAACTCTTTCTACTCCATCATGCTTTGGAATAGTTTGGCCGGAGCTTTCCACAACCAGCCACGAGGCTCTCCCAAGAGTGGGACTTTTAATGCCAATGACTACAGCAAGGTAGCGCACAATACTCTTACACAGCCTGTCGATAATGGAAACTTTTCCCACTTGTTTCCTCTGGAAGCCTGCCTGTCCCCCACGTGGCCAGCTTTTTCCTGGAGTGGCCCTGGTTGGCATCAGACACAGACAGGAATATATTACATGGTGGTTGGGGTTCCACCCTCCCCTCCCTGGGCAAATTTGTTGGCTATAGAGGGACATTTTCACCCAGAGGAAAAAAAAATGGCAGGACTTGGTTGTTTCTTGGGGCCTTTTATAGGATGCTCTTCATTGGGTCTCTCTTGGCCCACCCTCCCAGATCTGCCCTCCTTTGCTGGCTCACTCCCCAGTCATCAGATGTTTAACTTTCTTGGCCTAGCAATTTTCACTTCCCCCGAGGGCCAGTGGCCCAAGCTTGCTACCAGCTAAAGCATTCTTGGAAAACAGCACTTCCTCTGCAGCAAGTTTGGCTTAACTAACCCCTGGTCCTAAACAGGAGAAGGAAGCATTAAGATTTTGTTTTTCCCCAGGTGCCCTCCACAGCAGGGCAGTGGTCAGGCTCCAAAAGACACATGTAATCACTGCTAACATTCATATCGCACCTTAAGGTTTGCAAAGGTGGGGTTTTTTGTTCATTTGTTTTTTTTTTTTTTTTACAAATTTTATCTCATTTGATCTTCCACAACCTTGTGAGGTAGATGCTATTATTATCCCTATTTTGCAGATGGGAAAACTGGGACTGGGAAAGGCTAAGTGACTTGCCCAAAGCCACTTTACTTCCTGTGGCTGAAGCAAGATTTGACTTCAGAGAATCCAACACTATCTACCAGAGTCCAGGGGTGGGGGACTTGAGGCCTCCAGGCCACACGTGGTCCTCTAGGTCCTTAAGTGCAGCCCTCTGACTGAATCCAAACTTCACAAAGCAAATCCCCTTAACAAATGGATTTGTTCTGTAAAACTTGGACTCAGTCAAAAGGCCAAACCCAGGGAACTTGAAGGCCATATGTGGCCTAGATGATGACCAGGAAGCTCAGGAGAGGTGCTGGTTATTTGGGGAGAGAGAATGTTCTCTGTTTTGGACATATGGGACATAAGCTTTGAGATGTGTCATTGTCTCTTGTTGAATCTCTTCCTTCTATGGCCTATCATATAAGTAACCTTTCCTCCATTGAAGTCTTCCCTGATTGGCCTAACAGAAAGTGATCTCTGAGGCAGCTAGGTGACACAGTGAATAAAGCACCAGCCCTGGAGTCAGGAGGACCTGAGTCTGGCCTCAGACACTTGACACACTTACTAGCTGTTTGACCTTGGGCATGTCACTTAACCCCAATTGCCTTTTCTTCCTCCCTCCAAAAAAAAGTGATCTCTCAAACACCTGGAGACTCATAGAAGCTGATGCAAATGTAAAAACTGACAATTCTGAAAGACTTGATAATAAAAATAATGTTAGTCATTTTTCAGTTGTGTCTGACTCTCTTTGACCCCATTTGGGGTTTTCTTGGCAAAGATACTGGAGTGGTTTGCCATTTCCTTCTCCAGCTCATTTTATAGATGAGGAAACTGAGGCAAACAGGGTTAAGTGACTTGCCCAAAGTCACACAGCTAGTAAATATGTGAGGTCAAATTTGAACTCAGGAAAATGAGTCTTCCTGACTAGAGGCTGAGCCATCTATCCATTGTACCACCTGCACCATGATGCTCTGGATGGGGCCAACAAAATTGGGGTCATCTCAATTACATTCGACTGGCCTATTCCCCATACATTAAAATATTCCTGCCTATGCATAAACTCCCCTCCCCATCCAAACAACTAGAAACTTTAAAGGTCATCTACTTCAACTCCCTCATTTTGTAGATCAGAACACTGAGGCAAACAGCACTTAAGTGACTTGCCCAGGGTCACACAGTGTTAAGTGTCAGAGAGGAGACTTGAACTCAGACGCTCTGCCCTCAACTTTTCAGGATGTATACACCTTTCTCTGACCTTATCATGTCCTTTGCTTAGATCGGCCTACTGTAATAACTGCTATTTCTATCCCCACTTAAAGTTTACATAAGGCTTTCCTCCCTACAGCCCCATGAGGTAGGTCGTGCAATTATTATTTGCTATGTTGCCAACCTCTAGCCCTCCCCACCCTGCTTCCCTAACATCTGAATGCTTTGGTGTTGATATGAGACTTCCTTTCAGGCTTGCTCAGCTCCTCCCTGGAAGATTACTGTGATGAAGAAGGAGGCTGGAGTCAGGACTTCTCCTGGGGTGCCACACTCTCTTTAACCGACTCCAGGCTTGGACAGAACAGGCATGTGGCATAGTAAAAATAACCGTGGATCCAGAGCAGTGTGGGACAGTGATTTGAAGTGAAAGGGCCTGTGTTCAGATCCCACCTCTGACACTTACTTGGACAAATGACCTTGGGCATCTTCTCTGGACTTTCACTTCCTCATCTGTAAAATGAAGGGAGGTAGGACCAGGTGGACTGCTAAGGTCTCTTCCAGCTCTAAATACATCATACCATGATTTGGAATCAGGAAATAACTTTGAATTTGGAATTCCAACCTTGACCCATTGATTAAGAAGTTATTTAACCTTGTTAAGCCTCCGTTTTCTCATCTGCAAATTGGTGGGGGGGTGGGGAGGAAGAGGGGGCAAAGAGAGCCAAAACTCCCTTATCGTCATGGTCTCTGGCCACGTGGCAGGTCCTTTCTTGGCTAGCCTGGTTTCCTTTCCCTTGTATCACAATAATCTCCCCAGGAAGATCTGAGTAAGAGCCCTGTAAGATTCCGGGGAAGGGAAGTCCCATATCAACACCAAGTCATTCTGATTGTTAGAAGGGCTGGGTGGGGAAGGCCGGAGGTTGCCAACTGAGTGAATTATGGAATGGACGTTTTGCCTCATTCAGAGTTGCTGACCTACCGAGTCCCAAAGGCCATATGAGACGTTATCAGTAAATGGCCCCTTTGCCCTACAGACCACACCTGGCAGTTTCCTCATCCCCAAACTTTATACTAGTGCCCTCTCAACTAAATCTCTCCCCAGTATTTTCCTGCTTTATCTGAGCTGAAGAAATACTTGTCATCCACAAGACTTCCTGTGTTTTCTTTAAACATACCCAATTTCTTTTTGGGGAACAATAAATCAAAACTACTTGCTTTATTTGGCTGCCACCCCCCTTTTAGGAAGCCCACAGAGGTGACACCCCTAATTGAACTACTGCCCCCAGGGCTCAGGAACCAGGGAGAAGGGACCTCCTGAGAGTCAGTAGTAGGAAGTCCCACCCAGTATGTGACTTAGGCCAACATCTTGACACAAGGGTGTCAAAATAGCCAGTCTGGTTCAACATCATTGATCAATCAGACAGACTTAGGGAAGCAGCCTGGTGTAAGGGCACCAGGCTGTGAGTTAAGAAACTCAGGTTCTAGTCCCAGTTTGGCTACTAACTCACTATGTATTTTGGCACAAAACCCTTCTCCTTTTGGGTCTTGGCTTTCCTTATTTTTAAAATTTATTCTTTTAAATTAAGAAGCATTTATTTTTCTCTTCCCAGCCTAAAACTAAAGAAAAGAGAAACAAAATCTTTGTGAGACATAAGTATAATGAAGCAAAACATTATTCATGTGAAAGCATATGTCTTGTTCTGCATCTTGAGTTTCTCTTTTTTTGCTTTTTGGAGGGCAACTGGGGTTAAGTGACTTGCCCAAGGTCACATGGCTAGTAATCGTGTCAAGTGTCTGAGGCTGGATTTGAACTCAGGTCCTCCTGACTCCAGGGGTGGTACTCTATTCACTGTGCTACCTAGCCACCCCTTATGGCCTCTCTTTCAGGGCTAGATAGCATTCTTAGGTGGTGTCATGGATAGAGTGCTGGGCCTGGAGTGAGAAAAACCTGAGTTTAAAATGCAGAGTCAGATACTTACTAGTTATATGAGCCCGGGAAAGTCACTTAAACTTTGTTTGCCTCAGTTTCCTCCACTGGAAAATGGAGATAACAATAACACCCCACTTCCCAGAGTGGCTGAGAGTATCAAGTGAGATGATACTCGTAAAGCAGTTACCGTAGTTACCTTTGTTATTATTTGTCATTTTCGTCAGTTCCTTTCCTGACATAAATAAATGGCTCCCATTTATTTAGGCCTTTATAGTTTACAAATTCCTAATATCCTATAACTTATCTGAACTTTGCAAAACTCCTGAGACAGACAATATAAATACTTGTCTATAAAAACTTTTTGAAAAGTTTTATTAATTTTTTTTTTGGACATTGCTGTCTATTTCCCACTGATCAGCCCTCCTTACCCCAAGACTCTTCTTGGAAAGGAAAATTATTCAGTCCAGGCATTTCTGTCCTGTCAGACTCTTGGTGACCCCATTTGGGATTTTCTTGGCAAAGATCGTGGAGTGGTTTGCCATTTCCTTCTCCAGCTCATTTTCCAGATGAGGAAGCTGAGGCTGACAGAGTCAAATGACTTGCTCAGGGTCACACAGCTAGTAAGTGTCTGAGGCCAGATTTGACCCAGAAAGATGAGTCCTCCTGACTCTAGGTCTGGTACTCTATCTAGGGCAAATAAATACGATACAAGTAAAATGGTAAGAAAACTGAGACCCAGAGGGGGAAAGGGACTTTCCCAAAGTCACACAGAAACCTAAAGGTAGAGTTGAGAGCTTTCCTGACTCACAGTCTGGTGTCCTTTCCCCTATACCAGGCTGCCCCCCTAAGACTCTCTGTTTAATGGATGATGAGGGCAAAGGAAAAACTGATTTAGGAAAATTTGAGGAGGCAAAGGACACTTTCACCTTGGGGGACAAGGAAAGGCTACCTGAGGGAGGAGGCATCTGACCTTCCCCTTGAAGCAATAGGATTCTGAAAGGCAGAGATGAAGAGGAAAGTGGATTCCAGGACTGGAGAATAGCCAATATAATGACATGGAGGCAGGAGATTTCATGTCCAGTTCAGGGAATTCAGGGAGTAGCTAATAATAGTCCAGTCTGACTTGATTATAAAGGAAGAGGCATGGGACACATGTGCTGGGCCTGGAGTAAAGAACACTCATCTTCCTGAGTTCAAATCCAGCCTCAGACCCTTACTAGCTGTGTGACCACCCCAGGTGAGTCACTTCACCCTGTTTGCCTCAGTTTCCTTATCTGTCAAATGAGCTGGAGAAGGAAATGGTATACTGCTCCAGTATCTTTGCCAAGAAAACCCCAAATGGGGTTACAGAAAGTCAGACACAACTTAAAAAGGACTGAACAACAACACAACATGGGAAATAGGCTAGAAAGGGAGACTGGAACCTGATTGCAGAGGACATTAAATGCCAACCCAAGAAGTCGATATTTTATCCTACAGGCAGCAGAGAGCACCTCTGAAGATTTTTGAATAAAGTTGTGACATGGTTTTAATAAGATAATTTTGTTGGGTTTTTTTGCTTTTTTGGAGGGCAATTGGGATTAAGTGACTTGCCCAAGGTCACACAGCTAGGGGTGTGTGTGTGTGTTAAGTGTCTGAGGCCAGATCCGAACCCAGGTCCTCCTGACTCCAGGGCCAGTGCTCTATTTACTGTTTCACCTAGCCGCCCAGTAAGATAATTTTGGTAGCTGTGTGGAGATGAGAAGCAGGGAGACCAATTAGGAGTCTGCTAAAATAATCCAGGTAAGAGGTAGGTGATAATGATTCCAAAAGGTGTGGTAGCAATGAGACTGGATAGAGGGATGTATTGGGGGGGGGAAGAGGTCGTCTTCTCCGATATCAACTTCACAGCTTCATTATAATTACTATATCATATTTTATTTTTGTTAATATTTGTTTTTAATATTTTATAATAACGTATTATTACAATATAATTGTATTAATATAATAATAATAGGTAGCATTTATATAGTACTCCTCTGTGCTGGGCATTTTGCTAAGTAGTTTACAAATATCATTCGATTCCCACAACAACCCCAGGAGGGAAGTGTGTTGTTACCCCTGTTTTATAATTGGGGAAGCTGAGGCAAACAGAAGTTAAGTGACTTGCCCCACATCACACAGCTAGTAAAGTCCAAGGTGGCATTTGAATTCAAGTGCTCCAGACTCCAGGCACAGTTCTCTATTGGCTGTGCTATCTAGCCACCTGAAGACTAGAAGAATAGGGAATGATTAGTTGAGCTCTAATCCAGCCAAGAGAATTTGAAGGAACGTGGTCCATGACAAGGGGACATGAGTTTGAATCCTGGCTCTGCCACGTATGCCTTGTGTGGTCTTAGCTTCTCCAGACCTCAGTTTCCTCATCTGTAAAATGGAAGGGTTGTTCTAAAAGACTTTAAGATGGCTTTTGCTTAGACTTACATATTAGCCTATCTTGTTTGCTCCAAGTGTTGTCTCACACCCAAACATCCCGATTTCTTCATCACATAGCATGAAGCCTATCCTAACTGTTTTAGAAGCTGTTTAGATTTCCAGCCTGCATTATTTCTGGGTATAATATGCTTCATACATAGTGCTTAGTCATTTCTTTTATTGGTCCTATTTCAAGTGGCCCTTAGTCCTAACATCCTGGGATTTTCTGGACAAGTACAAACTTACCCCAGCTATCTCCATCATGATTTTAATAAGAACAGCTCTTGTCAGGGTTGAAATCCAGTTTTGGAATCGGGAAGATCTGGGCTCAGATTTAACCTTTGGTACACACTAGCTGTGTGATTATGGGTATGGTACTGAACTTCTCAGTTCCCCAGACACCTCTCAAAGGCAATAGCCTTACACAAGAATGGTTGATATGCATTAGTGCCAGTAATTTCCAAACCCATTTCCCTACCCTGATGAAATCCCAGCTCTGCACCAACTCTACCCAAAAGACCAATAGCAAAAAGCTCTTAATTATATACCACTTTACCTTTTACCCAGTGTCTCCTTTCAGTAGCCCTCTGAGATAGAGAACACTGGAATTTTTATTCCCATCTTACAGATGAGGAAACTTCCACTCTGAGGTTGTGACTTGTCATGCAATCGATCAATTAACATTTATTAATCTCCTACTATGTGCTAGACTAAGTGCTGGGGCTACAAATACAGACAAAGGGTAGTCTCTGCCCTCAAAGAGCTTACAATCTAACGGGGGCGACAACATGCAGATAATATACACAAAGCAAGCTATCTCTTTTTGTGATGGCAAAGAAATGGAAATTGAGGGGATGCCCATCAACCTGGGAATGGCTGAGCAAGTTGTGGTATATGAATGTAATGGAATATTATTGTGCCATAAGAAATGATGAGCAGGTGGACTTCAGAAAAACCTGCAAAGACTCAAATGAATTGATGCCGAGTGAAGTGAGCAGAACCAGGAGAACATTGTATACTGTAATAGCCACAGTGTTCGAGGATTGACTTTGAGAGACTTGGCTCTTCTCAGCGATGCAAGGATACAAGACAATTCCAAAAGGCTCATGATGGGACTTAAAGGAAGCCAAGGAGGTCAGTAGTCAGAGTAGAGGAGGGAAAGTGTTCCAGGCATGGGGGACAGTCAGAGAAAATGCTCAGAGTCAAAAGACAGAGTATGTTGTTCATGCATGTCATTAGATGTTAAGGAGTCAGGTTCATAAAGACTTGAAAGCTAGGCAGTGACTAGGTTATGCAGGTATTTGAATGCCAAACAGCATTTTTTATTTGCTCCTGGAGGCAATAGGGAGCCACCAGAGTTTTGTTTTGTTTTTTGGAGAGCAATTGGGGTTATGTGACTTGCCCAAAGTCACACTGCTATCAATTGTGTTAAGTGTCTGAGGCCAGATTTGAAAGCAGTGTTTTTTGTTTTTTTTTTTGCTTTTTGGAGGGCGACTGGGGTTAAAGTGACTTGCCCAAGGTCACATAGCTAGTTTTTGTGTTAAGTGTCTGAGGTCAGCTTTGAACTCAGGTCCTCCTGCCTCCAGGGCTGGTGCTCTATTCACTGCGCCACCTAGCTGCCCCCACCAGAGTTTACTGAGTGGGAGATGGTGACTTGATGTTTTAGGAAAATCCCTTTAATGCCTTAATGGAGGATGCCATATGGAGTGAGGAGAGACTGGACTGTGGGCAGACCTACCAGCAGACAATAACCATGTAGTTGACAAGTGACAGAACTGGTGATCCAGCCCTGGTCTTCTGACTTTTTCTATTGCTCTGGATAAATTCAAAAGTAAATTTTGTTGAATGGGTTGTTTTCCCTCCAGTACCACGCTGTGTCATGATAACAACTCACATTTATATAGCACTTTATACAGCATGCAGTTTTAAGCTCTGTGGACCGGATCCCAATAATGATTCACACAGCAGCTTTAACCTGCCCCATTTTTTCCTCAGGTAGCCTGGTGGCCCTCCTGGAGGCTCACTGTTATTGGTGCTGGGATTAGGTCACTTTTAAATCTTACGTCAGATCAAAACTCCTGAACTCACACTATCCACCTGCTTCCACCTTCCCTCCTAGCAGGGATTACAGGCTCATGAAATCTGGCCCAGCCACACTCTTTGAACTCCAGCCTGATGAAAGGGGACAGAGCTCTCTGCTCTCACCTAGCAGGCTAGAACCTAGCCCAAGATACTGGGAAGGCTTAGATCAGCTTGACAGACTTCTGGGCCTAAGGGGGCCTGTGATGTGAAGATGTGTTAAATAGGCCTCTGGGAAAGACTCAGAAGAAGTGGGTATTTTGGGAAATTTGCCTTCTTTAGGCCTATGAAAATGGGAGGGCTCCTGGTCTCCACTGTCCCTAAAGGCTTCCTGGCATTTCACCAGGCTGGGAGAGAAAGGGTGGGCGGTGAATGACTGGGGGGAGAAATCTTGTACTTTCCCCAGAGGAGCCCAGTAGCAGCATTTGTGGAAAAAGAAAGAGAGAGAACTGAAACAATAGAGACTTACGAAATGTCAAAGCTGGACATTAACCCACTTGGTTTCATCATTCACTCTTCGGGCTGAGCCAGCACCATGGTCAGATGGATGAATGCAAACCTACAGCAGCTGCCCCCAGATCCCACGTCTCATTGGAGCTAGCTGGGCACCAGAGCCCGCCTAGCAGGGGCCTCCTGCACCTGCCCCACTGCTATGGGAGCGCCTCATTGCTACTGGAAAGGGCACGCCAAGTGGCCGCCATGTCTTCTGTCACCATCCCTGTGACCCGTTTCCCTGGTCATGGTTTGCTGATATGTGTTGTCTTCCTCTAATGTATGTTCTTTGGGGGCAGAGATTGAAATAGGGGAAATATTTGTCCCCATTTTGTTATTGTTACTCAATGGTTTTGGGTTGGTCCAACTCTTCCTGATCCCATTTGGGGTTTTCTTTTTTTTGGTTTTTGTTTTGATTTTGTTTTTTTGGAGAGGGTAAGACAGGGCAGTTGGCATTAAGTGACTTGACCAAGGTCACACAGCTAGTTTTTGTGTTAAGTGTCTGAGGCCAGATTTGAACTCAGGTCCTCCTGATTCCAGGGCCGGTGCTCTATTCACTGCGCCACCTAGCCACCCCATGGGGTTTTCTTGGCAAAGATATTGGGTTGGTTTGTGCCATTTCCTTTTCCAGCTCATTTTACAGATGAAGACACTGAGGCAAATATGTCACAAGCTAGTTCGTGAGGTCACATTTGAACTCAGAAAGATGAGTCTTCCTGACTCCAGGCCCAGCCCTCTGTGCACTATGGCGCCACCTAGCTGCCCCCATTTTACAGGTTAGAAAATAGAGGTTAATAGAAGTTAAGTGACTTGCCCAGGGACCCACAGCTAGTAAATTTCTCAGGCAGGATTCAAATTCAGGTCTTCCTGACTCCAATTCCAACAAGCTATCCACTATACCATCTAGCTGTCTCATTGATCAACACCCTCATTTTATAAAAGTGATTATTGCTGAAATATTTATAGAATGTTCTAAATCTTGTGAAAGACAACATGGAATAGAGAAGTAGCTTCAGATCCAGGAAGAACTGAGTTCCAGTTCTGCCTGTGATATATAACCAGCTCTATGACCCTGGGTAAGTCATTTAATCCCAGTTTGCCTCAGTTTCCTTATCTATAAAGAGAGGATAACAATAGCACCTACTTCCCAGGGTTGTTGTGAGGCTCGAATGAGATAATAATTATAAAGTGCTTAGCCAGGTACATAGGAAGTCCTATACAAATATTATTATTATTGTTGTTGTTATAATGGCTATGTGACCCTGGGCAAGTCACCTAACCTTAGTTCTTTAGGCAACTCTTGAAGACTAAGTTACAGAGAAAATGCCACCATGCATTGATAGAAAGATTTTCCACACACAGAAGTTCACAAGAGATTATCTAGTTCAGAAGTTCTCAAACTTATTTAGCCTATTCCCCCTCTTAAAAAAAAAAAAAACTACTCAGCACCCCCCTGGAAATCTGCTTTCTTTAACCCTTTAACAGGTTTCTTTCCTGAAATTTGCATCATTTCAAAAAATATAAAATACATATTTTTAAATGACACATCTTAAATTTAATAATTTATTGTAAATTTGGGGGGTTTCTCCTGCATTGAAATTTTGATAATGCAATATTGTGTCATATAACCTTATGGTATAGTATTGTAAACAAGTCATTACACATATATATTCCTGCTGATGGACTTCCTGACAACACGGCATGTTTGCCTGCCAACACTTGCTTGTTAAGACTTGTTGGCGGACTTGGCCAGTGATAGGTTACAACTTGTATTTTGTGTGTTTATTTAGAAAATAATTTAATCACTACAACTTTAACTCAGTTACATAACAGATGAAACATCTACAAATGGTTTTTTAAAATTCTCTTTTCTTCTTTCCATTTGCTTTCACTGCCCCTTCATTTTTATTTGATGCCCCAATTGCACCCGAGACTACTGCCACCACCACCCCCATCATTCCAGTGCCCCCCAGGGGGTGGTATCACCCACTTGGGGAACCTCTGATCTAGTTCAACCCCCTCATTTTAGAAATAAGGCAAATGCTAGTCAAGGACGATGAGTGATTTGCCCAATGTTAATAAGTTTCAGAAGTGGCATTTGAATTCAGATCCTCTGGTTTCAGAGACAATTCTCTTTTCACTGCATCAGTACTTTACATATTTATCATGAGTGATCTTCCCATTAGATGTGTGGGGTAGCTACTTCAGGTATCATTATCTTCATTTTACAGATGAGGAAACTGAGGCAAACAGAAGTTAAGTGACCTGCCCAGGGTCACATAGCTAGTAAGTGTCTGAGACCAGAATTTGACTCAAGTCTTCCTGATTCCAGTCCAGTATTTCTTGCACTTTACTATGCCTAGAGAAGTGTGTGTCCTTTTATCTAATCTGCATCTTCTAACTAGGTTGTTTGTATGATAGCCCCAGGTGTTGTCAGTGAAATGAAATATGGTACACCAGGATTGGAAGATCTCAGAACAGACTAGACAAATTTTCCAGAGGCCAGGTGCCTACATGGAATACTGTATCCCAAAACTCAGGTCAAATTTGCTCCCTCTCCCACCAGAATAATGCCCAACTCCTAGACTCCATTCCAGCCCTTCCAGTAAATCCTAGATTTCCAGAATTAAGGAGTTCCAAATTCTAAGGTGGTTGTGAGTCAAAGTTTCAATCTCAGTCTTCTAAGATCTTTCCACTATATTACACTGAAATCACCAGGAAAGCTAATATTAATTTAAAAGGTCACATTTTCGTGAAATTATAACATTTAGAGAGTTCTTTTATTAAAAATATTGTATTGATGCTTCTTTGGTTTATATCACCATTTTCCCCCAATGATTCCCCCACCTCAAAAGGACCCCTTTCTTGGGGGTGGCGAGGTGGTAAAGTGAATAGAGGTAAAGTGAATAGATCCTGGAGTTAGGAGGACCCGAGTTCAAATGTGGTCTCAGACACTTAAAACTTACTAGCCATGTGACCTTGGACAAGTCACTTAACCCCAATTGCCCTGCCTTTCCCCCTCCAAAAAGCAAAAAAAAAGGCGGGGGGAGAACTCTGGCTATCTCAGTGGGTTGACTCTCTACCTGGAAATCTTAAGTAGAATTATGTTCAGGAACTGAGAGTCAGGAGAGGACCGACTGGCTCTTCTCCCAGCTGGGTCATCTTACAGGATAATTGGATAGCTGGATTCCTGAACCTTCCTCTCCCCGGTGTTCTGAGTGGGCTGGCTTCAGTTTCTCAGCCTCGTCTTCCCCTAGGTATGGGAAAACCACCTTCCCCAGGGCCTCACAATGCAATTCTCTGTTTGTCTTCCAGGCCTAACTCTACAGCAGTCTCTGTGGCAACCAAGCCCAAAGTGGGCAAAGCTCTTACCTAGTGCTTTTTACACTGCCCAACTCCTTCCTGTCCCCGCTACTCCCCCCAACACATGCCTTTGCAAACGTGTGCTCACTAGGGTTTTAGACAAATGGAAGTAATTAACAAACGGTGGGGAGCTGGCCATTCTTGGCTGTTTGGGGTGGGGAGGTGGGGAGGCGGGTGCCAGCCCACTGGAGAGCGCTGCCTGGTCTTTTTGTGTGGAATCCGGGGTGGGGGGAAGCCCTGCTCTGTGTGTGAAGTCATGTCAGCTCATGCAGGAGGAGTAGGATTTTCCCAGAGGCCTGTTGGGGCCAATTCAGCTTTTCATTGCCTCCTGATCTGAAAGGTTTCTGCTTGTTTTCTTGCCAAACCTGGCTGCCCCCCTCCCATCTCACCCTCCATCTTTGTTGGGTTCCTCCCTCCCCCAATTCTACACAGCTAACAGCGGCCAGAACCCTGATGGAAGCACACTATACAGTAGCTGCTCTTACTCTCCCACCATTGTCCGGCCTTGCCCTTCAGTCTACACGTGAGAGCCTCCAATCATAACACCTTGTTATGGTGTTAGAGCAAGCACAAAGACACAGGAGAAGCCCCAGTCCTCTAAAAAGCGGTGACTCCCCCAAGTCCATCAGACTTTTAAAAAAAATCCCTTTTTAGTGTAAGTCCTTCCACTTAAGCTTCCAAGGCAGACACTGGGGTATAGTGGCAAGAACACTCAGTTTGGCAGTAAAAGGACCTAGGCTGGAAGCCTCACTGTGTCACTGGATTTGGCAGTAGAGGGCTTGGGTTCAAATCCTGACTCCATCCCTTTCTACCAGTGTGACTTTGGACAAGGTACTTAACTTCTTTGGGAAAAAGGAATAGGCATTTATTGAGTACCTCCTACGTTCCAGACATTGTGCTAGGAAATATTTATAAATATCTCATTTTATCCTCATAACAACCCTGCAAGGTAGATGCTGTTATTATCCTAATTTTACAGTTGAGGAAACTGAGGTAAACAGAGGTTAAGTGCACGGGGTCAAATAGCTGGGAGGTATTTGAGGCCAGCTTTGAACTCAGGTCTTTCTGACTCCAAGCCCAGCATTCTGTCCACTGTGCTGCCCAAGTGGCTAAGCCTCTGTGGGTAAGACAAGGGATTCAGGGCTGAACAACCTTCAGGGTTCCTCCCAGCTCTAAATCTATGACCTCGTGAAACTTGGGTTTGTTTAGAATCTGAATTGGAGGAGACCCTAGAGTTTACTGACATGATTCCTACTACATGGGAGAGAGAAGAATCAATCTTTCAAGAATCTAAGACTAGGGGCAGCTAGGTGGCGCAGTGAATACGGCACTGGCCCTGGAGTCAGGAGGACCTGAGTTCAAATCCAGCCAAAGACACTTAACATTTACTAGCCATGTGACCTCGGGCAAGTCACTTAACCCCAACTGCCCTCCAAAAAAAGCCAAACAAAAACAAAAAACCAAAGGAATCTAGGACTTCTTAGCCTGGTGGCCATGGACTTAAACATTTTTGATAACTGAAGTTCAATATAATTGGTTTCTTTTATTATCCTATGTGTTTAATGAATTTAGAAATATTATTCTAAAAGGGATCCATAGATTTCATCAGACTTCCAAAGGGGTCCATGACACAAAAGAGGTTGAGTCTCCCTCCCTGTGCCCCCCCCCTTCTAATCTAATTCTCTCATGCAGTTTAGAGCTGGAAGGGCTGAGGATGTAATTTTTTTCACTTTACAGATGAGGAAATTGAGATCCAGAGAGTGGCTAGTGACTTACCTGATGTTGCACCACTGAAATCTTAGAATGTAGATTTGAACTCAGATTTCCTAATTCTGGAGTCAGAATTCTTTCCTTCTACTGTGTGCTCTCCTTTTAAAATAGAGAGACTGAGGTGGAAAGGGGAGATGATTTACTCAGGGTTGCACAGTTAGCAAGTGGTAGAATCAGAAATTCAAAGTCAGATGTCCAGATTGCAAAGCTGGTGCTCTTTCTACTCTACCAACCCCCTTCATTTTACAGAAGAAGAAATTGATGCTCAGAGAGGTAAGTGACTTGCCCATAGGCATACAGTCGGAGTCCAGACCAAAACCCAAAGACCAGTCCCCTAGAAAGTCTACTTCTCCTTCCACTAAGTCAAGCAAATTCAGGGAAAAGTGAGCTCTCCCTGATCACAGAGAGAGACCCCAGGGAAGAAACCAACTTGATTATTAGAGTTTTTCCTGGCAAACCCCCAAAAATGACAACAATTATCCAACTCTACCTATAGACCCTGGCCAATGTTATTTTATTTAATGTATTCAAGTCCACAATTCATAGTATTGTGAAAAGAACATTGGATTGGGAATTATGATGTCTGGGTTCCTTTGTAGGATCTGCTGCTTGCTCTAGGTGACCTTGGAAATTAAACCTCCCTGGGCCTCCACGTTCTTTGCTTTCAAAGAAAACAGTGGGCTTACTGATGCCTGTTCAAACTAACACAGGAGTATGAGAGGGCTCTGGGGAGTTGACTAAAATGGCTCCTACACATGGGAGTGAGAAGAATCTGTCAGTCAACAGTCAACACACATTAATTAAGCACCTACTGTATGCCAGGCTGGTTTTAGTATTTCAGGGGGAGGGAGGGAGGAGAAGATGAGCTATAATGAAATAAGTGGGTCAAAGAGTTGGGAGCAAATGAGGGATGGGGGCCAGCAGCAGTAAAGGGAGATAAGCAGGGACTCTGATGGGCACTGAAGCCAGGGATGGGGAATGGATTTGGGATTTCATTGGGACAGGAATTGCCTGTACCAATGCCAAGTGGCATCTTCTCTGTAAAATAGAGGCTTAGAGAATGGCCTTGAGTACTGAGAGCATAAGGATCACATAACCAGTATATTAAAGGCCTACCCCAAGTCTTCCTGGCCTCGAGACTGGCTTTCCATCCTCCACACCATAGAATGATTAGATATCAGCAGAATTCACAAAAATAGCTACTAAAAGTAAGTGATAAAATGCTTTTGTTGTTTAGTCATGTCCAACTCTTTGTGGAAGAGTTGGGAAGCCCCATCCCCCATGGGGTTTTCTTGGTGAAGATACTGGAATGGTTTGCTATTTCCTTCTCCAGCTTATTTTTACAGATAAGGAAAATGAGGTAAAAGGGTTAAGTGACTTGCCCAGGATGGTATAGATAGTAAGTGTCTGAGGCTGGATTTGAACTCAGGACTTCAAGCCCTGCACTCTAAGCACTGTGCCACCTAGCTGGCCACAGTAAGATTCTATGCCATGATAACTTAACAGGATTGCAAAGGTTGTTGGAAGAGAGGCATTTGCTGGCAACAGAAAATATCATAAACCTGAGGGTGGGGAGGGGTAGGAAGGAGCATTCTGGCTTTTTCAGAAGAGTAACCATTTAGAGGGCTCTGACTATTCAAGTCAACAAGCATTTACTAAGTGTTTATGGTATACCAGGTATATATATATATATATATATATATATATATATGCCAAAAGCATATATACTTTTTTTTTTTGGAGGGGCAATTGGGTGATTTGCCCAAAGTCGCACAGCAAAGTGTTAAATGTCTGAGGTCAGATTTGAACTCAGGTCCTCCTGACTTCAGGGCCGGTGCTCTATTCACTGCGACACCTAGCCACCCCTTAAAGGGGTCTATCTTGAGAGCTCCACAAAAAGAACATTCTGAGCTGTGTTACCCTGATGACATTTGTACTCCCTAAGCTGGAGCTCACTTTCCGTTGAACTCTGTAGGTATTGGTAGAAGAGCATGTCACTGATTTTTGGGGGTTGCTTTAATTATTTTATCTCAGTAAATACAGTTTATACTGGTTAACTGATCTCTAGCAGATAATGTTGGGGAGCAGCATACTTGTGGGGCTTAGCGGCCATAGAATTAGAAAGACACTTCCCTTAACTCCAGACCCTCAGAATGAACCCCAGAGTCCTGTGGGGACATCCTAGTCACACTGCTTTCCCCCCTCCAAAAAGAAAAAAAAATGTCTCAGAGACAGGAAATGATTTGTCCAAGGTCACCTAGCTAATAAGTGACACACAGTCAGAACTCTATGTCAAGTCTTGCCTTTCACGTCCAATGCTTTCCTTATTATCACTTTATCACACTGCATCTCAGAAAATCTAGAAATTAGAAATATTTCAAAATACTTGGTAAAAAGAAGGTTGGAAACAGAAAGGAATTTGGTATCCAATTATCCAGAAACCTAAGTAATCGATCACCAAGCCTTTATGGGTTCATCAGAATGCTTTCTTCTTGAGGTTTCACTGAATTCATTCATTCATTTACTCATTCACCAAATACTTCTGAGTGCCTGAGAGCGTGACATGGGTTTTGAGCCTGATAGGCACATAAGCAGAAAATATAACACATTGCTGAGAAAGGAGGAGGAATCAGCTTGTCTTTCCCAGAGCTGACTCAGGGATTCTAGGCCACTCACTAGCCGTGTGACCTTGGAAAATCAGCCAGTCTCTTTGGGCCACATAGCTTCCTTCTCTTTCAAATGAGTGGGTTGGGCCAGGTGATCTCTCAAATCCTTCCCATGTTTTAATAGTCTAAGCCTGTGACTCTAGGCAGAGCTGCTGGCATCAAAAATGTCATTTAGGAAGAAGTGCGGGGCCCAAGAGAACTGAAAAGCCATACAACATTATTAATGAAGGAGGACAAAAGTAAAGGAAAATCCCTTTAAGCAAGGAAGCTGACATGAACACGTGCTTTGGATTTACAAAGTGCTTTATCCAAATGAGCTCATCTCTGAGCCTCAGAACCACCCTAGGAGGTAAAGGCGTCAGGAATTATCTCCGTTTGACAGAAAAGGAAACTGAGGCTTAGATGGAGTGAATGGTTTGCCCATGATCACACAGCCAGTAAATGTTGGGGAGCCGGATTCTAATTCTGAATTAATTTTTTTAATTGTTAATGCTGCCTATTATTTCCACATCACCCTCATTTTCTGAATATATTCCTCCCCCTTCCCATATCCAGTGAGCTGTCTATTGTAACAAAGAATAAAAGAGAAGGAAAAGAAAACAGTTTCTCAAAACTAAATAACACCTCCACAAATCTGCGAAGTTCCACACCCATAATCCCTGACCTTTGTAAAGAAGAGAGGGAGGTACTTTTCTTCTCCAGGGCCAAGCTTGGTTATTATAATTACACAGAGTATATAGAACCCCTGTTTTTCCTGACTCCTAATCCAGCATTCTTTCCCCTATATCATAATGCCTCTAGGTAAAAATCCCATGGGGGAAAAATGTTGTGAAATAGTGGGGAGTTGTAGCTAGCTAGCATTTTTATGGGACAGCTAGGTGCTCAGTGGTTAGAGCACTGAACCTAGAGTCAAAGAGACCTGAGTTCAAATTTGGCCCCAGACACTTACTACCTGTGTGACCCTGGACAAGTCACTCAACCCAATTTTCCTCAGTTTCCTCATATGTAAAATAAGCTGGAGAGGGAAATGGTAAACCACTCCAATATCTTTGCCAAGAAAATCCCAAATGGGATCATGGAGAGTTGGAAGTGACATACATAAACAACAATAGCAACATTTATATGATGTTTTAAAGTTTGCAAAGAGCTGTATATGTTATCATTTTTGATCCTCACAAATAGGGTCCTGTTATCCCCATTTTACAGAAGATGAGGAATGTTAAGTCAAGTGCCCAGGGTCTCACAGCTAAGTAAGTGTTTGATGAGGAATTTGAACTTGGGACCCACTGCCCCATGTAGTATTCTCCTAACAGCTGATGTATGAGGCAGCAGAATAGTGGACATGGTATTGGGCCTAGAGTCAGGAAAACTGGGTTCAAATCCAGGCTTTGAACCTTAATTAAATGAAATTATTTATGTAACCTGCTTTGAAAACCTGAAAGTATTGTATACATATTGGCTATTTTTGTTGTCATTATTATTAACAATAATTAACTTGGTCTTATTGAGTCTGTTGTAAAGGGGATCCTGGCCAGATGAAGGGTAGACTAGATTACTTCTGCAGTTTCTTCTCTCTGATTCTGTGAAGTAATTTCATTCTTTGAGCCTCAGTTTCCTACTCTGTAAAGTGGGAGAAATTAAATTTGTGCTATTTACCTCCCAGGATTGTTGTGAAGAAGTGACTTAGTAGGAGGAAATAGTCCTGGTTCTTCAGTCAGAGGACCTATGTTCAAATCCCACCTCTGAAATTTACACTCTGTATGATCTTGGACAAGTCACTTAAACTCCTCAGGCTTCTGCTCTCTCAACTGTAAAATGAAGGGAGGGGATTGGACTAGGTGGCCTGAGGTCCTTTCCAACTTCAGATGTATTGAACCTAAAGTTTCAAGCCATAGAAATAGGAAATATTTCTATTCCATCCTCACAACACACGGTGAAGGAGATAGTGTAAATATTATTTCCCCCATTTTACAGAGGAGAAAACTGAGGTTCAGAGAAAAGAAAACTTGTCTAGAATTAGTATAGATAGGGAGGCTCAGAATTAAAAACTTCAATGCACAAGCCCTCTGACCACAGCTCCAAAGCTGCGTTGTGGGAAATAGGGCTGTGTAAAGAGAAGGGAATCAGTAACTAAAGGCTAGAGTGACGTGGTTCCCCTGGAAGGGAGTTTGCCCCATTAAGCAGTTTTCATTCTGGCCTTTTGAGGCACAAATCACATGCAGCTATAGCCAACCAGCTGCATGGTTTTTCAGCTGAGGCAGTTTTTATTGCTTTATGTAACAACCCAAACTGATAGGAGTTGAAGACAATTGACATGCCTGCCTACCTCCCTGCTAAGGAGGCTGGGAACAAACCTGGCTTGGGAGACTGACTTGAGCAGGTTTTTTATTTGGTTGGGAAAGAAAGGAGCTTCAGGGTATTGATGGTAAATAAAGTGAGATTTCAAGAAAGAAGAAGGAAGGATGAAGAAGAGAGAAGAAGAGAAAGAAGATGAGGAAGAAGGAGGAGGAAAAAACAGGAGGAAAAGAAGAAATAGGAAAATGGAGAAACAAGACGAGAAAGAGAAAGAAGCAAGGAGAGGAATAAGGAAAAGGCAAGAGGAAGAAGCGAGAAGAAAAAGAGGAAAAAGGTGGAGGAAGAAGACAAAGAGAAAATGAAGAAGAAAAAGGAGGGAGAAGGTAGAGAAAAAAGAAAGAAGAAAAAGAAACAGGAAAAGAAGCAGGAGTAAAAGGAAGCCAAATTTTAAAAAAAGGAAGAAGGAGGAAGAAAAAGAAAAAGGCAATCAAACTAGATGAAAAGAGAAGAGGAGGGAGGAAAAGGAGAAAGAGAAAAAGGAAAGAAGAGGAAGAAGGTGGGACAAAGAAGGCAAGGCAAAAAGCATTTATTAAATGCGTACTAAGTGCCGGGCTCTGTGCTGAGTTCTGGGGATACAAATATTAAGAAAAAGAAAGACAATTCTATTCGCAGAGACTCACACTCTAAAGTGGGTGGCAGTGGGGGAGAGAGATGGTGTTGGAGTCAGAAGCAGAACCAGGAAAGGAAAGGAGGACCTGGGAGGAACTCACCAATGGGGGAAGGGCGTTGGTATGGAAGAAGGGTGTTCCATGATGGGACAGCTGCCGAGGCATAATGTTGAAAGAAAAGAAAAGAGGAGGAGGAGACAGAAAAGGAAATCAAGAAAGAGGAGAATGAAGAATGGTGAGGAATAGGAAGATGGATGAAGAGAAAGAAAGGAGGGGGAAGAATTATGGACTATGGACCAAAGGAGGCTGCTGTTGTTCGTCTTTTGTTTTTGAAGAGGACCGATGATGTCACAATGTTGGGGTATGGGTGATATCTTTTTTTGGGCGGGGGTTGCTTTTTGAAGGGGGGAAGGCAGGGCAATTGGGGTTAAGTGACTTGCCCAAGATCACACAGCTAGTAAGTGGTAAGTGTCTGAGGCTGGATTTGAACTCAGGTGCTCCTGACTCGAGGGCCAGTGCTCTATTCACTGTACCACCTAGCCACCCCATGGGTGATACTTAACTTGCAGGTGAATTGGATTTAAGTGAGGCTGAGTTGTGTACAATCTTCATTTCTGGTATCTGACCAAGCTCTAGGGCTCCACAACACCTGCTGCAGCCTCCTTCGTGTCCATTAGAGAAAACTGTTTTAATCTGCTCATTGCACTGGGGCAGTTTTCACATGCTTGAGGTAGACATTGCCCTCTCTCACCAATGGGTTTGAGGCCTGCTGGTTACCTTCAACCTGGTTTAGCCTGTCTGCTGAGAAGGTTTACCAGGGTGTGGAAGCTGTGAGTGCTATATAGCTTCTGGGAGCCACAGGTGAGAGTTGGGTGAAGGTGGACTCCAAAGGTGGATGAGCAGCCCTGAAACGGGCTTGACCAGAGGTTTTAGTCCTCTCTGAACACCCCAGGACAGAACACCTGACTTGGAGTCAGGAAGACCTAAATTCAAATCCAATCTTAGGCACTTACTAGCTGTGTGACCCTGGGCAAGTCACTTAACCCCGTTTACCTCAATTTCTTCATTTGTAAAATGAGCTGGAGAAGAAAATGGCAAAGCACTCCAGTATCTTTGCTAAGAAAACTCCAAATGGAGTCATGAAGAACTGGACGTGCCTGAAACAATAGAAGAATCTAAAAGGGGGTGTGTGTGATGGATTAGGAAATGATATCTAAATGGTAAAACCAGATTAAGAATATATGGGGGAATTTGGAAATTAAAAAATGCAGATATAAATGATGTCTATACTTACATAGATACATCTGGCTCAAAGACAAGAAGTCCAGGTTATTACTAAGATATTTGGTTTACCAGGCACCAAACCTCTGCCTGTTGGGAAACATCTGAAAACTGGCCATCTTGCAGGTCAATTAACTATATGAGTAATGGAGTAAATATTCCATTTGTTTTAGTGTCCTACAGATGTAGCCATCAAGTGATGCTTTGAGGCAATGGTGAGAGACAGGGAAACAATGGAAAATGTTTAAAGAAAGGCATAAATTGGTGTGGTTCCCAATGGGAGATTAAAGCACAACCCAATCAATCAATTCATTAGGTCCCTGGCATGTCCCAGGTACCATGTAAGGCACTATTTCTCATTACTATTACAATTATCATTGAAGAATCTAGTAGAGAGAGTGTCATGGAAATGTTAGAGATGATCAGGAAGAGCTGGGTTCAAATCCTACATCTGCTACTTACCAGCTAGAGAAGTGACTTAGATTGTCTGCGCTTCAATTTCCTTGTCTGTAAAATGGGAACAATAATATTTGTGGTACTTGTGCCCCATGAGTCTAGAATGTAACTTCTCACCTCTGGGTCTTCGAATTCCTAGTTTCCTTCAAAGCTTGGATCAAATGCCTTGCCCTACATGGAGCCTTTCCTCATCCCATCATCTTCAGCCTCTTCTCTACATTATCTTGTATTTATTTATCTTATACAAATTGCAGATATGCATTGGGAGCAGGAGTTTCCTTATTGAAAGTTCCCTATTCCAAAAGAGATGAATAGAATTTTAGAAAAGTTAAATATGATAGGCATCTGGAGAAAATTGAATGAGAATAGAAAGGAATATGCCTTTTTCTCAGCAGTACACGGCATGTACACAAAAATTGACCTTGTATTAGGGAACAAAAATTCGACTGAAACTATGGTCTTTTATTCCACTGACCCCAATTACTTTGCATGTACCTTTATGTATACTCTACATGGTATGTAAATGCCTTAAAGGCAGGAATTGTTTCGTTTTTATTGAAAAACTAACAGTGTCTGGTACATAGAATAGGGAGAGTTAGTCAACTCTCATTTATCGAGTGCCCACCATATATCAGACTATGCCAAGCAGTAGAGATAAGAAAAGCAAAAGACAGTCCCTGTCCTCAAGAAACTTCCAATTTAATGGACCCAATCATATGAAAACAATACAAACTAACAAGATATCAGAAGGATACATTGGAGATATTCCCAGAGGGAAGGCACTAGTGTTTAGGGAGGTATGGAAAGTTCTCGCAGACAGTGAGACTAGACCTAGGTTGGTTGGTTGGGTTTTTTTTTTAAGTTTAGGAAATTCCTGGGTGAGGAAACTTCCTCTAATTGTTTAAGTCTCTATCTAATAGATAGATGTGGCACTGAACTTGGTATCAGGAAGATCCAACTTCAGATCTGGTCTCAGACACTTGCGAGTTACATAATGGGCAAGGCACTTAGCTTTTGTCTGCTTCAGTTTCCTTATCTGTAAAATGGGGATAATAATAGCAACTACTTTCCAAGGTTATTGTGAGAATGAAATGAGAAAATATTTATAAAGCTCCTTGTAAATCCTTTCCTTGTTCAGTCATTTAGAATTCTGTTTGACTCTTTGTGACCCCATTTGGGGTTTTCTTGGCAAAGATACTAGATAGATTTGCCATTTCCCTTTTCGGTTCATTCTATAGATGAGGAAACTGAGGCAAATAGGGTTAAGTGGTTTGCCCTGGGTCACACAACTAGTAAATATCTGAGACCAAATTTGAACTCAGGCAGATGAGTCTTCTGGGCTTCAGGCTTGGTACTCTAACCATTGTATGACCTAGCTTCCTTTGTAAACCTTAAAAAGCACTGTATAAGAGCATCTGTTATTATTAAATCCTTCCTCAGACACTAACTATGCAACCTTGACCCATCTAAGTCTTAGTTTCTTCATCCATAAAATGGGGATGATAAAATCTGTGGTATCTACCTCAGAGGGTGATCGTGAGGCTCAAATGAGATACCATTTGTAAAAGTACTTTGGAAACTTGAAAACATTATATAAAGGTCAGCTACTTTTGTTATTAGCAATTCTATTAATAAATTAAGACCAGTGAAAAGAGAGAATATTCTTCATCAAGTAAAAGAGGGAGGAAAGATGAGGGATGAGAACGTGAAGAAAGGGGTGATTTGTGTTCACTCTTTTTATTGTTATTGGTTTGAGAAATGTGATATTTAAAAGGAATTGGATCAAGCTAAAGAGAAAAATGGTTGACAGACTGGTAATGCAGAGGAGAGAAGGGATTTGGATGAATGATACCGTTTTTAATGTTTTTTAAAGAAGTACCCCCCTTCCTTTTAGTCTAGTCAGAAATGCCTTTCAATAAAAATCCATGCGCCCTCATGAGATAATAGATGTGAAGAAGCTTTGATCTCTTGAAAGAAAGATGCTCGATAAAGCCAAGGCATTGTGACTATTTAATTTTTATTTCTCATTTTAATCTGGCCTTAACACATGAAGACAAAGTCAGCATTGGCTAACTTAAGAGTGTATAATTAAAGTGACCGGACATTCTGGTTTGGCCAGGATGGTCTTAGCTTTTAATGACCAATATTGGGTGGGCAAGCATCCTGCAAAATGCCCTTTAAGCTGATTTCTCCTTGGTAGCTTGAACAAATTAGGAAATGTTTTTTCAGCTTTGTAAATTTCCATACTGAAAAACCAGAGGATTTTAGAAGGGCCTTTACAGGTCATATGGTCCAATTTCCTCATTTTACAAAGGAGAAAACTAAGGCTGAGAGAGGATGCCATGGTGTAGTGAGAAGAGTTTTAGATTCAGAATCAGAGGATCTGAGTTCAAATCTTCACCATATCTGTGTGACCTTGGTCAAATCACTTAATTTCTTTGGGACTCAGTTTCCACTTCTGTGGTCTATGATCCATGTGCCCAAAGTTAGACTAGTGAAAATGCCTGGAGTCTAGAGAGTATAAACCCTCTATCCTTCATTCTTTGTTTGTCCTTCATTCTTGAAGAAGACCCCTCTGTATGTTTGCATTGAAGCACTAATGTCCATGGAAACTACTCCGTAGAATCTTTTTTCCCCCTTTATTTTGGAGGGGCAATTGGGGTTAAGTGACTTGCTCAAGGTCACACGGCTAGTTTTTTGTGTGTGTTAAGTGTCTGAGGCTGGATTTGAACTCAGGTTCTCCTGACTCCAGGACTGGTGCTCTATTCACTGCGCCACCTAGCTTCCCCCCATAAAATCCCCTTATCTTTGTATCCTTCCCCCAGCCACCTTCTCCTAAAACCCTCATGTAGGCAAACAGCAGATTCTCTTGGGAATGGGCAGGAACTACCTGTGGGAGGAATCACCATATATACTTACCTATAAGAAGGTCATCACAGACTTTTTTTTTTGCCCATTTTATCTTATCTGCAAGAACTTGAGAATTCAGCAGAGTAAGGAGTAGTCCCTGTCATAATAGGGGGCTGGGAAATTCATGACTACCTTGGCCTAAAGCACATGGGAGCTATGTGTGCTCTGGCCCACTTGGCGGAGAGTCAGCACCATAACCTCTCATGTACATGGTAGCAGTGCAGAGAGAACCACATGGTCTCAATGGTATGGCTTTCTGAATCCCAGTTTTCCCAAGGAGGTGAAATATACCCTCTTATCAGAAAGGAGTGAAGATAATGAAACTTCCTTGATAGCAGGATTCCAGAATCCAATTTTCTAGATAGAAAAGGAGGCTTTTCTGGGCAGGGCGAATATTGGGGGTTGCACCTCTAGTAACCCCAAGCCCCGGAGTTCAGAACTCAAGTCAAGAAAAGGAGAGATCTTGGACAGAGTCAGTATCTTGGAAGAGAAAAGAAGATCAGGGAGGTGAATCCCTAATTTGGTCAAATAGGAAGAAACTAAAGGCCACAAAATGGGGAGAAAAGGCCCTTGACCTTGCTTTCTGCTGTTACTAAGAGTTATTCAGATAGTTTGGGTCCAATGGGCATAGGATACCTCTAAAGCAATCACAAATTCATTTGCTTTCCTAGTGAGGAAACCACAGGGAAGTGCTTTGAGTATGAATGACTTTTGGACCCTGGGGAAGATGAGACTCTGAGAAATTTATTTCTATTGTTTAAGGACCACTGTGGGTACTTAATGTGTTTTCTGATTCTTTGGCGGAGTAGAATAAAGACTACCCTGTACCTGATATATGTATGTGTTATCTTGAGTGCTTGTAAGGGAACAAGGAGCCATCTTTACCAACATCTGGAGGATCCTATACCCACTCTTCTTAGGCTATATCCTGAGATTTCCCAGAGGCAACCCTGGAGGAAGATAACATGAGACAAAGAGGGTGATTTGGAGTAGAGACCTTAAGATGGGACCCTATCCATGGAAGCTCAAAGGTATTATTGTTGTTGTTATTCATAGGGAACACTCTCCAGGATACACAGAGATAACCTTCTCCCAGGGCTAGGCTTATGAGGAGAATTAATTGACCATATGTGATGGAACATCAAATGACCCCATCCTTGATGCCCAATCTCTCACCTTCTGGCCTGCCTAGGAGCCCTACCATAAACAACATTACAGATTTATTCCTATGGATTACAGGATTGCTCCAGAAGGCTCCTATTAAAATGCAGATTGCTATGGGGCACTTTGGGTGAGTGCCACTGGGGGTGGGCTCCAGAGGGCAGCAGGAGAACATGGATTACGCCCCGAGGCTGACCAAAAGGGAAGATGAAGCACCAAAGAGGAGTCTGAGGGAGGTAACAAAGACAAACTCAGGGTTTTTGTTTGTTTTGTTTTATTTTCCATTTTTCAAATTGCCAGAAAACTGGCATCCTTCCACCATCTTTTCCAGGTAGGGCCTGGCTTTGGGGATAGGGAACCTTACCTAATGAGAAATGTTTGAAGAAACTTGGAAATGTTGGACCCAGAGAAGAGAAGCCTTAGAGGAGGCAGGGTAGCTGTCTTTAGACATTTGAAGGGTTGTCTCGTGGAAGAAGCATTAAACTTAATCTGCTTGGCCCTTGAGGGCAGAACTGGGACCAGTGGGTGGAAGTTACAGAGAGAATGATTTCTATTCAGTGTAAAGGAGTGCATTCTCAGCTGACAATTAGAGCTGTCCAAAAATGGAACGGGATGCCTTGGGAGCTAGTTAATTCCCCATCGCTGCAGGCCTTGAAGGGAAAGTCGGATGACCCCTTGCTGGAAAGGCTATAGAAGGGATACCATACAGATGGCTTGGACCACCTGACCTCTGAGTCCCGCCCCCCCCCCCCAGTTCTGACATCCTTTTATTCTGACTCTAGAAGCCCCCTTGCTTTGCAGCAGTGAACATTCAAGGTTAAAATGATCTCCTGGATCCCAGGAGAAAAGCGAGACATTGTCTCTTATTTTTTCCTGTCTTTCCCCCTCTCGTCTCCCCTCCTCCCCCATCTCTCCATTCCTATGCCTCACTGCACATTGACTATTTGGAAATATGGTCACTTTGATTACAACCTATCATTAGAGTTGTTATTATTATTTAGTGAGCCCACCCAGCAAAGCAAAAAAGAAACCATTGTCCTCTGGAAACTGCTCCACCCTGGGCCCTGCTCCCTCCCCACACTCCCCAGCACACTGACACACATTGAGCTGGGGCTGTGAAACGCCCTGAGTTTCTTTTTTTAGACTTGCTTTTCTGCCTGATGCTGAACATGTGCCTGTACCTCCCCGAGATGCCAAAAAATAGGCCAACCATCATCCTTCTGGTCTGTGCAAATGCTTGGAGCTCCCTGAAATATGGCTTTAGCAGAATGAGTGTGGACACTGCTGGAAACCTGGGGAATTGGAAAATTAGGGGGGAGGAGAGAAACAGTCCAGGAGAAGGATGGTGCAAAGGGCCTTTTTCCCCCGACTTGGTGGGGTTGGGGGCAGGGAGAGAATGAACTCCAGGTCATCTGTATTACTCCAACCCCTTCACTTTACAAAAGGGGAAACTGAGGCCCAGGGAGGGGAACACAACAAGTGAGCAGCAAAGTCAGAGCATAGACTCAAGTCTCTGGAATCTGGGCCTAATGTTGACTTGAAGACGGAAACAACCTCAATCCAGGGACTCAGGATCAAAAGAAAATGAGAATTTTCTTTTATTCTCTTTCTTTAACTTTCCTCCAATTCACCCTTTATTATTTGTTCCCAGTACTGAATGTTCTCCCTCATACTTGGTTAGCTCCTCCCCCAGAGCTGATGATTTCCCAGGGTGGTAGGAGGCACTTTCAAGGGATTAGCTCCAATTTGGGGTAATTCAAGCCTGAAAGGAATAATGAGCTGCTGGATTTTTAGCCAGACCCAGGTACCATAAGGTCCTTGTCACCTTTCCCAGCCCTGGCCACTCAATGGTTGCCTCATGTCCAAGAATTTAATATCCCAGGGTACTTGCTATAATTTAAAAGCTGTGGCCCCCATTTTCTTTAAGCTTAATTATATTGATAACCCGTATACAATTTAGGGTCACAAAGGACTTTCCTTTTATTTCCCATTATTTCATTTGATCTTCAAAAATGCTATGTCAGACATTGCTATCCCCATTTTTCAAATCAGGAAACTGAGGCCCAGAGAGGTGAAATATTTTGCCAAAGATCCCACACCTAGTAAGTGGCTGAGTGGGACTCAAACTCAGACCTTTGGCTCTCGGTCTAGTGTCAGTCCTATGTTAGACCCAAGGAAGACAATTTGGAGAGGCTAATTATTCTCAAATTTTGAAGTCTTTCATTTCATGGATATTTTAATTCTCTTGCTGATACCACCAGAACTATAACTGGGGCAGGATGATCAGGGCTTCTCCCCAGGGTTCCAGATTTAGAAGGCGTTTGGCTGTACTGGAAGTCTTTCAATAAGGTAAAAATAACAGTTTAGCACCTAGTTAACAGGAAAGTTAGCTAAAATAGTAAGCCACCAGATGGCTGGCTGGAGTAAACATATACCCAGCCAAACTTTACACTCCACCACCCCAACTGTGGGTGGTCTTCAAGCCATTTGCACTGGGTAGAGTTTATAGTACTTGCCCTGACACAAAAATTACTAGTTACAGCTCTGGTCACCACCTCCCTAACAATAATATTAATAATAGCTGATATTTATGTAAGTCTTTATGATTTTCAAAATGTTTTATAGACCTTAGCTCCTCTGAGCCTCATAATGTCACTTCAAAGCAGATATACATGTCATTATCCCCATTTGACAGAGGAGGAAACTGAGGCTCACAAAGTCAAGCTTCACAAGGCTCTCTAAGGTTACATGGTTAGTAAAGAACCTGTTGGTTTTTGTCGCTGTTAAGGAAACTAAGAACCAGATAGATATTGCAGTGGAAAGACAACTGGGGCCCAGAGTCAGGAAGACCCAAATTCAGATTTGGTCTCAGCTACTTTCTGGCTGTGTGACCCTAGGCAAGTCACTTAACCCTGTTTGCCTCCGTTTTCTTATCTGAAAATGAGCTGAGAAGGAAATGGCGAACCCCTCCAATACCTTTGTCAAGAAAACCTCAAATGGGGTCACCAAGAGTTGGATGTATCTAAAAATGACTCAACAGCAACAACCTGCTCCTAAGAATTCCTGTGGGTTACACTTAGAAAACCATATATGAACATTACCTATGTTTTATTGTATTTCTACTTATCTTGTTAAATGTTTCCCAGTTACATTTTAATCTGGTTAGGGCCACACCCAGAGTGGGCCTGTGGGCCACACGTTTGACAGCTCTGTTCTGGAACATCCCGGTTTCTTCTGTGTCAGCCTTGTCTCTGAGCCATCAGTGGGAACCGCTTTGAGGGAAGGAACCAGGCTGTGGCTTCTCTGGTACCATTACAACCCCCACCCCAAACCCAACCACACCCTCTCTCACTATGCACCACTCACAGTAACTGGGCATCCACAGTAACCTCCATCCACACAGATCTATTGACTAATTAACTAGTGCACTGGGGCAGCATCTAAGGGAAGGAGCTGGAACAGCCTGTACCGAGTTAATGGCTCCAAGATGATCATTCCCCTGGATTAGGATCCCAGTTTAGAGCCAGAAGGAATCTGAGCGGCCATGGGGTCCAACCCTCATTATTTAGATAAAGGACGAGATCCAGAGGGATTCAGTGACTGTCCCACAATTATACAAGTAGTAAGTGGCAGAGGTCCTGTGAGTCCTGATCCAGGGCTTTCTCCCCCACAGTAGCATTCTTCCTTCACCTCTTCTGGCCTCTACCTCTAGGTTTCTTCCCTGCTCTCCCTTTCACCGTCCTCTCCCTCCCTTTAGTCTATAGTGTCAGGGCTTCCTTCTATCTGGGGATTGCTGAAGCATTTTTCTTCCCCATCGTGGACCAGGTTCCTTTTAGATGCCACGTGTAATATTTGCTTGTACTGATTTCTGCAGCAGTTTCTCAAGGGCATCAAAAACCAGAAATAATTTGCATCAAAAAGAGACTTGATGGGGAGGGTGGGTTAATGGCTCTATATTGAAAGGCTGACTGTCATGTGAAAGGAATAGACTTGTTCTGTGTGACCCCAGAGGGCAGAACTAGGCCCAGTGGGTAGAAATTACGGGGAGGTAGATTTTGACTCAGTATGAAAAAGGACTTCAGAGCTGTCCAGTGATGCAATGGGCTGACTCTCGGGCTCCAGAGGGGATCCAGTGGAGGCTGGGTAACCATCATCAAAGAACCTATTAGAAGAGATTCCTGGGAAATCAGACTTTATAATCTCCAAGTTCCCTTCTCACTCTTAAGATTCCTTTCTATCTTTGTCAGATTTCTTTTGTTAGATTTGGAGCTGGAAGGGACCTTAGAGGCCGATTGGATTAAAATCCAACTCCCTCATTTTACAGATGAGGAAACTGAGACTCAAAGAGAATAATTAACTTACCCAAGGTTACACAGCTAGTATCAGGGGCAAGATTTGAACCCAAGTTTTCTTGAACCTCCAAGTTCAGATCTTGACAATCGATAGAGAGCCAGCCTTGGAGCCAGAAAGATCTGGGTTCAAGTCCCTCCATTGATATATGTGGGACCTTGTGACTGAGCAAATCACGTAATCTTTTTTTTAATTTTTGCTTTTCTTTTTTTGGAGGGGGGAAGGTAGGGCAATTGGGGTTAAGTGATTTGGCCAAGGTCACAAGACTAGTAAGTGTTAAGTGTCTGAGGCTGGATTTGAACTCAGGTCCTTCTGACTCCAGGGCCGATGCTCTATCCACTTCACCACCTAGCTGTCCCAAAATCACTTAATCTTTTAGTACTCTAGGCAACTGTCAACGACTATAATTTACAAAGGTGACCAACTACTTTGTTCAAGGGAATTTCCTCATCTAGGAGTTTCCTTTATCAATGCAACCGCAGGTACAGCTGCTATCCTATGAATTGGTTGGATCTATGCATTTGTTTATCTGTAATAAAGAGGAAACCAGCAAAGACAAGTTTCTGAGTGTTCAGCCTTTTGCAGAAAAAAATGGGAGATACCCTCCCCCACCAAGAGGAAAAAATTGTATGTAAGAAAGACTGCAAACCCCAGGTAGGTAGGGAATATTTGGCTTCACAAGGTGAGATGGGTAAAAAGAGGCAGAGACCTTGACCAAGACTAAATCTTGGGGGTTCTGATGCCTGTTCTGTTGCCCTCTTGGCATCTTATAGACCAGAGGAAATGTGCAAAAGAGGCAGAGACCTTGACCAAGACTAAATCTTGGGGGTTCTGATGCCTGTTCTGTTGCCCTCTTGGCATCTTATAGACCAGAGGAAATGTGCAAAAGAGGCAGAGACCTTGATGAAGACTATGAACCACAGGGGCTGTTATGGGGGTCATACTGATGTGGCTTAGCCTTGGACCCTGGAGCAAGCCCCGTCTCTTCCTCCATCCTTCCCTCTCCATTTCTTTTGAAACTTTCACACACCCACAGTCTCATTTGATTCTCATAGTATTAACATTTCATAATCAAATCTGGGTTTATTATTATTATGGTCATGTTACCTCCTTGCTCAAAATTCTTTGGTGACCCCCCTCAATTGCTCACTGAGTAAAGTGTAAATATGTCCTAGCATTCAAGACCCTTCACAGTTTATTACTACCCTATTATTTCAGGCTTATGTAATGATTTTTCTCTCCATTTGTAGTCAGTAATCATAATTTATTGTTGTTCAATCGTGTCTGATTCTCTGTGACCCCATTTGGGATTTTCTTGGCAAAGATACCGGAGTGCTTTGCCATTTCCTTCTCCAGTTCATTTTACAAGTGAGGAAATTGAGGCAAATAGGGTAGAGTGACTTACCCAGGGTCACACAGCTAGTAAGTGTCTGAGGCCAGATTTGAACTCAGGAAGATGAGTTTTCATGATGCCAGGCCCAATACTCTATCCACTATGCCACCTAGCCAATATATAGGACCTAAGGGTTTGTAACACACATATGCAAGGGTCTGCTGGAGCCAGCTTATACTGGCTAAGAAGAGCCAAGTGTCAAATTTTCATTTGGAGCATTTACATCTTGAAAATTGGCAAATACTACAAATTAGGGCTTGATTTATTGTTTTATTGATTGTCTAGACTTAAGAAAGTGATGGAGAAAATGTTAATAATGCACATTAAACCAAAAGCCAACTGGCATTTTCAGAGGGCTTGCTGTTAAACATTTACCAGCACACTCCTGTATATATATATGATCTCATTTTGTCCTCATGACAACCCTGCTAGGCTATAGTACAGAAGAACTGTGTCCCCCAGACACACCCTGTCCTTTCTTTCCTCCCTATCACTGCTCACCCTCTTTCCTATCACCATAACCCTCTCCGTGCCACTCTCTGCTGGCCAATTCCTCCCCATCCTTTAAAGTGAATTTAGATGCCTCTTCTTCCATGAAGCCTTTCCTGATCCCCTTGGTCAGTCATTAATGACTTCCCCCTTAGACCTCACATAGCACTTTGTACTATATAATTATTCAAGCACTCGTTATCTAACATTCTATATTATAGCAATAAGTGTTATGTTTTATTCCCCCAACTGGACCATAAGCTCCATGAGGGCAGGGTCCCTACCTTATTTAAATTTTGTCTCTCCTTCCTCCTGGGGTTTTATATGTAGTAGGGTCTTGATACAGAGGTCCTGTAGAATGAACTGAAGGACCCAGCTAGTTCCTATGCCCTAAGTCACACTTGGAAGTGAACTTGGTAGGGAGAATATCATATAGAAATTGCATTCAGTTTGAACCCAAACTTACCAAGAAATGAGCTGGTATGAGAGTGCCCCCAAGCATTAGGGAAAATGTTGGTACTTCTGTTCTTACTGCATCTGCTCATTGAGTATCTCTTTGTGAAAGTTAAAAGTAGATAAACTATGTTTGATGTTTTGAAGCTTCATTGGATTGAGGACCAAGAGATCTGGTGCAAACCCTAAATGATTTTGACTAGTATGACTTTGGGTCACTAAATGAGTCTCTCTCCCTAGGTCTCCATCATCTCCACCATAAAATGTGGGAGTGGTCCTGGAATGATGCCTGAGAATCTAGGACTTCAAGAAATCGACCTTGTGTTTCTGCCATACAAGCTTCTCATTGTCTCCCTCTGTTAAACACAGAGGTATTATTGAAAACATATGGAATTGGGGTTTGGAAGCCCAGGGAAGAGACAAAGTCCAGGGTCAGCTTTTAAACAGTCTGTTGGCATTTAAATGTTCTACTGTAATGGTCCCTCTAAATTGGATTCAACCGATGACATAAACCAGAGATTGCATGTTAAAACAAATATCACTTGATTATTAAAATATGTGCGACTGCACTCCATGGCCTCCAGAATCCCAGGGAGCTCTCCTGAAGCTGAGGCTGAAAGGGTCCAGGCGTGATCCCTGGTTTTCAGAAGCCTTATTAACTTTCGCCTGGAATTATATCTTCAGGCCGAAATTTTACAGACCTTGTTGTCAGAACAAAGGTAAGTTTAACCCAGGCAGAGAGGAGTTGGTGGAAAACAAATGTCTCAAGAGACTTTAGTTTTATCTTTCTACTAGTATTAGGGGACTGACTCTGTGGGAAGGTGCTGAGGACAAGAAAAGGGAAAGAGGTTCTGGGCATGGAGGGCAACAGCCTCAAATTATGCTTCCTGCTTGTCTTCTAGGATTCCTGGCATTCCTCCACCATGGCAATGCCATAGAATCATAGCTAGAAGGAACCCTAGAGGCCACTAAGTCCAATGCCCCCATTTTAGAGAGGGAGAAACTGAGGCACAGAGAAGGGACATAACTTGCCCAAGATCTCATAGGTTTATAGACTGATAGAATTTGAACTGGAAGAGATCTCAGAGACCATTTAGTCTGGTTCTCTCATTTTGCAGATGAGGAAACTGAGGCCCAACATGATCCAGGTGGTAAGTTGCAGAGATAAGCTTTTATCCTAGGTCCTCTAACTCAGATCCATTACTCAGAGGCAGCTAGGTGGCCATCAGAACTGAGTTCAAATCCAGAGCCACTGTGTGACCCTGGTCAAGTCACTTAACCACTGTTTGTCTCAGTTTCCTTGACTGTAAAATGGGAATGATTATAACCTACCTCATAGGGTTGTTGTGAGGATTACTTGAAATAATATCAGCAATGCACTTAGCACAGAGTCTGGCATTTAGCAGGCACTTAATAAATGCTTGTTTCCTTTCTCATGTACCACACTGCTTCTCATACTGTCCTTCAAGACAACTTGTGTGTCCAATGTATTTCTTTTCCTACTCCCCTCCGTCACATCTTTCCTGTCCTTTGTTCCAACTCTACTGATTGTCTGGGTTTGGAGTCAGAAGACCTGAGTTAAAATCCCAGTCTTGCCACTTCCTAACCTGTGGGATACTTCCCCTACTCAGGTCTCAGCTTTCTCATGTGTAAAATGAGACGTCGGGGCTAGATGATCTCTATGGCCCCTCTACCTCTAAAGGTGATGAGCCTAGAAATGGTTTCACCTTAAGGAGATGTACAGTGGCATAAGACACTGACTTGGAGTCAGAAATCTCGAGTTAAAGTCTGAGCTTCGAACCTCACCATGTGACCTGGGAAAGGGCCTCCATGCCTTCATCTGCAAATTAGGAATAATAATATTTGTACTACCCACCTCCCATGACTGTTGTGAAGAAAGCATTCAATATACCTTAAAGTGCTATACAAATGAGTTATTTTTATTATTGCTAATAATCATAAAAATGATAGCTGATAGTAGTTTAAGGTTGTATCCCTGGAGTAATGTTTGCATATTAACAGCAGCCTTCAATGCTCTAATTAAGGTGAAGGAACAAATCAGAGAGTCATGGAATGTGAGATCTGGGAGAGAATCTAGTACAAGCTAGATTTTACAGAATGAGGAATTTGAGACCTAGGAGAGAGGAAGAAAATATGGAAGCACTTAGCACAGTGCCAGATACATGGCAAGATCTTAATAAATGTTTATTAACTGACTAACTGAAGGTCTCCCAGTCAGTTTTTGGCAGATCTAAAATAGAAGGGGAGTAATGTGGCAATTTCAAGCATTATAGTAGGTAGGTAGAGGGAGGAGGAGACTTGGTGGACCTTTCTGATTATTTCTTCCATTCTGCTGTATAGGCAGATGCTTTCCTCCTTTCTCAACATTCCACCCCCACCTCTGCTCCAGGACTATGTTTAATGACTATTTTAGTTCTGTATTATTTCATTCTGGTCATGTCTATAGATGGTCTCCTGCCTTGGTGAGGGCAAATGGGGCTCAAGTCAGAGTCATACCAAAACATTGGCATGGGCAGTTGATGGATGATGCAGCTTTATCTCTTCCTCTGATGGGCTCTGAAAACAGGTGAACTCTTCTCCCCTGTCTGGAAAATTCTAAATATGATTAGGCTTCAAGGCAGACAAATGGAACAGTTAACCACAAAGCTTGAACAATTCCATAACTGGAGAATCAATGTCCTATTAGTTTTGATGAAATAGTAGCAGACTTTTCTTTTTAAAAGGGGGAGGGTTTCCTCCAAAATCATATGAATTTTATGCAATTAAAAACATTCTTCTGCATATGTATCTATAATCTTTACCAGGCTGCCAAAGGGGTATATGAAAAAAAAAAAAAGGTTAAGAGCTGCTACTGTAGTCTCCGTGATCCCTTTACTGTGGTTACTTGCCAACCAGTTTATACTTCAATCGAACCTCATATGATGTAGTTATCTTCTCTTGAACCAATATCCTTTTCAAAAGAAGAAATGCAAACTATCAACAACCATATGAAAAAGTGCTCTTCTAAAGTACTAACATTAGACAGACGCAAGATAAAACTGAAATTTAACCTATAACAATAAGATTAGCAGAGTTGGCCCCTCTCTCTGTTCTTACTTCTTGTGATATGCATTCCTTCCACCCCAGGACTGACCACACTGTTCCTCTATCTCTGCCCCTCAGGTAACCAATTCAACTCTATGCTTTCCTGAACCTTTGATTCTTTCTCTTTCTTCTACTATTGATGATCATATATTGCTAAGCCCAACCTTGAATGATTCCCACCATCTCCCTCCTTCACTCTTATTCTTTTGCTGCTGAAAGGAACTAGAGGAAAACATGAAAACATGCTTATTGGGCTCCCTGCAATTTTATATTATTTAATCACATCTAGGCTATCATTGAAGCAAAGCAAACCTTCTATCCTTCCCTAATAGAATCACTGTGCCACACTCTCCATCCAGTGTTCTAAATCTTGTGGTCTTACCTCGAGTGTCCTTCCTTCTCTGAACTACTCTCCTCCATCTTCTTGGTTGAGGTCCTCATTTCATAATTGAGGCCATCACTGAGAGCTCCCCTTCCCCCTCCCTCATCTCATATCACTCAGATATTTTACTTCCCTTCTACTTCACCTTTATGAGTCAGATGTCTACCATCACAATAACCTTCATATATATATATATATATCCCTTAATCTCCACTCAAACAGCCATAACCTTAGTTCAGGTTACCATCACCTCTCACCTGTACGATTGTAATGGCTTACTTTTATAGTAGGCATTCACTCTTTTCATTTTTCATAGTAATAATTTGGTTTTCTTCTTTCTTTTTTTAAAAATCAAATTAACCAATGGTTTATTGGGGTTTAAATTTTTTTTTCATAAAACCAGTTCTTAGTTTTACTTATTGGGCAGCTAGGCAGTATGGAAGATAGAGCACCAGGTCCGAAGTCAGGAAGTCCTTAGTTCAAATCTAACCTCAGACACTTCCTAGCTGTGTAACCTTGGGCAAGTCACTTAATCCTGTTTGCCCCAGTTTTCCCATCTGTAAAATGACCTGGAGAAGGAAATGGCAAACCACTGCATTATTCTTGCCAAGAAAACCCCGAATGGGGTCACAAAGAGTCAGACACAACTGGAATGACTGAACAACAAAGCTGTATTTATTAATTCAATGATTCTTTTTGCTTAGCACAGTAACTGTCACATAGTAAGCAGTTAATAAATTTTAACTGAATGAATGAATTAATGTAGTGATAGAGGAGTGAACCCCCAAGTATAGTGAGGATACCACATGTAAAGAGGGGCCCATGCATAGAGAGGGCTGTTATTGTGTCCTATTAAAGGGAGACAGAATAGACATCTTTAGCCTTCCCCCCCCCTTTTCCAAGGGAAACTTTGGGGGGAGGGGTAACCAGACTATAACTGTCTTTCCCCTTAAATATTATTAGTCTAGGGGACATGATCAGATTCCATCTAACTCCTGATCACTTTGTCATTGGGGTGGGAGAAGACCCCAAGCTATATATCCAAGACTTGATCCCTTTCCACAATGAACATACCTAGAGAATAACAAAGAAACCCACTTATTCAAATGATAGGAAAAAACAGAAATCAGAGAAGGAGATATAGACAATATAGAATGAAGGAGCCCTCCCATTGGGATTGAGATAACTTAGCTCAACCAGGAGAGAAGGTCCTGAATCTCACCTAAGGAGAAACTCCCTGAAATTTCTAGAGTGGCAAGCTCCTTTGTCTTTACTTCCACGGTGTTAACTGACTATCCATTATATGTCTATGTGCTACTAAGATGTGGAAGGAATCCAGGGCCATGGAATGGAAGTTTCATTAATTCACACACACACACACACACACACACACACACACGGCATTGTAGAAACAGCAGATAAAGCAGATGGATGATGTGATGGAGACTGCCTGATCCTCTCATGTCTTCCTAGTTTTTTCCTTCAGCAGACTGAAGTGGGGTTGGTCTCTTCTATCTTCCTCTAGAAGTTGGAAGTCAGAAGTCCTTGAGATGACTTGATACTTGAAAACTAGAGCCTGAGGAGTCCCAAAAGGGGACTATTGGGAAGTAAAGCTCCCTCACCTTTTACCAACTCCCCTTCATGCAGGGCAGGGCCTTCATCTTCACCAATAAGAAAAGAATCCCATACCAATGGGCTTTCAGATGAGGGTTACACTTGCTTCAAATCTCTCCCAATTCCAAACTGCCAAGATGATTTAAATATGTGTGTATATATGCATGCATGTATGTACACATACACACATGTGCAAACACACACAGTCTGGCTATGGTACCTCTCTGCTCAGAAAGCTTCCTTGACTCCCTATTAATTTCAGGATCAAATATAAAATCCTTTGTTTGGCATCTAAGGCTCTTCATAACCTACTCCCTTCTTACTTTTTTTTTTTGCCTTTTTGGAGGAGCAATTGGGGTTAAGTGACTTGCCCAAGGTCACCCAGCTAGTATGTGTTAAGTGTCTGAGGTTGAATTTCAACTGAATTCCTCCTGACTCCAGGGCCGGTGCTCTATTCACTTCCTCACCTAGTCACCCCTCCCTTCTAACTTTTCAAAGCCTTCTTATACTCCCTTCCATGATTCAACCGAACCAGAGTACTTGCAGAATTCCTGAAACAAAGAACTCTGGGTCCTATCTCCATGCCATTCCACTGGCGGTCCCTTCTGCATTTCATAATCTGTTCCCTTCCCTCTCCTCCACCTCCTAATTTTCCTGGCTTCCTTTAAGACTCAGTTCAAATCCCACCTTCTCTAGGTTTTTCCCAGTCTCCCCAGCTGCTAATGCCTTCCTCTTTCTGATTGTCTTTGAGCTACTCTATGTTTATCTTGTATGATCTAGTTTTCAAAGGTCTTCTTCATTAGAATGTAAGTTCCTTGAGGGCAGGAGCTGTTTCTCCCCCTTTTGTTGTATTTTGTATCCCCAGAGTTTAGCACAGTCCCTGGCATACAATTGCTCAGTAAATGTTTGTTGATTGATTACTTTATTGACAAGAGACAAAAGATGAAATGTTGGAGGGACTATGGGAAGATAGACATACTTATGCATCATTGGGGAAACTATGGATTAGTCCAAATTTTTGCACAATTTAGGAAATTCACTAAACATGCCCTTTTATTAAAAGATACTATAAGTAGGTAAATACTCCATGGAAGTGAAAGCGAGAGGGAAAGGTCTCATATATATCAAAATACTCAAAGTGCCACTTTTTATGGTAGCGAAGAACTGGGGCAGGTGGAGTGGGGGGAGTGGGTGCCCATGAATTAGAGGATGTCTGAGCAAGCAGCATTTTAAATTAAAAAATGTCATCAACCACTTTGAGTAAGTCATTTCTCTCCCCTGAGCCTTGGTTTCCTCAACTGTCAAATGAGGAGGTAGGGCCGGATGATCTCTGAGGTCCTTTCAATTCTAACATTCCGTGAATCTCAGATGATTGCAAGACAACTTTGGGCCAAGCGCAGGCTGCTTTGCTCTTCCCTTTTCCACTGTTAGGATTCCTTGATGACCCAGATTTCAATTAATTAAATATGTACGTGCCTATGTGTGTTAGGCAATGGCTGTCAAGGGACAATCTTTTGAACAGTCTATTAACATATTTCATGTTTTCCTGATTCTATGCTTTTGCTTATTACATTCCCCTTGCCTGATATGCCTTCCCCATGCTCTCCACTTGGCCATATCCTGCCCACTTCATTTCAACACCTTGGAGAGATCACCTTGGATTTCATCCTCCTGTATCTGAACTTACATTGTGCTTACTAAGTATCCATTATACATCTACGTGCTACTAAGATGTGGAGAGAGTCCAGGGTTACAGATCCTTTGAGGAATGGAAGTTTTATTAAACACACACACACAGACATAGCATTATGACAACTTCAGATAAAGTTTCTTTTAGTCACATTCAACTCTTTGTGACCCCATTTGGAGTTTTCTTGGCAGAGATACTGGAGTGCTTTGCCATTTCCTTCTCCAGCTCATTTCACAGATGAAGAACTGAGGCAAACAGGGTTAAATGACTAGTCCAGGGTCACACAGCTAGTTAAGGAAGTATCTGAGGTCACATTTGCACTCAGGTCTTCCTGACTATCTGCTTCACCACCAGCTGTACCCAGCAGATAAAAAGCTGGCCTTAAAACCAGGAAGACCTGAGATCAAGTCCATACTGATTGTGGGACCCTGGGCAAAGTACCAAACCTTTCAGTGCCCAGGTACTTTAGATAAGGGGTGGGGAACCTGTGATCTCAGAAGTCATCTGTGGCCCTCTAGGTCCTCAAGTGCAACCCTTTGACCAAATCCAAACTTTACAAGTTAGTTAATTTGGACCTGGAGGGCCACATGTGGCCTCGAGGTCACAGGTCGCATGTTCCCCACCCCTGCCTAAACTCTTAAGATTGTAAATTTCGGAGTAAGTGACAGCATGCATTAGTAAAGGGAGCTTCCTCACCTGAGAATTCCCTCTACCCATAGAAATCACAAATGTCTCTTAAATCTCTTACTTGAGGGACTGTGCACTAATGAAAAACTTCTGGGCTTCGAAACAGGAAGAGCTGAGTTTGAATTTTACCTCTGATATTTGCAGTGTGACCGTGAACAAGTCCCTTCCCCTCTCTTGAGTTTCTGTTTCTTTAATCTATAAAATGGGAAAAACAATAACTGTAATACCACAACACATTCATTCAAGGTTGTTCTGAGATTCAGATGAGGTGATGAGACAAGATGCTTTGCCAATCTTCCCCAAAAAGGGGGAGTGTTTGTGTAAGTCTCATCTATTATGGTGTTAACTCCCCAGCCTCCCTCAGAAGAGATCTAGGGGTTAGAATGCCCCACCTTCAAGTTCTAGAGGGTCTTGATTTTTAATTTAATGGGTTCCTTATTCCTAGCACATAGTAGGTGCTTTATATCTTCCAAATAAATAAGCTGCTTATTCAGAAATTGTAAGCATCTAATACAATTACCTTAAGTTGCCTTTTTCCCCTTTCTGAATGAGTGGTTTTCTCTAGGCAGTAAGTGGTACAGGGGAGAGAATGCTTGGCTTAGAGGCAAGATGACCCAATTCAAATAGTGCCTTAGACACTTACTAATTCTGTGACTGAGTGAATTATTTCACCTTTCTTGGCCTCTATTTCCTTAACTATAAAGTGGGGATAATAGCACCTTCCTCTCAGGGTTTCTGTGAGGATCAAAGAAGATAACACACATGAAGTACTCTATCCGTGGTTCTCAAAGTATGTTCTGGGGTACCCCTGGGGGTTCTGGAACAAGATCAAAACTGTTTTCAGCACCAGACCAATTTCTAGTATGGTAAATATTAATAGCTATAACCTACATAAACAAGAACTCTTTGGAAGGGAGGTGCTCAATAATTTAAAGAATCCTGAGATCAAAAAGTTTGAGAATGACTGTACTATATAAATGCTAGCTGTTATTATCCTTATTCTTAGCTATTGTAGGCAACTCGGTGGCGCAGTAGTTAGAGAGCGAGACCTACGGTCAGGAAGACCTGAGTTCACAATCTGACCCCAGATTTGTGTGACCCTGGCCAAGTCACTTACCTTCTGTCTGTTTCCGTTTCCTCATCTATCAAATGGGGAAAATACAACACCTACTTCTCAGGATTGTTGTGAAAATCAAATGAGGTAATAGGCAAAATATTTTGCAAACTTTAAAACACAATATGAATGCTAGTTATTTTATTGTTTTCCTTTATTCCTAGTTATAAAATGGGAGGAATGGAACAATATACCCAATGACTACAATGACGTAAATAAAAAGAATTCTAGAAGGAAGTGGGCCAGGTCTGAGTCATTTCGATGGCCAAGTCTGGGAACACTTGGGAACTGTGGGTATCTTGATTTAGGTAAGAGTTGAACTAGACGACCCCAGTGGTCTCTTTGAACTCAGTGCATATGACTCTCTGAGACTCTGGGAGCCTCAGTGTCCTGTCTGTCACATGGGGATGACAAGAGAACCTCCTGGGATCAGTGTGAGGGAAGTGCTTTGCCAGCTTTAGATGCTATTGAAATGTGTACTGGAATTATTATTACTCCTCTATCTGAGTGAGAAACATATGGTGACCAGGCATCCCAGGGGATTATAGTCCCAGTTTCCAGAAAAGAAAGTGTATTTTTGACAAGACTTTGCAGAAGGGATATCATTTGTCATACCACATGTCCTGATTTTAGGTTTGGAAAATGTGGTCACCATCTCCCTGAAGGGCTGGTTGGGGGAACTCTGTCTCCTTCCTGGAACCCCCACAGGGAATGTTTGTTCTGTGATCATTCTCTTCTCCAAAGGGATCTGGCTGTTTTGCCTTTATTCAGAGGCGGCTTGATAGAAGGGGGAAAGGCAGGATTTGGAGTTAGGATCATAAAGCTACTGCTAAAAGATACATCTTATTCAGTCACTTTTAATCATATCTGACTCTGTGACTCCATTTGAGGTTTTCTTGGCAAAGATGCTGGAGTGGTTTGCCATTTCCTTCTCCAACTCATTTTACAGATGAAGAAACTGAGTCAAACAGGGTTAAGTGACTTGCCCAGGGTCACATAACTAGTAAGTGTGTCTAAGACCAGATTTGAACTCGGGTGTTCCTGACTGTAGGCTTTAGTTGCCTAGCTGCCGCTGAAAGATACCTCTAAGGCCACCTAATTCAACCCCTTCATTTTAGAAATGAGAAAAGTGAAGTTCAATGACTTGCCCAAGACCTTACAGGTAGTTACTGACAGAGGTAGGCTTTGAACCCAAGTTCTCTACGTCTGGCACCAACCGTACATTCCACTGAGTGAAGAAAGACTCCCTCTCCACTCAGAAGGACTTGGCCTCCTGGCACCCAGAGGAAGTCAATCTCTCTGAGCCTCAACTCTCATTTGTAAAATGGGGACAATAACAGCATCTACATCGCAGGGTTGTTTAGAAGAGACAATACACATAAAGTGTTTGAGGAGCAATGTATGCAAAGTGTTTCGCAAATTTTAGAATGTTCTGGCAACCTCAGCTGGGATTACTCTTATTTTTCCTCCCCCCTGTTGCTCTGGCTCTGACCCTGGTCTGTGTCCCGGGCCATTTCATCTCCAGGGTAGTTCTTCCAACCTACTTTTGTGTCCATACTCACCCATGCAAGCTGTTCTGTTCCAAGAGATGGTCAGTATTGTTTACCTTCTGATGTGGCCATAGCCACCACGGGGGGGTCTGGCAGCCATTCACAGGTGGCCATCTTGGTGATATTTTATGTGTCCATGCTTGCATAGACACACACACACATGCCTACAAAGTCTTATGCTACTCAGTAGCTATGTGCCTCAGTTTCCCTGTCTGTGAAACAAGGTTCGACAATCTCTAGGATCCCTTCCAGTACTAAAAATCTCCAATCCTCTGCATGTGTATACATGTAGTTACCCACAGGTGTATACACATACTTGCATACCTCCAATTTTTTTTTTCTGCTGCCTTGATGGGGAGGGGGAAGGGAGAATAGAGGAAATTCCCCACCCAAGGGGCTTCTTTTCTACACTGAGAATGTAAACCTTTCCTGTGCTTTGTAGGAAAAATAATGAATGGGTTTGGATGGGTGGCTGGGCTGTAAATTAGTCCCTGTTTCAGGAGTGATGGCAAACCTCGGTATCATCAGAACCTGTTTGCTGATTTACAGCCCGGCAATCATTGGCCTGGCCATTATCCCCCAATGCACAGGCTGGCTTCGGGATTCTTGTACTGGCTTGTCTTTTGTGCACCAGCCTCCCCACAGCTTTGTTTTGAATTATGTGTGTCTCCCACGTTTCGCTTGTCTTTTGTTGGCCTGTTTACTGCTGTAAATTTTGCATTCAGCCTTTGAGGCCTTCTCTGCAAAGGAGATTGTAATCTCTTGGGCTTTCAACCTGGTTAGAGAAAGGAACAGAATGGAATGAGGTTTCAGGGAACCTAAGCATCCCCAGCATTCCACACAGAAAAGGGGCAAGGCTCTCCCAATCGGGTGAGGGCTGGGCTCTCAGGGAGGACTGTCTTCTCCCATCTTGGAGACTCTCCCTTCCTCCAAAGCCCCTGTTAATCTCCTACTGGGGGCAGGAGAAGTGTGAGGGGGAGCCACTGAATAGACTTACAGAGAAAGCCACTGTCCTAGAGGGTGAAAGCCCCTTGAGCCAGTTCAACATTCACCATGTTCTCCAGTCAGCCCATTGGGTTTGCTCTCTCCTTCCTCCCCAAAGAGGTCTAGGAAACATGGTGCCATAAGCAGGGATTTGAGTGCTACAGTACGCAATCTCTGAAATCAATGGGCCTGGATTCAAATGCTACTTCTAAGTGCTTATTATCTGTGTGACCTTGTACCGGTCCCTTATCCTTTACAGTTTTCTCTTCTATAAAGTGAGATGGCCAGAGGGCAGCTAGGTAGCACAGCGAGTAAGAGCACCAGCTCCAGTGTCGGGATGACCTGGGGATCGAATCTGGGCTTAGACACTTAGTACCACACCCAGAAACACCTGGCTGTGTAACCTTGAGCAAGCTACTTAACCTCTATTGCTTAAAAAAAAAAAGTGAGATGGCCTCTGAGGCCCCTCATAACTCTAGATATAGATTCCTAATGTGTTTCCCTCATCAGTGATCCTTTCACCTGAGGTAAAACAAAGTTGAGTGGAGGTCGAGGAGTGGGTGGCCACAGTGAAGAGGACAGTGGAACTCTGGGCACATCCTGGGAGAGGGGGTAGGCCATCCCTTCCAGAGTCTAAACCAGGGGTGGGGACCTTGAGGCCACATGTGGCCCTTTAGGTCCTTAAGTGCGGCACTTGGACGGAAAAGGGCCACACTTGAGGACCTGGGGGCTACTTATGGCCTCAATTCTGCAGGTTCTTTTCCTTACTCACCCATGTTCTGTCCCATACTCTAAGAAAGGGGGAGCATGGTAGTGGGAACCTGGGCTGGGGCGGGGGGGAGTGTTGATGATAGCATGGGCCAGGCAAGGAAATAGGAGGCACATGAGAAAGAAGTGTGCTTCTCCCCAGATTTCAGCACCCTGGGGCATAGCCCTAGTCACCCTGACTTAGTTATAACTCTGAATGAGAAAAAGACTGAGGAAAACTACAGCCACCTCCTCATTTCCTTTATGCAGAGACAAAGGTCCCTGTCAGCCCTCCTAAAGTCCCCTGACATCGGGCAGGTCATTGGACCTTAGTTTCCTCCTGTGTCAAATTATGAATTTAGCCTTGATGATATTCTAAGGTCCCTCTAGCTCTAAATCTTGTGACCCTGTGCCTGGTTTTCATTACTAAGAACAAAGGTTTACATTCATGTATAAGCTCTCTTTTCCAGTTTGGTAGGATTCAAAGGGGATGGACCTAGCCAGGGTGGGCTAGGCGTGAGGAACTCTGCTTTGCGGCACTATCTTGAAATCCTTACACATCAAGGCGGAAACCATTTTTTGAAAAAATCCTTTTGTTTGTCTCTTCTTCCTTCTCCCTCATCCCTTTTATCCTGCATTTTCTATTGATCCTCTGCCCGCTATGGAGGAGACTAAAAGGGCTCATTAATGCTGTTTTCTGAAGCTGTCTGAGAGATACAACCAGAGGAAGGATCACAGGACCTGGCCTAGCTACATGACCTTGACCAAGATGGCAGCCTGACCCTGACCTTGAGCAGGAAGTGGCTCTCCCTGTCAGACTTCAGACTCTCAAAAATCATTTGCGTTGGTTGCATTATAAAGTAAGGAATTTGAGTTTTAACTTCTCTCCTTTTCCCTTCTTTTTCCAGCCCTGGAAGTGGGCCCCTACCAGGAATTGTCTCAGAAATTCTGCCTGATCTCAGAACTGCCTTCCTCCATCTAACCCTGGGTTCTTGCTTTTTTTTGGAGGGCAATTGGGGTTAAGTGACTTGCCCAAGGTCACATGGCTAGTTCTTGTGTTAAGTGTCTGAGGTTGGATTTGAACTCAGGCCCTCCTGACTCCAGGGCCGGTGCTCTATTCACTGCGCCACCTAGCTGCCCCTAACCCTGGGTTCTTGCTCTCCATCCTGGAATCTCCCTCCCTTCTCCTGTATCTAGACTCTAGGCTCTCTCTGATACACCAGCTTTGGGAATCTGGAACAGGTTAGGAGGGTCAGCAAAGATCTCCCAATGAGAGGAGGCCTCCTTCCACCTCTGTTCTAGCCACCCCTTCCCCTGTACTTTCAGAGGATCCCAGATTTAGATCTGGAAGGGGTCTTAGACATCATTTAATCCAAGGGTTCGTATTTTTTTTGGTGTCATGGACCCCTTCTCAGAAGAATGTTTTCAAATAATTGAAGGAAATACTGTATTACATTAACATTACATTAATGTAATTAACATTATGGTTAGAGGCTAATGGAAAAAAAATAAAGACATGATTTTTTTTCCTCTCTGTTCATGGACCTCCTGAAATCCATTCATGGATTCTTATTGGGGGGGGGGTCTGTGGACCCCAGGTTAAGAACCTTGGATGTAGTCTAAACCCCTCATTTTACAGATAAGAAAAGTGAGCTCCAGAGAAGTTCAGTGATTTGCCCAGGTTCACGCAGGTAATGAGAGATAGTCAGTCAACCTGTCAACAAGCATCTATTTATTTACTATGTATCTGGAACTGTGTGAAGCATTGGGATGCAAAGATAGGTTAAGGGAAGCTAGGTGGTGCAGTTTAGCATGGTGAATAGTGCACTGGCCCTGGAGTCAGGAGGACCTGAGCTCAATCCAGCCTCATATACTTAACACTTACTAGCCGTGTGACCTTGGGCAAGTCACTTAACCCCAAACTGCCCTCCAAAAAGAAAAAAAAAAGGTTAAAAAAGAGGACAAAACATATGGCCCCTGGTCTCAAGGATCTCTGTTTAAAGGGGAAGACAATATGCAGATAACTGCATACAAGAATACATAGATTGTAAATGTAAAGGAATCCCAGGGGGAAGGGACCAGAAGTGGAGGGAAGGGGGAAAGTGTGGGGTGAGGAAAGGCTTCCTGTAGAAGGGAGGATTTAAGCTGGGTCTTGAAGGAGTCCAGGAAGTTCAGGAGGTGGAGAAGGTGACAAGCAAAGTGTATTGTAGGTAGTAAAGACTCAGGGGCATGAGCACTTGAACCTAAGATTGCTAACTCCCCAATTCTGGAGTTATATGTCTTATGTTGCCCCTTCTCTTCCCTAAGATCTTCCTCATCCTCTTCTCCCATTCTTTCTCTGATCATGCATACACAGACACACACAGAGGCACAGAGACACACACATACACACAGGGACA
>NW_027185764.1:9307155-9322901 GCF_028583685.1 Petaurus breviceps papuanus
AGAGGCACAGAGACACACACATACACACAGGGACAGACACAGAAGCACAGAAACACACAGAGACACACAGAGAGGCACAGAGACACACATACACACAGGGACATACACAGAGACAAACAGACACACAGAGAGGCACAGAGATACACATACACACAGGGACATACACAGAGACAAACACAGATGCACACAGAGACACACATAGAGGCACAGAGACACACACATACACACAGGGACATACACAGACACACACACACACCCTCCTTTTCCATTGTTAATGACCAGCTGGATCCCACAGCTAATATTCTCAGAACAGCAGCAGCCGGGGTTGCCTCCAGGACAGCTAATGAGGGACCCAGTAGCAGCCAGTTTCGAGCGGAGGGGGAGGAGGTGTGTAATCACGTTAAATATTCAGTGTGTTCACACTTCTTTTCCCATTCGTCCCCTTGGTTTTCTTTAGCTGGAACCAGTGGCCTGTCAGGCCATATCAGTGCCAAGATCAGTGATAGATTCCCAGCAGTCAGTTCCTTACCTTGTGAAGAATAAAATACAAAATAAAATAATAAACTCAATGTTGCCACCCTCCCCCGCCCAGCGTTTCTCTCAGGCAGTGGCTGGAGGTTCGATCTGACAAGGCTCAGCCAGGAGGGTAGGGGCTGATGGCCTGGTTTTGGAACCAGAGGGTTGGCTGGAATGCTTAGAGGTGGAAAACAGCTGGGGCTCCCAGTGGCCCTGAGGAGCTGCCGTCTGCAGAGTGCAGCTCTGGGCCTCTGAATCGTAGGTTGCTGCATCAGTAGCTTTGGGTTTCCAGCTGGGCAGCTGGGACTATGTTCATGGAAGTAAACATGGATTGACTTAAGCAGGCTGGAGTTGTACTGAGAAGGGCATCTGACTAGGTATCAGGAGCCCTGGGGCCTTATCCCCGCTTGCCCAGGATGTCCCTCTGTAACCTTAGGGGAGTCCCTTTGCTTCCCACCCCCATCCACCTCCTTTCAGGTTTCAATTTCTTTAGCTTATAAAATAAGGGTGATGTTTCCCTTCCTTCTTTTCAAAGGTGGGAGACTAAGGGTGGGGAAAATTACACATGCTGTTGATATGTTGGTTAGTTATGCTAAAGTGCTTTTCCCCCTCTTCATTAAATATGTGCCTCTAGGAGGTTCTCCTCTAGGAGAAGAGGGTCAGATCTGTTTGGAAATAAAGGTGATATAGAAAGAAAAAGCAAAAATAAAAATATTTTAAAATACATAAAAAATTAAAAACGGGTGATGACTTCCCTGGGCAGCTAGGTGACAGAGTAAGTAGAACCATGGACCTGGAGTCAGGAAGACTCATCTTTGTGAGTTCAAACCTGGCCTCAGATACTTCCTACCTGTGTGATCCCGGGCAAGTCACTTAGCCCTATTTGCCTCAGTTTCTTCATCAGTAAAATGAGCTGGAGAAGGAAAAGGCAAACTACTCCAGTGTCTTTGCCCAGAAAACCCCAAACAGGATCATGAAGAGTCAGACAGGACTGAAAAACTACTGAACAAAAACAGATGCCTTCCTTTCTCCTTTGCTGAAGTCGGGAGGACTAAGGGTGTAGAACACTGCAAAGTGTGTCTATATTCGATCGATGGTTGGTTAGTTTTGTTAAAGTGCTTTTACCTGTATTATCTCATTTGGTCCCCAGGACAGCCCTGTGAAGTGGGCAACACTATTTTTCCCATTTTATAAAAGAGGAGCCTGTGATGTTCAAAAGCATTTAAGTGACTGGCCTAAGATCACATATCCAGTGTCAGAGTCAGGATTCAAACTCAGGTCTTCCTAACTCCAAGTTCTTTCCTCTTTGCACTGTTGAGCTGCCTTAGGTCCAGAATCTAGAACAAAACCAGGTGGAAAACTCTCATTACTCTCCCTCTTGGTTGAAATTGTCCCTTGATGAACTTTGAGTGGATTCCTTCTAAATTGAGCATTTTTGACCTGAGGTCTCCAGATTTACTCATGGATAAGACTTGATTGGGGGGTGGGGGAGAGTGATTGTGAATGGGGAAAAAAAATTTACATCTTTAATTTCACTAACCTCTAACTGCAGTTTTCCATTTCCTTCCATTATAAATGTAGGACAGCAAACATTATTCTTGGAAGAGGACTGTAAGTTTTACCAGAGAGTCAAAGGGGTCTCTGACACAACCAAGATTGAGAAACCCTGCTCTATGGAGACACATTTCGGGGGCTAAGAAGGAAGAAAGCCTGGTTTAGTGAAGAGTACTAGATTTTGAGTCCCTAGGCTCAAGCCTTGGCTCATCTACTCCCTACCTGTGCAATCAAGTCACTTAGTGTCTTTGGGACTCAGTTTCCTTATTTGTAAAAATGAGAGGTTGGACCAGATCCTTTCTGGATCTAAATCTATGCTCATAAGGGAAAGGAGTCAGTTTCATTAGTAAATTATCCTAAAGTTATTCAGAATCAGCTTGTCTTGTCTTCTCCCTTGGATGCCCAGTTCTCTCAGGACAGGCCGGGTGTCACATTCATGGCTAGCACTCTGGAGATGCTCTATACAGACTTGTTGAATAAAAGAATAAATGGTAGAGAATGTACGGTAATGGCATCAAGAAAAGTCCATATAAAAGGATTATCTTAGGCTCCATATGACCTAATGTCCTTTGGTTCTCAGAATCCCACATCCAGGAAGCAGCCAGGGCCATTGTGGCTACTGGAGAACAGTGTGTGACTTGAGCCCCATTTATTGAATTAACAACCCCCAGTCACTAGATAGAGCATTAGCACCCCACAGTCACTGCAACACTCTAGGCATTGAGACCACAGTGGGCACTTTTAGGTTTTAAGTGGTCTCTCCGCTGGGTCCTGGCAATTCATTCCAGGGGACCCTCCCCTCCCCTGTGGCCGTGCCTCCTCAGTGTTCACCCCCTACCTGAGAGATGCTGAGAAATGGAAGAGGAAGAAGTTGGTCATGCAGGGGACTGGGACAGTGGCATGTTTCACTGAATGCTTTCTATAAGGTGCTCTGAGATCACTAGCACAAAGGAGCTCCGACCATCTATCCTCTCTGCAGATGGGAAGCAACTTGAGAGCAGGATGCCCAGGGCTGCTCTGGTCCCTGCAGACAACAGCCTGCCCTCTGCCAACCCTCAGCAAATACAGATTGATGATGAGAATTCATGCTTGGTTATTCTGGAGCTGCCTAAGGATTTCAGCATGGCGGGTGCTCAGTAAGGGTTGTGGACTGACTGCCTGCTTCACCAATTATATGGAGCACGATGGCCAGCTGTTCTTCATTCCCATACAAGACAGATCAATTGTAAATGGGATTAATCTTTGGGAAAGCTAGGAATCGTCTGATGGAGAGGCCAGTTGTTCTTTGGAGCTGATAACCAAGAGAGGTGAAGAAATGGAATGATGGAGAGGCAGCCAAAGAGATACTCCTGAAGGCTGGTGGTTGACTTGCCTCCAAGTCCCTTTCAATGCTCAGATTCTATGAGAATCACTGCCTCGCCTTTATACAGAAACTTGAACATTCTTTATATGACCACGGGCAAGTCACTTAACCTCTAAGGGTTCTACAAAACTCTCTAATGCTCTAGTCATAGAGCTGGTGTTGATTTGCATTGCTAGAAGGAATCTCTAAATTTGAGAATTCCTGACCCTAATGAGGGTAGTCTAAAAGGGTCCTCTTACAAAAATAGAATACCTCTAGTGTCCAACAGAGTTATCCTGACACTCCCATAAAGTGCTTTACAAACATTAAAATGTTTGTGTCAGTCTGTGTCACTCTGTGTCAGTATTTTTCATTATTATTATTATTACTATAATATGATACTAAGATTATAAATTGCAGAGAAAGTGCCAACCTGCATTAGTCAAGGGAGTTTCCTCATCTGGGAGTTCTCTATACCAATGAACACATAGGTACAATCCCTATCACTCCCCCTATTATTGTGGACATTTTTGTGTAACTGAATTGACAGGTTTGATATAATAATAGAAATATTCCCACATTTACATATTGTTTTTAAGTTCATGACTCTGCCACAAGACTCAAATGTTTGTTGTTTGAGGACCGGACTAAGTTCAAACTGACTCATCAAGTCAAATAAAAAAGCATTTATTTGTTAAGCACCTAATATGTGCTAGGCCCTCTGCTAAGCCCCTATTATGTGCTAGGCCCTCTGCAAAGTACTAGGGCTGCAAAGAGAAGCAAAAACTCAAGTTACAGCGACAAAAAACAGTTCCTGCTCTTGAAGATCTTATAGTTTAATGGAAACAACTACATACAAACAAGATATATATGTATATGTATGTAATGATTTGGAACTAATCTCAGAGGGAAGGCAGTAGCTTTAAGGTATCAGGAAAGGCTTCTTGTAGAAGGTGAGACTTTTGGCTAGGTCTCCAAGGAACCTAGGCAAGCCAAGAGGCAGGTGTGAGGAGAGAAAGTTCCAGGCATGAGGGACAACCGGAGAAAATGCCCAGAGCTGAGATGGAGTGTTGTGTGTTCATTACCACATGAGTGAAGATGACAGATTTTTTAGCTACAGCAGCTCTGGAAGATACCACCTAGTTAGAGAAGGGTTGCAATCTGCATCCATGGAGGGAACATGCATACTTGTGAAATCCTGAACCTTTGAACTGCTGGAGCATTTAAAGTCCTTCAAAACACGTAATCTCAGTTATCTCTGTCCCCAGAGCTTGCTTCCCCATGGAAGATCGATCCTTTCTGCTTTACCTGCATTGCCTGGACAGAATAAACTGGATGTTCCAGTTGTCACTCAATGGCATCATCACACTGATTGTCTATGCCATTTGTTTGGTAATTATTTTAGTGGAGGGGGTTCTTTTTTTTTTTTTTTTGCCTTTCGGAGGGCAATTGGGATTAAGTAACTTGCCCAAGGTTACACAGCTAGTTTTTTTGTGTGGGTGTTAAGTGTCTGAGGCCAGAACCGAACTCAGGTCCTCCTGACTCCGGGGCTGGAGCTTTACTCACTGCTCCACCTGGCCGCCACAGAGAGGGTTCTTAACATGAGATTCATAGATAGATTGCATTCATGGATAGGGAAAAAAAATTCCATCTTTATCTTCATTGACCACTAGTTGAAATTGAGCATTTCCTTCAATTATAGTTTAAACACACACACACACACACACACACACACACACACACAGAAGGGGTCTGTCCATAAGGCTTCACCAGACTGCCAAAGGGATCTGTGACACAAAGATTAACAATGCCTGACCTTGGTCTATCTTATCATCATTTTTATATTCTTTCATTTTCCGCCAGCTCGTGTTTTGCCTCCTGGATCAGATTGTAAGCTCCTTTAGGGTAAGGAATGCAGTGTAAGGCAGTGAAAAGAGCCCTGGATTTGGAGGCAGGCAACCTATGTTCAAATCCCAGTTCTATCATTGCTACCTGTGTGATGGGGGTTAAATCATTATCTCTGGGTCTCCATTTCCTCATCAATAAAATGGGAGTTCGGACTACAGTGATCTCTGAGGCCTCTTCCAGCTCTAAATCCATGCTCTTATGTTCCCAAGATCTGCTTGGAGCCATAGCTAGGAATGTTTTTTTTTTTTCTCTTGGGGACAAAAACAGTAAGAAGGAGTCTTAGCGACTGAAACCTGGGGTTTGGGGTAATGAACATGTTGGTGCCCGAAACAAAGACTCTTTCATACTACATTAGTATGAACTATAGCTCCACTTTGGCTCCTTTGTGTCTTGGGCACATAGTAGGCACTTTCTAATGAGTGATGCTAGATTGATTGATTTCATTGATCTAAGCTTCAAGTACAAATGTGTGTGTGTATGTGTGAGAACGTGCAAAGGGCTTTGCTTTAATAAAAACCGTGAGCTGGATATGAAAAGTTAAATTTATTGAAACAGATTATTAGAGATAGGGTGGGGCTATTATTATTATATCTGTAGGCAACTACTACTTTTAGAACATGCCCATTAGGATATCCCACAATCATCTCAAGATCAGCGCATCTGAAACTGAAATCACAGTCATCATCAGCCTGGTATAGCGAGAAGAGCACTGGCCAAAGAACTGGATTCATATTCTGCTTCTGATACTTAGTACCTGTGCCACCTTGACCAAGTTACCTAGCCTACTTGGTCCTCAGTTTTCTCATCTGTAAAATGGGGGTTTGAACTAGCTGGCCTCTGAGGTCCCTACGAGCATTAAGTCTCTGATCCTATTCTCCTGTGATGATTGTCATCAAATAAGATCATGTAGATAAAGTGTTTTGTAGACCCTGAAATACTGATTAATAGAAGCTATTACTGTAATGGCAGCTTTGTTGTTGTTCAATAGTTCAGTCATGTCCAAATCTTTGTGATCACGTGTATCACAGCACACCAGGCTTTTCTATCCTCCGCTGTCTCTCAGAGTCTGTCCATGTCCATGTTCACTGTTTCCATGATACCCTCTATCCATCTCCTCCTCTGACAGGCCCTTTTCTTTTCCCAGCATCAGGGGTCTTTTCTATCGAGCCCTGTCTTCTCATTATGGGACCAAAGTATTTAAGCTTCAGCTTTGGTGTTTGACCTTCCAGTAAAAGGGCATCTCCAAGGTAGTGGAAAGGGGACTAGACTCAGAGGCAGAAGACCGTGTTCTGAGTCCTGACTTTGCTTTTCCTTAGTTGCTTGACCTTAGGTAAATGACTTTCTTCTCTGGGCTGCAGTTTCCTCATCTATTAAATGAGAACATAAATGGTTATAGTAGCTCTCTTTGTGGTGGCAAAGAACTGGAAATTGAAAGGATGCCCATCAGTTGGGGAATGGCTGAATAAGTTGTGGTATATGATGGTGCTATAAGAAATCATGGGCTTGATGATCTTAGAAAATCATGGAAAGACTTACATGAAATAATAAAGAGCAAAATGAGCAGAACCAAGAGAACACTGTATACAGTAACAGCAACATTGTTTTAAGAATGACTTTGAGCAAGTAAGTTATTTTGTATGTTGTATTGTTACGTTATATTATATTATGTCCTGTCATATCATATAATATATCATGTTATGTTATACTATGTTATGTTAAGTTTGTCATGTCATGGCATGTTGTATTGTATTGTATCGTATTGTATCATATTACATCACATCACATATTATATTGTTATGTTATGTTATATTATATATACCCAAACTAACTGTAAATTAAACTAGAAAGGACATATGAAGATAAGACACTATCTGCATCCAGAGAAAGAATTATAAGTATGTACAGAGTAATTTCACATATATGTATACCTATTTGTGTCTAATGGTAGCCATCTCTAGGGTGGGGTGGGTGGGGAAGAGATAAGGAAGAAAAAAAAGAAGAAATTTACATGATAATTTTGTTGTATATTTGAAAGGAATAGCAAGCTGTGCATAGCAGATTTGTAGTTTCCTGTACAATCATCTCTTTTATTGTACTGTTATAGAAATACTTGTTTTATTCCATAAAATAAAAAAAGAAATATGAGCAATCAGAAAAAATAAAATAAACGAGAATAGAAATTCTTATTCTTTCTACTTTATAGGGGTGTGACGATCAAATAAGAAAGCTGAGGTAAAGTGCTTTGTAAACTACAAAGTACTACATTGATATAAGAAATTTTTTCTCTCTCTTCTTTTCTTTTTCTGTCCATGGTACCAATGTTTGTCTAGTCTTCAAGGAGGCAAGGAATCTCACCTTTGGCTCCTCTCTTTTCTTTACAATCTATATCTCATCTGCCTTTGAGTCCTCTTGTTCCTTCCCATGAAAGCTCTCCCAGATAGGTGGTTTCCTCTGCATTCCTACTTTTACACAACTTGGTCCTGGCCCCTGGATCAGGCTTGATGGCTGAGCTCTTCCTAGTCTGGGCTTTCTGACAATGGTCTCTCGCACCTTACCTCCAATTCAACCCAGATACCAATATCAGACACATCTTCCTAAAATGGCCCTTTAATCACATCACTAGCCTACTCAAGAACCAACAGTAACAGTGTCTCCTTGTTGCCTACCAGATAAAGTTCAAAGTCATCTCCGTGACCTCTAGGGCCCTCTGGAGTGATCTTTCCTTGTTGTTGTCATTGTTCTTCAGTCATTTTTTAGTCATGTCTATTTGTGACCCCATTTGAGGTTTCCTTGGTGAAGATACTGGCCTAGTTTGCCCTTTCTTTCTCCAGCTCATTTTACAGATGAGGAAACTGAGACAAACAGGGTGAAGTGACTTGCCCAGGGTCACATAGCTAGAAAGTTTATGAAGCCAGATTTGACCTCAGGAAGATGAGTCTTCATGACTTCAGACATGGCACTTCCAATTTAATCCAATAAGCATTTATAAAACACCGAATATGTGCTGGGCAGCTGCTAGGTTTTGAGGATCATTAGGGTTCGGCTCTGACTCTGATTTCCTTAGTAATGAGCACTGTTGGGCAGTATTCTATTTGTGTTTTTTATTTACTCACCACATTTGGGGAATAGCTGTCATATATAAAACTAAATGTGTCTGTGAAGGTATGGTATAGGCCATGTAGGCTGGGTTAGTTACTACTAAGACCCTGCCATGTAGACTCTAATTTTCCCCCAAAAGGCAGGGAAGTTGTATTCAAGAATTGATTGGTTAGGGGCAGCTAGGTGGCACAGTGAATAGAGCACCGGTCCTGGAGTCAGGAGGACCTGAGTTCAAATCTGGCCTCAGACACTTAACACTTACTAGTCATGTGACCTTGGGCAAGTCACTTAACCCCAATTCCCCTGCATTCCCCCCTCCAAAAAATAAAAAATAAATAAATATTTTATTAGTTAAGGGGACTATGGTCCACTGATGGAGATTTCCAGTGGCTTATGGCATAAAAAGGTTGGCCCACAGGGAGTCAGTGACTTTCCCACTTGACAGATATTCTGCGGTCATTTCTGTCAACACACTCTTCTGACCAATCATGATTCTATAATGAGACGAGGGAGGCTTTGTGTACTTGAACAAGCACTGTATCCTTGCTGAATATCCTTTCTGTGTTATGGCTAAGTAAACTTCCTTTGTCCACCTTCAAATGGTGTGAGATAGAGTGATAAAGTATTTGTTTAGCATCTACTGCATGCAGGAACTGGACACCAATGACTTATTTTGTCCCACTGGACATACCTGAGTCAGGCAGGGTCTACAACAGTGAGCATCAAAACCTGTAGTGGTTGGTGGAGACTAGGCTTAAACTAACCTTGCAAATAAGTACTTGCCCATAGAGAACTTGTACCAGCCAGCCCTTCCCACAGCCTCCACTCAGACAGGAGATTCAATCAAATCCTTCTTTTTTTCCCTCGTATGTCCTATGCCAGATGTCTCTAATTATCAGTGACTCTTAAAGCTACCTATATTGAGTAGGAGTCAAGATTAATTAAGTACTTCCTTTCCTATGAGACAGAGAATGGAAAGAGTTCTGAACTGGGAGCAAAAAGACTTCTCTGTGGCTCCCTTTCCTAGTCAATAAAAGGGTGATCATAACACCTTGGCATCTTTCTGTACAAGATAATAGATTTTTTAGTTGTGGGACCATACATAAATCACTTAAACTGTTTTAGCCTCTATTTCTCCATCTGTAAGATGGAGTTCAAATTTAGCCTCAGAGACTTAGGAAGCTGACCCTGGGCAAGTTATTTAACCTTTGTCAACCTCAGTTTCTTTATCTATAAAATAGGGATAATAATAGGACCCTACATCCCAGGGATATTATAAAGATCAAATTAAATAATATTTATAAAGCATTTGGCAAATCTTAAAGTGCTGTATAAAGGGTAGTCATTATTGTTATTTAAAGTGCTTTGATAGCCTTAAAGCTCTGTATAAATGTAAATTAATGGATTGAGAATAATCAATAATTGAAGAACAAATCTGATAATGGATGTGGAAGTGCTTTGGAAAAGATACAGCCATATTCATATTTACGGTGGTATTATTAGTAGTAGTACCACTGCTGTTGCTGTGCATCCTTCATTTCTAAAGAGGACCAAGACATCATGGGCAATGTCTTGACTTGTGTGGGAATTGGATTTAAGTGAGGCAGAGTTGTACAAAGGCATCAGCCTCATTCTCTCTTCCAGAGCCATTGAAGTCCAGGGGCAGGACAAAAGTCAGGATGACCGGGGATGGCTGGGGATGCAGTAGATGATCCTGGCATCTGTGATGTCTGACCAAGCTCTAGGCACTGCACAGCATCTGCTTCAGCCACCTTTATGGCCACTGGAACAAATTATTCTCATCTAACCATTCTGCCAGATGAAGTCTTCACATGTTTGGGGTAGAAATACCCCTAACTCACCCACAAATCTGAGGCCTGTTGGTTATTCTTAATCTGCTTTAGCCCATTTGCCAAGAGTGTTTTACCAGATTGCAGCCACTGTGCTGGGAGGACCCCAAAGGTAGATGAGTAGCCTGAAAAGGGCTCAGCAAGCCCTCATCCCAAAGGTGCTAGTTCTCCCTGGACACCCCATATACCTCAAGTACCACCCCAGTACCACTTCTATAGTGAGCTTGGGGTTAGGAAGACTTGAATTCAAACCCAGCCTCAAACACTTACTAGTTGTGTGACCTTGGTCAAGTCACTTAACACCAGTCTGCCTCAGTTTCTTCATCTATAAAATGGGGATAATAATGGCACCTGCCTCCCAGGATTGTTGTGAGGATCAAATGAGAATATATTTGTAAGGTGCTTAGCATAATGCCTCGTATATAGTGGTACATAAATGCTAGCTGTTATAATAATAATATATAGTATAATACAGTATTATATAACATGTAATATATATAATACAGCACATATTACATACACTATATATTATATATAATATAGTAAATTATAATATAACATAGCATAGTACAACATAACATAATACAATACGATACAGTATTGTATTGTGTTATGTTATATTATTATATCATATCATATATCATTTGATATTATATTATATTCAAATATAGTCATTGTAATAGTAGAAATAATAGTGGTGGTAGCAATAGCAGTAACAGTAGTAGTATTGCCATACTGGTCCCCTAAGGTGGCCCTTGATTCCCTGAACCTGCATCTCCGTACATTGCTAAGAACAGACTCTCTGGGTGAGGTCATTGTGTCCTTGTTTGAGCTGAGAGTTCATCCTGCTTCTGAGCTGAAGAGCCAGCTCATTTATTTTTGTACATTCTAGCATGTAATCGAGTCTGTATAACTTCTCAGGATACTGCTTACTGTGTGTTTTGATAAATATGTTTGCTAGTTATTCATGATAGTTTTGGGTGTAATAAGTATCTTGTGAGAGAGAAGACGAGTTGGTCAAAAGTAAGCTAACTTATCCTCCTGGTCTGGGCAGTGCTTTCTGCTGAAAGTGACCAAAAGAAATGGCTTTTATCCTGAACCCTAAAAGAATATCATGCCCCTCAACCATGGACATGTGTTGTATAATTGACATAATTCAACCATCCCCCCTCAAGTCCTTCCAAAGGTAAGAGAATGAAATAATGATAGCCCAGTCAAGATCATGCTCGAGCTCTCCACAAAGACAGATATTGTAGTCAACCTTGGAAGATGAAGTTTGTCAGATCCTAGACCACATCTCTGCATCTATACCAAGAGTTTAAACCAGGAGCTCCACAAGCCCCCAACTTGTTGGCAAATAAATTTCATGCATTCTATGAACTTGGAAGTGGAAAGATTACATCTTTATTCTAACTGAAATTCACATCTCATTTGATTATGAATTTAAATAAAAATTGTGAGAAGAGATCCATAGGCTTCACCAGACTGCCACGGGGTCCATGACACATGAAAAAAAAAGGCTGAGTCTCTGATGTAGACAAATTCCTGCTGTGTGCAGGCCTTCCGTGTTACATGGTCATCTATTATTAGAGATAGTTTTCTATGTTAGATATATTCTATTAGTGATAAATACTCATATTGGTTTGCTCATCATTTCTGGGAAGAACACCTTGTGGTTGGCTTGCATATATTTATCTGCTGAATAAAAACACCATTTGTCCATTTTTAAAAGTATCCATAGTATTTAGACCCCATTTTATTTCAAAACAGCAGCATTATCCACAAATTAAATGTAAGGTGTCCTTGGTGTCCTTTAGTTGAATTTCAAACTTGGTCAAAATAAGGTGTGGATTGTATAATGTATATCAAATTGCTGTGAAGGGGAGAGGGGAGTGGAGGAAAGAATTTGGAACTCAATATTTTTAGAAAATAAATGTTTAAAATTATTTTACACGGGGTGGCTAGGTGGTGTAGTGAATAGAGCACCAGCCCTGGAGTCAGGAGGACTTGAGTTCATATCCAGCCTCAGACAGTTGACACAAAACTAGCCATGTGACTCTGGGCAAGTCGCTTAACCTCAATTGCCCTTCAAAAAGCAAAAAAAAATTATTTTACATGCAATTAGGAAAAAATAGAGTATTATTTGAAAAACAAAAGGCAGAATAAGGTGCTGACTTGGAAAGTTAGAATGGAAGGAATGGATCAACAAGCAGGAAATGCTGAGCATTTGAGTTGAAACAGAGACCTCACCATTTGGTGTGGTAGAGTATGGAAGCAGCACTGGTTCTAGAGTCAGAGTTACTGGGTTCAGATCTCACCTCAGAGGCTTACTAATTGTGTGACCTTGGGCAGTGTACCTAGGTTTCAATTTCCTTAACTGTACAATAAAGGGGGCAAGGGGACACTGGACTAGATAACCTTTAAGGTCCCTTCTAGATTTAGGGCTATAGCTTTGAGGGCCCTCAGAAAAGTCCAATCTCCTCATTTTACAGGTGAGGAAATGGAAGTCTAAGGAGGCTCAGTGACTTGCCCAGGGTCACACAGATAGTCAGCAGCTGAGCTGGGATTTGAACCCAAGTCATCTAACTAGGGAGATAGTCTTCTTTCTACACTGCCTCTCTTCCAGTTCCGGATCTAGGACCCTATGATCCAGTTAGTTGAACCCATTGAGCAGATGGAGTAGGTGAGGCCCATAGAAGGAGCAGAGATCTTCCCCAGTTTCCAAGCTGGTTAATAGCCGAGCAGGAAAGAAACCCGGTTTCCTAAAATTGCCCTCACTACAATGTCCCAGCCCCCACCTTGTGATCAGCTAGGCAAAATACCGCTATTATAACTTTTGGTATCTCTTTTCCCCTTCATGCCTGATTGGTTTGAGCAGTATTTGTTTAAACTTTCATTTTATTGGTGTTTTTGTTGAATGTACAGAATTATTCATGGTTGATTTCAGAGCTCTCCTTGAGACAATTTCTTCCCCATGCGTAAGGTACAAATTATATGTCAGCTCAATTTACCATCAATGAGACAATGCGGCCCAGCATTAGCTCTGAGGAGCACTTGGAAAGCCTTCCCACATTTATTTTTCTGTTCAGATGTTGGTGAGGAATCTCATTTTGGCTGTAATAATGAATGACGCTCGGTTCTGAGAGCACAGCCTTCATCCCAGGAGCCTCCAAGCCCTCAGAAGCACCCCAACACCATCAGCACCCCACCGTGCCTCAGGAGGGAAAGTTAGACAGGTTCAGATCCTAAAAACTAGAAAGGATCATCTAGTCCAATCAGCTCATTTTAAAGATGAAGAAACTGAGTCCCACGGAAGGTAAGAGATTTGTTCAAAGTCATACAAGTAGTAATCACCAGAGATAGGATTTGAGCCTTCAACTCCTTCCTCTACAGCCTGTCAGTTTCCTTTGTAGCCAATGGTGCTGTAGTGGTCAACACTGGGAGCCCATGGGAGGAAGACGGAGGAAGTGGGGTACCCTGAAAGAATACTGCAAGGCCATAGCTGAAGCTAAGACTAGGCTGGGAGAGCTTGGGTCCAGTCTCTTGTTGCCCACGTGGAATTCTAGTTTATCGGGCATCAGATTCTCCTTTCATCTTCTAGTCCCCTTCCCTTCTGCTTTGCAAGATCATTACAACAACAACAACAAAACAGACAAACAAGCAAAAAACTTGGGAGTCATGAGATATATGTGGTCAATAAACATTTAGTAAGCACCTCTTGTATGCCAAACATGGGGCTAAATGTTAGAATCAGTGAAACAAAAAAGAAATATTCCCTTCCCTCAAACAGCTTACATTCTTCTGACAGAGAAAAACCGGGACCCAGAAACAAAAACAAAATCTAGGCAAAGGAAACATAAAATGATTTCAGTGGGGCAGGGGTATGGGCCCAGTCTTGTGTTTGGTAATGTTTAACAACCAGCTGAGGTGGGAATAAACTTGACACACTTTAAAACTTATTCTGCTTTATTATTATTATTTTCTCCATCACTTTCTTAAGAGGACAAACAAAACAATATAAATCAAGCTCTAATTGGTGGCATTTCCTGATTTCCAAGGTGATATGCTCACTCTCAAAATTTAACAATCTTCTAGGTTCAGATACCACATTGGACACATAAAACTTCTTTTTTTCTTTTTTTGACACTTAAAACTTATTTGATACGGGGTGAATCATTCAACCTTTTTGTGCCTTAGTCAATTCCTAAGACTTATATGCTAAATCAGATAATTTGGGAGTAAGTCATAGATATTTGTATTGCATATGCTGAAACTATCGATCCTTTACTGTTTGCGGCTGTTAAGAATTACTCGTTATTTTGAAGATGGACTATTTCTATTTGTTAAATAGTTCCTGTCTTCTCTAGTTAGGCAGTATCAAATTTTTTGAAAAATTTGTGTAAATACTAAATTTAACAAATATTATTTTAGTGTGTTTTTTTTAATTTAATAATCAGCTCCCATGAGCAGGTGCCACTCCTGATGTGACACGAATTCCTGAAGGAATCAGGATAGGCCTGCTATATGGAAGGTAGTATTTGAGCTGAGTTTTGAAGTGAGTTAGGAGCTATGAGAGGAAGGAATTCATTCCAGGAATGGGTAACAGCCTGGGCAAAGCTATCAGGGTAGGAAATGAAATGCCCTAGTCAGAAAGACCCACTTGTGTAAGTTCAAATCCAGCCTCAGATACTTACTAGCTGTGTGACCCTGGGCAAGTCACTTCACTCTGTCTGCCTCAGTTTCCTCATCTGTAAAATGAGTTGGAGAAAGAAATGGCAAACCACTCTAGTATCTTTGCCAAGAAAACCCCAAATGGGGTCTTGAAGACTCGACTCAGACGTGACTAAACAACAGTATGTGTGGATGAGGACCAGCAAATGCAGTTATTCTGAATTCTGGTGTCTCCTTTCCCCAAGGGGCTTTAACAAGCTCCCCACAAATATAGAAGCAACACAGAATAACTCAACTGGACATGAAAATTAACAGCACCTACTGTGCACAGGATACTTTGTAAACTGGGGGCAATGTTCTCTGCTCCCTTATTTTCAGCTCATATGGAAAGTTTTCACCTTGGCTTCTTATAGACATCCTACATGTCTTTCAGGAGTGATCTTCTGGATCCATAGGTAAACTGACATTGTGATAACAAGGAAATCCTCAACTAAGGGAAACTCATGTGTTAAAAAACAGAAGCATCGTTTATAACCAACCCTTTTAAGAAACATTGAGGGGCGGCCAGGTGGCTCAGCGAGTAAGTGCACCGGCTCCAGTGTTGAGAAGACCTGGAGATCGAATCCCGGGCTCAGACACTTAGCACCCACCCAGAAACACCTGGCCGTGCAACCTTGAGCAAGTTACTTAACCCCAATTGCTTAGGGGAGGCCAGGTGGCTCATCGAGTAAGAGCACCGGCTCCAGTGTCGGGATGACCTGGATCAAATCCGGGCTAAGATACTCAGCACCACACCCAGAAATAAC
>NW_027185764.1:9323001-9334122 GCF_028583685.1 Petaurus breviceps papuanus
TTCTGGGTGTGTAACCTTGAGCAAGTTACTTAACCCCAATTGCTTTGAAAAAAAAAAAAAAGAAACATTGAATGGGGGAGGGGGGCAGCTAGATGGTGTACTGGATGGAAGACTGGCCCTGGAATCAGGAGGACCTGAGTTCAAATCCAATCTCAGACACTAGCTTTTTTAATAAAAGGACATGAAAAAGTGTCTTTTGATTTTTCCCTTTTGCTCTGATTCCTCTTTCACAATATGATTATTGTGGAGATATGTTTAATATGATCATACATGTATAGCTTATATCAGATTGCATGCTGTCTTGTGGAGAGGGGATGGGGGAATTAAAAAAATCAAAATGTATAAAAGTGAATGTTGAAAACTAAAAATAAAGAAATAGATTTTTTAAAAATAAAAAATTAAGCAAAAAGGGGAAACTGTCTTTACATGTAACTAGAAATTTTTTTTTTTAGCAATTTCTTTTCTTTTTTAGAGCAGGAAAGGCAGGGCAGTTGGAGTTAAGTGACTTGCTCAAGGTCACATGGCTGGTAAGTGTTAAGTGTCTGAGGCCGTATTTGAACTCAGGTCCTCTCAACTCCAGGACTGGTACTCTATTCATTGTACCACCTCGCTGCCCCAAAAACATTTTTTAAAAAGAAAAAAAATAAACATTTATTAATCACCTACTATTCTATGTGTCTGGCATTGTACCGAGTGCTAAGAATACAAAAAGAAAAAAAAAAAAGGAAGTCCCTGTCCTCGAGGAGGTTACAATCTAACGGATAGAGAGGATACATAAACTGAGGTTAAAACCAGGGCAATCAGGTGAGGGGGTTGTTGTTTAGTTATCTTTCAGTCTTGTCTGATTCTTTGTAGCAAAGACACTGGAGTGGTTTGCCGTTTCCTTTTCCAGCTCATTTGGCAGATGAGGAAACTGAGGTAAACAGGGTGAAGGGGCACATGGCAGAACCCAGAGAACTGTAGCCAGACTGGGAATGAAGATTCTGGAAGGATCCCTCCATCTCTACCCTATCCAATCCAAAGGGCAGCCTCAGGGGAGGCTGGTGCTGATGAGGGACTGAAGTCATCTTTAGGGGGATGAGGCTCAGTCTGCAAGATCAGTTTCTTCATCTGTGAAATAGGGATAATGATGCTGTTTAGTAACTACCAGACAGGCTGTGGTTAGGCTCCAGGAGAGAAGACATGCATAAAGCTCTTAGCAAACATTAAAAAGCTGCATATAAATGTCAGCTATTATTACATTCCCAGGTCCCTCCCAGTTCGGATATTTTGTAATTCTAAGTTTCTGGCTGGGGAGGGAGGGGTACAGGAAGCTGTCCTTTATTTGTGAGTGTTCCTGAGTGTCATGGTGACTTCTGATCAAGTGCCAGGAAATTCTGGGGCCCCCAGTCCCCTGTCCCCAGAGCAGACTAATATTATAACAGCTGGGATGAGCTAGAATGACACAGAGCACAGATGGGAATCATTTCCATTTTATCTTGTCTTCCTGTATGGAATATGGAATAGTAGCAGAAGCAGTACTGATTCTGGGGTCACAGGACCTGAGTTCAAATCTTAGCTCTGATGCTTGTTTCTCACATGACCTTGGGCAAGTCACTTAACTTCCCTGGGCCTCAGTTTCTTCATCTGTAAAATTAGAGGAGTGGTCTTTGAAGCCCCTTCTAGATCCATGGTCCTAGCCCTCTATTGCTGTGTTGACCTTGGACCACTGTTCCTGGGTGAGTGGCTGTAAAATTCTTTGTTTTAATGTCCTTCCTACCTCCGACATTTTGTGTCATCTATGAAAGGTCATGAGCTATTGTTGTTTAGTTTTTAGTTATGTTTAACTCTTTGTGACCCCATTTGGGGTTTTCTTGGAAAAGATACTGGAGTGGTTTGCCATTTCCTTGTCCAGCTCATTTTACAGATGAGGAAACTGAGGCACACAGGGTTAGGTGACTTGCCCAGACCTGACATTCTATCCACTGAACCATCTAGTTGCCCCCAAAGGGCATGTAGTAGAGTGGATATAAAGCTGAATGTGGAGTCAGCAAGACCTGGATTCAGATCCTCCCACTGATATTTATATATGGGCCACATCAGTCAATCTGTCAATAAACATTTATTAGGCACCTACTGTGTGTAGGTACTGTGCTAAGTGCTGGAAATTTTTTTTAAATGAATACGATAGGGGAAGCTAAGTGGTGCAGTGAATAGAGCACCAGCCATGGAGTCAGGAGGACCCGAGTTCAAATTCAGCCTCAGACACTTAACATTTTAGCTGTGTGACCTTGGGCAAGTCATTTAACCCCAATTTCCCTGCCTTTCCCCCCTCAAAAAAAAAAAGACCAAAAAATGGCTACAATATCGGCCTGAAAAGAACCTAAGAAGCCATCCTCTATTTTACAAGTGAGGAAACTGAGGCCCAAGGGTGCACACATTCATACAGGTAGCAAAAGATCACAGATCAAGCAGGGACTGGCCTGATAAGGTAGCCATATGGCAGGCAGATAAACACATGGAATCTTCAGTTCATACTCCACTCTCCCGTCATGACTCTCACAGTTCTCCAACCTTCTGTTGTCTGCCTTTCTCTCCTTTGCTTACTGCAAATCTTTTTTTTTTTTTTTTGCTTTTTGGAGGGCAATTGGGGTTAAGTGACTTGCCCAAGGTCACACGGCTAGTTTTTGTGTTAAGTGTCTGAGGCCGGATTTTGAACTCAGGTCCTCTTGACTCCAGGGCCGGTGCTCTATTCACTGCACAACGTAGCCGCCCCTGCAAATCTTTTAAGGCCATGCTCAGATTCCCCCTCCTCTACGAAGCCCTCTTGGATTTCTCCAGCCCAAGGTGGGAGCTTCTTCCTCCAAATTTCCTAGGTTCTCCCTGTTTTTTTTTACCTGCTACAGAGAGACGACCTTAGAGGGGAAGAGCTGCTCATGTCTCGGGAAGTCTACTGGCAGTCTCTGAAGCTCAGCTGCCTTGCTTTCCCTGACTGTACAAATAACCAAAATTTCTTGGAACAACCAAGGCAGACTTTCTTGACCTTTTTTTAATTTCGTGGACTCCTTTGGCAGAATAGTGAAGCCCATATACATCTTCTGGGAGTGACACATTTAAATGATTGAAGGAAAGGCTTTCTTTCAGTTAGAGATTAGTGAAAATAAAGATGTAGTTGTTTTTTTTTTCCCCATATGAGTTCACAGACACTCTGAAATCTGAAATGATAGCCAGGTAGCACAGTAGAGTGTTGGACCTTGAGTCAGAAAGACCTAGGTTGGGTGAATCCAGCCTCAGACACCAGTCAGCTAATGTCACTCAGACAACTAGTAAGCTGTGTGAGCCTGGGCAAGTCATTTCACCCCTGCCTTAGTTTCCTCTTCTGCAAAATGGGGATAATAATAGCACGGGGGTTGCTCGAGGATAAAGTGAGATAATATGTAAAGTGCTTTGCAAGCCTCCAAGTGCTGTATAAATGCTCTCAGTTCAATCGTTTTTCAGTCATGTCCTCCTCTTTGTGACCCTGTTTGGGGTTTTCTTGGCAGAGGGACTGGAGTGGTTTGCTGTTTCCTTCTCCAGTTCTTTTTACAGATGAGGAAACTGAGGCAAACAGGGTAACATGACTTGCCCAGGGTCACATAGCTAGTAAGTGTCTGAAGCCAGATTTGTACTTGGGAAGATGAGTTTTCTTTGACTCCAGGCCTGGCATTCTAACCACTGTATCACCTAGCTGCCCACAAAGTGCAGTTAAGCGCCCATATGTTCCAGAAACTGTGCTAAAGCACTTTACGATATTATCTTGCTTGATGAAAGAAAGATGTTATTATCTTCCCCATTTTGCAGCTGAGGAATCTGAGTCAGGCAGGGATGAAATGACTTGTCCAGGGTCACACAGCTAGCAAGTATCTGAGGCAGGTTCTGGACTCAGCTCATCCTGACTCCAGGCCCAGTGCTCTAGCTACTAAACCACCTAGTTACCTGCCATAGTAAATGTTAACTATCATTAAATCTATCCACAGACCCTTTGGGGGTACAGAGATCTTAAGCTAAGAACTTCTGAACTGGGACAAGAAGTTGAAGAGGGCACAGTGGGGTATGATCAGGGGACACTGTCCCAAGAGGACCCCTGTTGGCTCTGGGCTCCTGATACCCCCAGCATTTCCACTTGGGGCTCTGGTGACCAGTACTCCAAGAACGTTACTGTGCATTATTTGGGGGAGACCAGCCAGTTTTTCTGAGCCCCAATAAGAACTGTGAAGTGAGCAGAAGGTAGAAACTTTGTGGGATTTGTGGTCACAGGGGGGCAGCATAGACTCAGAGGTTGGGGCCCCCGGGCCTACAGTTCATGGACTAAGATTAATAGTTGCCCTCCTTTTTGGAAAAACATGTATTATGGCACTTAGCCCAGCACATAGTAGGTGCTAAAAAATCTTTCTGGATTTGAATGTGAATTGGGTTTAGGGGGTCCCTAAAGTACTATGCAGGGGTGTGCCAGAGTCAGCTCAAACCAGCTTCGGAAAACCAATTGTTACATTTTCAGCATGAGCATTTACTACTTGGAAATAAGTAAATGCTACAAATCAGGGATTGATTTATTGTTTTGACTTCAGAAAGCGATGCAGAAAATATTAATGCAAATTAAACAAAAAAATGTGTCATGCATATATTTCCCCCCGGAGAACCAGTTGTTAAACATTGCCCAGGACACTACTGAATATATGTGTTTCTGGCATACTCCCTGCTGCTTGTGACCCTCTATGTCTGTGCCTGAGGGAAAGAAAGGACAGTCCTGATGAAACGAGGGACAGGATCTGTGGATGCTTTTTCTTTTTTAAGTTTTATTGATGCCCTTTGTTTTTATACCAGTCATTTCCTGACGTATTCCCAGCTCACCAATAGACTGCTCCTGTGTGAAAAAGAAAAGCAATTTGGTGAACCGATGGATCCAACAATTTTGCCTAAGTTCATCTGTACAACTTCTCCACCGAGAAGTGATCCGTCCTTCTTCTTCTTGAACCAGAATTGGTCGTTGCATGTAACCTGACTTCAGCCATCTTTGAACAGCTTTCATCAGTCTATGTACCATTTTTTTCTGTTATGTATCTCACCCTCCTGGTTCTAATCAATGCCTCTTCCCTGGGAAACTTTCTGACTCATTCTCCCACCCTAAATGTACCTCAAAGCCAGTGGTCATTCATTGGATGATAGCTTTGTAGAGATGGGGAGGTTTGATGATTGATAGTTTAATAGAGGAGATGAGGCATGTACCCTCAAGAGCCTTAATACAAAACATAATACAAATGCTTTATAAGGAAATTAGTAACAAAGAGTTATATACTTCAAGGAAGTAAAGATTACTTCCTACTGGGGTGTGGGGTTAGGGGGGATATCAAGACAGGCTTCAGACTGATATACACACAGACAAAAGATATGCGACAAACCCCATCTTCCCAGTCATTCTCCATCCAAGGAAAGGAAGAACATTCTTGAATTCTCAAGTCAATCTTCTGAGAGCCCTCAATGATTCTAATGGAGGGAGGAAAGACAGTAATGTCAGCAGGAACTTCTGACTGTCTGGGCAGATGTGCCCGGGGCCAAGTTCCAGGAGAACTGACCTATAGAAGGAAGGAGGGGCACAGAGAACATCCAAATCTTGGCCCGCTGTAAGTGAGAAATGTACCAGATTCCATAATATTTCCCATCAATAATGAAAATGCTTCTGTGGTGCCAGGAAGGGGTCACTCAGGTCCTTGCCCATCCCTCTAGCCCTTGGCTGCAGGCTGATATGGTAACATTACAGACATCCCTCCTGGGCTCCCCCAGTGCCAACCAGTAGGCTTGGCAGTTACCAAGAGAGTAACCAATTAGGTCTGCAGCCTTGTGCTCCTCGCCCCCAGCAGAAATGCAGGGGAAGAATTTGACCTCTTGGCAGTGCCAAGCAAGGCAAACTGTCCTAGGAGACAGGGGGGTGGTGTGGGGAGAGGTGGATCAAGGATTCTTGAAATCCCCTCTAAAGTAACATAGAGGACTGGCCCAGTCTTGGCAGCCAACCACCCTCTGCCTGTTTTCTTCTGCCCCCTCCATCTGTCCCTACTTAAAAGGGAAACATCAACTGTCCTCGGTAATTCCCAGGTCCCCATCCAACCCTCGGGCGTTTCATGAGAAAAGTACTAGGTGTCTCTGTGAGTGCTGAGTTATCATAACTGATATCCATCACACAGCTATTATGACTGCAGTTATTATAACTGATACCCACCTGATTGCCCAGAGATAGCAAACGACTGCAGCAATGGCAACAAAAATAATTCCTTACTTCCGCAGAGCACTTCGGCATCGTTTAAAGCACTTCCCTATATTTGTCTAGTCGGATCCTCAGGATAACTCTGTAAGGGAGGCACAGGGAGTTTCCACTTAACTCAGCACATTTATTAAGGGTTTATTACATGCAAAGCCTCATGCTAAGGATACAAAGGTGAAAAATAGCAGAATTGCCAGCCTTCTAGCATCTCCCTATTAAAAGCAGCTAAATAATGGGCAGGCGGTGCAGGGCCGGTCCCCGGGGACTCAGATTCAAATTCTGCCTCAGACCATTATTAGCTGGGAAGTCACTTAACCTCTGTCTGCCTCAGTTCCCTCAACTATAAAGTGGAGACAACAATAGAACCTACTTCCCAGGGTTGCTGGGAGAATCAAATGAGATCATATTTGTAAAGGGTTTAACACAGTTGCCTGGCCCAAAGTAGATGTTTAATAAATGCTTCTTTCCTTTCTTTCTGCTAAGAAGGAAGAATAAGACATAAACTCCAGGGCTCGGTAGATAGAGCACTAACCCTGCAACCAGGAGGGCCTGAGTTCAAATCTGGCCTCAGGTACTTACTAGCTGTGTGACCCTGGGCAAGTCATTCAACCTCAATTGCCTCCAAAAAAAAAAAAGGAAGAAAGATAATTGTGTGGCAGTACAATTTACAGATTGGAAACATCATGAAAGTATGGTTTTAAAGTGGAAAGTAATCCAGGCAAAAGAGGGGTCTGGATGAGAGATTCCCAGCCTGGGGTACAAGAAGCTTATCAAGGGGAGACCAGGAAGGAGTTTCACCCTAACTGATGTCTGCCTGGTGTGACCCATTGCCCTGAGACAGTGGTCTTTTTATCTGATTTTTACTATTGATTTCCAATCAAAGAAGTTACCAAACGTTTGGTGTCCTCTTAGAGATGCCTATCCTAAGCTTACTTTTCTTATGAAAACTTAATCTCCTTAATTTATCTCCTTTCATATTGAATACATGGGGTATGAGAAGATTTATTGAAAGCCAAGGGGTAGCGAAACCAGAAAAGATTGAGAATCAATTCCTGGTCTAGACAAAATGCTAAGAGGAGGGAAGGGGAAGGGAATAAGCCTTTGTACAGCAACTACTATGTGCCCAGCAGCTGTGCTAAACCCTTTACAAATATTATCTCATTTGATCCCACATACAAACAGCTCCGGGAGGTAGACACCTATTATTATTATCTCTATTTTACAGTTGGGGAAACTGAGGCAAACAGCCATTAAGTGACTTGCTTAGAGTCTTCCTGACTCCAAACCCAACTATCTATTGTGCCACCTCCTAAGAAATCAGAAGACAGAGAGATAGCGGCGGCCAGGTAGCACAGCGAGTAAGAGCACCGGCTCCAGTGTTGAGAACACCTGGAGATCGAATCCCGGGCTCAGACACTTAGCACCACCCAGAAACACCTGGCCGTGCAACCTTGAGCAAGTTACTTAACCCCAATTGCTTAGGGGCAGCCAAGTGGCTCAGCAAGTAAGAGCATCGGCTCCAGTGTCGGGATGACCTGGATCAAATCCAGGCTCAGATACTCAGCACCACACTCAGAAATAATAACTGGCCATGTAACCTTGAGCAAGTTACTTAACCCAAATTGCTTTATTAAAAAAAAAAAGAAGAAGAAGACAGAGAGATTGTATTGTTCTGGGAATACAGGGAAGGCTTCTCCCAAGAGGCAGCATCCAAGCTGTACCTCAAAGGATGAGAAAGATTTCAGCAGACAGGGGGCAGGAAAAGAGTATATTGCAGGTATGAGGAACAGCTATCGGTTCAGTATGCCTGGAACACAGAATATGTGAAGGGATACAGGCTCAGATAAAACTGGAAAGGCAGACTCAAGCTAGACTGCAGGAGGCCCTCAATGGCAGGCTAAGGAGTTCGAATTGTCCCAAAGGACAATTGGGAGTCACTGAAGATTTCTGAGTGGGGGAGTAACATGGTCAGACCTGGGCGAACACTACTTTGGAAGCAGTATGAAGGATGGTCTAAAGGGAGAGAACCTAAAGGCAGGGGGACTGGTTAGGAAGCTATCACCATGATCCAGGTGACAGGTAAGAGAACCTGGACTAGGAATGGGGATAGTAGGAGAGAGGAAACCAATCCTGGGAAAGGTAATCATGAGGCAGCTACGTAGTGCAGCAGATACAGTGCTGGTCCTGGGGCCGGGAGGAACTGAGTTCAAATCTGACCTCAGGTACTTACTAACTGTGTGACCCTGGGCAAGTCATTCAACCTCAGTAACCTCCTAAAAAAGAAAGATCATTGTGTGGCAATAGAATTTACAGCCTGGATTTGTTGAGTGAGGGAGAAGAAAAGCTCAAAGGTGATCTGAGGTTTTGAGGTGTCAGCAAAGAGAAATAGTTGAGTTGGGTGGAGGGGTAGGCTGGGTGGGGGGGCTGCCAATTTAGTTCTAGGTGCATCAAACTTGAGCTGCCAGTGGGTTTGTGCCCCCATAGAAGTGATCATTGAACCTCTGGGAGTTTTTTTAGTTTTAGAAGAGGAGTGGCAAGAGTTGAGGAGAAAGGGCTGATGAAGGCTTTGATTCCAGGTTTAATATGAACAAAACTGAAGGTCAGCGATGTTAAATAGATCACAGGCCTGAAGAGAGGCCCTAGAGATCATTTAGTTCGATTCTCTTGTTTTACAGATGAGTAACTGAGGCCCAAATAAAATGGGAGCATCTGGGCGGTACCACAGACAGAGCACCAGGCCTGGAGTCGGGAAGACTCATCTTCCTGAGTTCAAATCTGGCCTCAGACTCTTACTAGCTGTGTGACCCTGGGCAAGTCACTTCACCCTGTTTGCCTCAGTCTCCTCATCTGTAAAATGAGCTGGAGAAGGAAATGGCAAAACACTCCAGTATCTCTGCCAAGAAAACCCCAAATGGGGTCACAGAAAGTCGGATACAACTGAAAATGACCAAAGAACAAGAAAGCCAAAATAATCCCAGGTCTGATGGGGTTTATCATGTTTCACATTACAATCCCCTGGTGTCTGCAGGGAAGAGAGGGAGGTGCGTTTCTTTTTCTCTTCTTTAGGAATAAGCCTGATCATTCTAATCTCCCAGAGCCGAATTTGCTTTTCAGTCATTTTGTGTGGGTAGAGAGAAGATCAAACTCAGGTGCCACTCCTCCAAGAAGCCTTCCAAGATCACCTCAAGCTTCTGAGAGCTCTTCCTGCCCTTACTTTTTTTTTTTGAGGGGGGGAGGCAGGGCAATTGGGGTAAAGTGACTTGCCCAAGGTCATACGGCTAGTTTTTGTGTTGTGTCTGAGGCCGGATTTGAACTCAGGTCCTCCTGACTCCAGGGCCGGTGCTCTGCTCACTGTGCCACCTAGCCACCTTACTTTTAGTGCACTTAGAACCATGCTGTTTCTTAGCTTGTTGTCTTCTATTACCCACCTTCTCCCATGGGTATCCAACTAGAGCATTCTTGCCTTCTTGAAGACAGTGATCCTGACATCCTCCTTCGGATAAGAGTACATGCACACAATGCCGAAAATGTTGTAGGTTCAGTAAGTGTCTGTTGAATAATGGTCTTGAATGAATGAAAAAAACATTAAAAAAAAAAAAGTATTTACTGTGTACTAAACACTGTGCTAAGTACTGACAGATACAAATAGAAAAATCCAGACGGGCCTTGCTGGCAAGAAGCCCCTGGTCTAACCGTTTGCGGCAACATGAATGTGAGTTCCGCGGCCGGCCAGGCCCAGGGGTCCTTAGGGTGATTCAGAAGGTCATAAGAAAGGACTAAACGCCTAAACCCTAGGCCTGCCACGCTCCAGCCATCAATCTGCATAGATGTTTGTCCATCTGAATCTTAAAGGCTGGGGGTGGCTTGGACTCGAGGTTCTCCAAACCCTCCCCTCTTCCCCAGATGGCCTAGAGATACATGATTATTTTGTTGATGAGTATAAACCTCAGGAGCTGTGAGAATAGCTAAGTATCCATTCACAGAGGAGAAATAAGGCCTTGCTGTCTGGGGAGGAAGTTATTCTGGTGTATATCAAAGGGAGTGAAGCTTAGAGATTCTTCTATTCTCAGAGGCTCTTGGAAAAAGGCTTGGATGGCCTTTGAATGAGGCTTGAAAGAGGGGCAGTGTTCTCTGCTGGAGAATGTATGCATCCTGCCACTGGCCTAGGGCTCCTGCTTTATAGATCCTGATCTTGCAGTCCCAAGGTAGTGGGATCCAGGGAAGCAGCCTTGGGGGAGAAGGAGAAGGGCCCCAGAGGGCTCTGCTTTCCAACTATGAACTGTCAGCTAAAACTACCCAAGACGAAACTGCCTCTCCCTATGCAGGTCCGTAACTGGATAGAGCACTGGGCCTGGAGGTGGCTGAGTGACTTGCCCAGTGTCACACAGCTAGTTCAAATCCAGTCTCAGATACTTACTAATTGTGTGACACTGGGCAAGTCACTTAACCTGTCTGCCTCAATTTCCTCATCTGTAAAATGGGGATTATACTAGCTCCTACCTTGAAGTATAATTTTTGAAGACCAAATGAGACATTTGTAAGGCACTTAGCACAGTGCCTGTATGTGGCACACAGTAGGCACTTAATAAGTGTTTGTTCTCTCTCTCCCTCCTTCCCTGATGGACTGAAGTTCTGGCCTTAGTAGAGAACATGTTATGAGTTTTTCTTCTTCTCATTTTAAAATATAATTTCCTACCCCCCAATTGACAAGCATTTGTTTCCTCTTTCTTCTCTGCCCCCATGGAAAAGCAAAAGAAAAGTAAAAGAAAACTCTCCCAAGCGCTATGAGTAGTCAATAGGAGGGGCGGCCAGGTGGCTCAGCGAGTAAGAGCACCGGCTCCAGTGTC
>NW_027185764.1:9334132-9352489 GCF_028583685.1 Petaurus breviceps papuanus
AGGGGCGGCCAGGTGGCTCAGCGAGTAAGAGCACCGGCTCCAGTGTCAGGATGACCTGGAGATCGAATCCCGGGCTCAGACACTCAGCACCCACCCAGAAACACCTGGCCGTGTAGCCTTGAGCAGGTTACTTAGCCCTGATTGCTTAAAGAAAAAAAAATAGTCAATAGGAGCACATTTCCTCATCGGCCATGCCCAAAAGCACGTCTCAGTCTCTGTCTTTAGTCCACCGCCTTTTGGCCAGGAGGTGGGCAGCATATTTCATCTCTGGTCCTCAGGAATTGGTCCTAAAGTCCTCTAGCATTGTTTTTCTCTATGACAATGTCATTATATAAATTGTTCTGTTCAATCCTTGTCAATTTATAGCGTTTTTCTCAGTGTTCTCTGAAACTGCTGGTTTTGTTATTTGTTATGGCATCGTAATAATTCATTATATTCCTATATTCTAATGCATTTAACCATTCCCCCAGAAGTGGGCACTCTCTTAGGCCCCAGTTTTTTCCTACTGTTATGAGTTTTCCCAACAGGAAATTCAGCTAAGCAACACCCAGCCCTTATCTGAATGGTCCAGAGGCCTCAGAGCTTCCAAAGGATTTGGGTCTTCATGAGTAAACTCCCAATCTCAAGGCTGGGAATTCTCCCCACATTGGGGGTAGGAACAGGTGGTATCCCCAAGGAGCAGTTCTGTGAAGTGCTGGAAGGAAAAAAAAAAGTAGGCCTCTTGAAATCTTTTCAAGGCTCTGATACTGTTTAGCTCTCTCTTACTAAGTTATATTGGTGCTGTCCAGGGGGCTTACCTGGAGAAATTTCTCCTTTCAGGGGAGCATGGGAATTAAGTTATTAAAGGAGAGAGACAGACAGAGATAGAGACAAAAAAAAAGAGAGAGAGAGAATTTCTGCCTTCTGATCCTTGCTCCCTCCTCTCACTAACCTGGAACAAATAAAAGAACTCCAGGTCTCTCTATGATCCAAAGAAGGGTACAGAATCATGTAAAATAAAATATGTGAAAATGTCTTTGAAAATAGTAAAGTGCAATGTGAATATTAGTTATTATTGTTACTATTTATTGATGGCGATTCAACCATTTCATCCCACAGACATTTATGAAGAGCCTACTATGTTCAGAGGGAGGTGGTCGGCATAATGAACAAACAGTCAAGGCAACAATCATTTATTAGCTACCTACTATTAGTGACAGGCCCTGTGCTAAGTGCTAGGGATTCAAAATCTCCAAAGTTAAAGAGCTCACAAGTCTAATAGGTGGAAACATGGAGATTGCTGTGTTTAAATGAGATATATGCAGGATAAATAAATAAATGGAGATCATCTCAGAGGGAAGGCACTAGCATTGAGGAGAATGGGAAAGGCTTCTTTTGGGGGGGATTTGAGGGCAATTGGGGTTAAGTGACTTGCCCAAGGTCACACAACTAGTAAGTGTTAAGTGTCTGAGGCCGGATTTGAACTCAGGTTCTCCTGACTCCAAGGCCGGTGCTCTATTCACTGCGTCACCTAGCCAACCTGGGAAAGTCTTCTTGCAGAAGGTGGGATTTTAGCCTAGGCTTAAAGGAAGCCAGCGGTCCTGATCTATAACTTGCCACTGGACCCAGATGACTCCAGAGGAGATAGTGAGGCTGGTGACTTTGCACAGCCCTTCCTCACTTCAATCCAATTCATTTGCAAGATAATGGCATCACTTCCCTGATGTCATGGTCCTCTTTGAGAGTGAAAGACAAAAAAACAATAACAATGACAAAGGAAGCCAGAGAAACCAGGAGGCAAAATGAACTAAACCTCAGTTCCAGTGTTTTTCTGACATATCTAAGCCATGTGACTGTGGGCAAGTTCCTTAAGCCTTCAGGGCACCAGACAACCCTCTAAAACTACAACATTATAGGAGTGGAGAGTTTTGGAGATCACAGATCTGGACAAAACCAAAATGTTCAAGGCCCTATATGGGCAATGAGGAAATAGACAAAAATGAAATGGTCCCTGTCCTTAATTGGATCAGTCATTCTTTTATTCATCCAATGAGCATTTATTAAGCACCCATGTTCAGTCTCTGTGTTAAGTTGGGGATGCAAAGATCTCCCCTCCCCCCAAAACAAAAATTAAACAGTCCCTGCTTTCGAGGAGCTTAATTCTACTGGGGGAAAATTACTTTTAAATAGATAAGTCCACATAAAGTATAGGAAGCTGGATTGGACCTATGACTTCCTCAGCATAGAGAGCAGCTTCCACTTACTAGCTGTGTGACCTTGGGCAAGTCACTTAACCCCAATTGCCCCCCAAAAAGCAAAGGGAGAGGAGGAAGAGGGAAGGAGGAGAGAGAAGAAAGAGAGAGAGAGAGAGAGAGAGAGAGAGAGAAGAATATAATAGCAGCCTCTACCAGCACATTACCATCTTCTTTGCAATGTTCTAAGGGTAACTCAAATTTGCCCCTTAATAAGCCTAAGGGTTTTTCCCTGATCTGAAGACTTTTTCCTGCCCCCTAATAGGTTGAATGTAATCATATGAAGCCTGTTTGCTGAAGGGTGGAGCAGAGCTCATAGGAAGCTGAGAGTCATAGCAGTTAGAGCTGGAGGGCAGAGAGGATGCCCCCAAGGAGACAGCTAGTCTTGTGGGTGTGTTTGCCCCCTGCTGTGACAGTTAGGCTTGTGAGTGTTGGTTTGTGGGAAGGCTAAAGGATGGTGTGGCTCTCTTCTGTGTCATGATGTATTAACTTCTTTGCTACTATGGATTTGACTTTCTGGTGTTGGGATTTGCTTTTCTGTTGTCTGAATAAATATTTTGCTTCTGTCTTCTATATGGACAGCCTGTTCTATTTTGCAATTGAGAACTATGCCAGCATATTGTGTTGGTGCTACAAATGTGTAGGCAGAAAGAAGCACTTAGAGCAGAGGGGTCAAAAACCCTGGTAGAAGATGGGCAGCTAGGTGGCACAGTGGATGGGGCACTGGTCCTGGAGTCAGGAGAACCTGAGTTCAAATTCTGCCTCAGACACTTACTAGCTGTAGGCAGGTCACCTAACCTTAATTGCCTCCCCAAAACAAAACATTGGTAGAAGACCCTAGGTGACCCACAACACTCCGTGCTGCTGCTGGCACCAGATGAAAATCCAACTGGGAAATACTGAACAAAATAAATAAAAATATGATAGAACATATATAATGTTAATATGTGGTTTTCTAAGGGATCCTCCTCTGAGTTTGACATCCCTGGCTTAGAACAAGAGGTTAAGTAACTCACCCAGGGACAAAGTCATTGGGTGTCAGAAGCAGGATTGAAAGTCCCATTTCCACGGCTCTTCTACTTTCCTTTGCTTCAGCAACATAAAGTAATTTCCAGAGCTTACACTTGTAAGACTGGTGGTGACAGACTTTGTAGTTTTCTAAAACCTAAAGGATAAAGTCCAAATTTCTTAACCTGGCCTTCGAAGCCCTTCATAGACCCACCAGTACTTTGTCTGGCCTCTCCATTTTTCCAGTGTGTGACTCCTAGGTGCCATTATTCATATGAGCCCCCTTTGGTTTTGAGTGGCTGACACTCCTCTCTTAAACTGCTAATTGATTTTCTGTCTCCAGATTGTGGTTACTTCTTCTATATTAGAGTGTTTTCTTTCACTGCCAAGGTCAGGGTGTTGCTCTCTCTGGCTTCCCTGACTGACATCCTTCCCCCTTCTAGTCCTTTCAAACAGCAGCAGGCCCTCTCCAGCCCTCCCCATCTCTGCCCTCCCTAATAGCCAAGCCATAAAAAGGGCACGTTAACAGGGTATATATATATATACATAGTGATGTATCACAGTGCAGGCAGACACTATATCCTGCCTCTCCTGCCACCCTGCTTTCCATTATCAACCATCTCATAAAGACTCTGTCTCTTCCCCACCTCTCCCCTCCTTTTCTTCCTCTTTCTCCCTCTCCCCATCTGTCTTTTTTCTCTCTGCCTTTCTCCATCTCTCTCTCCTGTCTCTCTTTTTCTGTATCTCTCTGTTTCTGTCTCTCTATCTCCTCTCTCTGTGTCAGTCTCTTTGTCTCTCTATCTTATCTGTCTGACTCTGTCTCAGCCTTTTTGTCTTTTTGTCCATCTATCTCTGTTTTCTCTGTCTTTGTCTCTATATCTTCTCTCTATGTCTCTCTATCTGTATCTCTCTGGCTTTTTATCTATTTCTGTTTCTCTGTCTCTCTCTTTGTCTTTCTGTCCACCAGTTTCCCTACCCTTTACACTCCTACATTTCCTTACACGGGCACTCTCAGGACATTGTAACAGGTGCAATGCTATAGAAAATTACTAAACTGAGATTCAAAGGACCTGAGTGAGAATCTTGTCTGTCACTAAATCATTGTGCAACCTCAGACAGGCAGCCGAATCTCATGGACATCAAGCTAGCCTCCAAGTCAGGAAGACCTGCCTCTGATAGGTACTGGATTGTGACCCTGGGTTAACTCCTTCTAGTTCCCCAGGAAATTCTCTGTAGGTATAAATTGCAGAGAAGATGCTGACCTGCATAAACAAAGGGACTTTTCCTTACCTGGAAATATTTTCCACCAATGAAGTGACAGATCCAGTCCAAGGAATTAAAAAAAAGTCTCTTTTTCTCTTTGGACTTCATTTTTCTCACTTGTACATCTAATTATATTAGATTAGAGCCAGGTGCCCCTGTTAAATGTTTAACAACCAGCTCTCTGGATGGGGAGAGGGAGTACGAATGACATGTTTTTAAAGTTTAATCTGTGCATTTTCTTGCATAAACAATCAGCAAAATAATAAATCAAACCCTGATTTATAGTATTTGTAGATTTCCAAGGTATAAATTCTCACCCTGAAAATGTAACAATCTGCTTTTGCAGGCAAGCCTGTAAAAGCTGACTCCAGCATACTCCTGGATTAGGATTCAGCATCTTTTTGAAAGAAGGACTTTATTTTCATTTATACTTAAACTATTGCCTTGAACACTTGGGAGTTTCTAGGAGAATGAAACTCCAGAGCTGTATTTTCATCAGTTTGGGAATTCCTGGCATGGCAATTCCCTTCCCAGACTTTTGTTGTTGTTTGGTTGTTTGTCATGTCCAACTCTTTGTGACCCTTTTGGAGCTTTCTTGGAAAAGATACGGGAATGGTTTGCCATTTCCTTTTCCAGCTCATTTTACATATGAGGAAACCTAGGCAAATAGAGTTAAGTGACTTTCCCAGGGTCACACAGCTAGTAAGTCTGGATTTGAACTTGGGTCTTCCTAATTCTAAGCTCAGCACTCTATCCACTGTGTCATCTAGCTGCTCTCTTCCCAGATACAGATCAGAAAATTGTTCGAAACCAATAATTGCCTGAACAAGTTAAATGACTTTTCTATGGCCACAGTATTCTAGATACTAAGGCATAACCTTCTCCATCTAACTCATGATATGCACTGTTGAATTCAGCTAAATTTGCTGGAAGCCTTTAGATCAAGAAGTAAGTAGCCTATATGGTAAATAAACGATCCCAATGTTTTTTCTAGCTCCAAAACTGTGTGATCTTGAAAACTTTTAAGCCTCAAATTTTTCTCATATGGGAATGTCCCTGGTTTTCCACATCCAGAGAGATCCATGGATACAGCTGGAAAGAGGAAAACCTACCTTGAGAGCTTGGATTTTTCCCCATATGGTTCTTAGCATTGGTCCTTGGCCTAAAGCTGGTCACCCAGCTATCATTTTAGGAATGTGATTGGGCATCGAAGTTGATCTAGGACTAAGAAGATGTGGGCTAAACAAGGTTAAGAAGGGCCCATAACGTCCTTTTCCAAAGACTCTTTCCCTCATACCCTTTCCCCAAACCTGAGTGAAAAGATATATAGATAGATAGATAGATAGATAGATAGATAGATAGATAGATAGATAGATAGATAGATGTTGAGTTATTTCACTTATGTTCAAATCTTTGTGACCCCATTTGGGGTTTTCTAGGCAAAAATACTGGAGTAGTTTGCCATTTCCTTTTCAAGCTCATTTTGCAGGGTTAAGTGACTTGCCCAGGGTCACACAGTTGGTGTCTGAGGTCAGATTTGAACTCATGAAGATGAGTCTTCCTGATTCTAAGCCCAGTGCCCTATCCTTTGTGCCACCTAGCTGCATGTCAGATGATTTAGTCACAACATATTGCATAATACAATATATTGGACTATCCAGGTGTATTATGCAGGCCGTATGCTGGTGCAGTAGGCGGGTATCTCTGAAGTCTGGGCATCACAGAGTGGAAGAGCTCGTACAGATCTGAGAGCATCTCTAGTCCAACCTCTTTGTTTTACAAACAAGGAAACTGAAGTCCAGAAAGAAGACTGTGCCTGCTCAGGGCCATAGATAGTAAGTGGCAGAACCAGGATCTTAACCCAGGCCTTGACTCCAGTGTCAGTGCTGTCTTCCCCCCTATAGTGTGGTACCTCTCCTCTCCAACCCCTGCTGGGTGGGGCTGAGGCAGGACCATGGACAGTGGCACAGAGACCTGGGATGGTGAGAACTTCAGTGCCTTAGGGGAGAAGCCAGTGCCCCTTCCTTATGGTTCCCGAGGCAGACATTGTTCTTCTATCCCTATTACTGGCCAATCATTTCTCCATCGGCCGTTTCCTTATCCTCCTTTAAAGGACAATCCATCCTTTACCTGCCCAGAAGAGGGCTTCTGATGTATATTCCTCTTTCTGGAGCAGTTGCATTTGGTACAGCCAACAGCCAGGGCCCCCTTGCTCTACTCCCACACCCAGCATGATTGGTCTTCTCTCCTTACCTTAATGATACCTAGGACATGCCAAACTCAGCAGTACCAGGTCCCCTAGGCCTTGCCTTCAGTGACCTCATCTCTGAGTCTGAAAGTCCCCATGGACCATACACATCAAGGTCTGTTTATTTCTTTTAATTACTCCCTCTTAGAGGGACATGTTATTAAAAAGGTTAAAATTGTTAAAGCTCAAACAAGGTTCAGTTTTCTAGGCCAAATTCTCCACACTTCTGTTCCAAGGGAGCTCCCTCTGGAGCTCCCCCTGAGCACTGGAATTTCTTCCAGACAGCCACTCTTTCCGGAGGTGAGGGGGAAGAATAAGAAGCAAGGCCTGCAGAAAAATGATGATGTCATTGTAATTAATCTTTATGGTCCAATCCCTACCTTTCATTCAGTGCCTCGATGCCCATTTTCCAGGCACTAGCCTTTGTTCTATTTCTGCTAGGGTCTCTGCTGCTCTTACTTTCTCTTAGATATTAATTCACCACCAAAAAGGATAAACAGTGATAGAAGACCTTTCAAACCAGGAAAGCCTTCAGGATCTAAAAGAATGAATCTCTAATAGTGGAATTTCAGAAGCCATTAACACAGGTTGGTGGTGAAGCTATATTTGGGAGGTAGCTTCATTAAGACCCCGATAATCACATTGCATGGGTGACTGCCCACATTTGACACCCAGGACAGTGACATATATAGGCAGCCTTGGCCTTGCTTTGAAACTTAGGACTAGTGTCTCCTGCTCCCCTGTACTGGGTTTCCTGCCAATCTGACCCATGTAATAAGATCTTTTTGGTCACAGCTGTTCCCCAGGCTCTGTGAAGATGACTCAAAGGTGCTTGGCCTCTTTGAATGAGGTAGGGAATGAGAGGCAGGGTTGAAATGGGGCAAAAAAAGCATTGGGAGGAAGAGGTTCCATGAATCAATATCTGGGGGCCTTGGGGAGAAAGGTTTCCAAACTGTGGAGTCTTGGGGTGGGGGAAGAAGGCAAGGGGAACCTTGAAAAATGATGGTCCCTTTGTTTCCCTCCTGGGAGCTATTCCTTTCTCTAGTGGGTAATCTGAGTGACAGGGTGTGAAATAGCAACAGGGTGGTTTGCTAAGTCCCTGTTAGGCATACCACACATAGAGACACATGTGCCCATCCATCTCAAGAGTGTGAGTCAGGGCATTGAGAGACTGCCTGCCTGCCAGGGACATCACAAGCTCCCAGGGTTGGGAGAGACCTGAAAGGTCATACAGAGTCACAGAATTTCAGAAGGGACCAGCTAGTACTTAAGTACCCATGAAACCTTAGGAAAATCCCTTGACCTCTCTAGGTGTCCATTTCCTCATCTGTAAATAACAGAGCTGGACTCAACACCTCCCCAGTCTTTTCTTACTTTACCTCTATGATCCTATGCTATGAACTGTTTACCATCAATAAGCCTTCCTACAAGGGCAGCTAGGTGGTACAATGGGTAAAAGCACTGGACCTGGAATCAGGAAGACTCATCAGTTCAATTCCTGCCTTAGACACGTACTGGCTATGTGACCCTGGGCAAGTCATTTAACCCTGTTCACTTCTCCACAGACTACTCATCTATAAAATGAGGTAGAGAAAGAAATGGCAAACCGCTCTAGCACTTTCCCCCAGAAAATCCCAAATGGGGTCACAGAAAGTCGGGGATGACTGAAACGACTGAACAACAACAATCCTTTGTATCGTAGCAAATAATTGATCAAGAAGCATTTATTAGACTCCTACTGTATGCTGGGCACTTATCTAGGTACTGGGAGCAGAGGCAAAAATGAAGCCATCTCTGCCCTCAAGGAACTTATATCCCCAACAGATAGTCATCTAAGCAAGGTCTTTTCCCCCCCACTTCTTTCTACCCTTCCTACACCTCCTCTCATTCATCTAGGCTAGCCCTCTTTCTCCTGGCAAGACCAAAAACAAACTGAAACTATCCAATTTCATTTCACAAGCATCTATACTATGCCAGATGGGGAGGGGTATTTGTTTTTAAGGCAGCTGGGGTTAAGTGACTTGCCCAGAGTCACACAGCTAGTAAGTGTCTGAGGTAAAATTTGAACTCAGATCCTCCTGATTCCAGGGCCAATGCTCTATCCATTGCACCACCTAACTGCTTATCCATTCCAGTTATTAAAAGATAGTGTGGCATAGTGAATATTGAGGAGACCTCCAGGACAGGCAGTCCTGAGTTCAATCCCTATCTCTGAATTATAAAGGCTGTGCAACCCAGGGCACATCCCTTCATCTCTCAGCGCTCTGAGCAACTCTCTCACACTCTAAGTTGCCAAGATGATGCTGATGTGTGTTGGTAGAGGGAGCTTCCTTAGCTGAGACCCATGAACCCCTTTGTTGTAAATTCTTCCTGTCTCTGTAGGGAAATTCTGCCCGAATCCATGTCCTAATTCCTTTCTGCTATTGCTGCTTTCATTCTCTATCCACTTGCTGCGGAGATGGAGAACAGCGGGTTATCCTCCCACAGACCTAGTGCGAAGGCTTCTTAAGGGCCTTTGATCATTGGGCAGAGAAAATGTGGATATTCTGTGGGAAATACAGGAAGGGAGTGTTGTTGCAAGATCCCTGAGTGGGCTAGGAAGATGTAGAGGCCACACTCAGTGGTGTAAGAAAACTATTTCAACTGGGTGTGGGGGAGGAGATTGGGCTAGACCTTGGGGCTTCAGTTAGTCAACAAACATTTATTAAGTGTTTAGGCTCTGTCCTAATCACCAGGAGTACAAATACAAACAGAAAGGACAGTCCCTGCCTTCAAGGAGGTCACATTCTAATGGGAGGATCCAATGCCTAAAAGGAAGCTGCCAAGGCGTGGGGTGGGGAGAGTACAGCCTGGTGGGAAATAAAGAGATGGCTGGCCTGGGAGCCCTCCTCAAATGGAGGTTTGAGGAGGAGCCCTCTACCCTTCAAGGGAGCTGGGAAACCTGAGCTGTGAGTTCCAGGGCTGAAGCAATCTTCCAGGGAGTGATGGGTACTAGAATGAAGAAATTTCTGGGCAAAATGAAAAAGTTTCAAGAGCAAAGAGACCTGTGCTTGACGTAGGGAGGAAGAAAAGCGTAATACTAAAGATCTGTTGTTGTCTTTAAGCTGGACTTGTGATTTCATTGATATAGGAAACTCTCCATGATTGGCACCTTTATTCTAGGTTATAGTCCATGAGTTTCCTGACTCACTAAGAGGAGAAGAGGTGTATGAGGTGCTCAGGGAAGACCAGCACTTCTGGTGTGGGGGCTTGCCGAGCCCTTCTCAGGGCTGCTCATCCACCTCTGGGGTCCACCTTTCGCCCAACTCTCACCTGTGGCTCCAAGAATCTGTAGCATGGCCACACTCCAATAGAACCATCTTGGCAGATGGGCTAAAGCAGGTTGAGGGGAGCCAACAGTCCTCGAACCTGTCAGTGAGTTAGAGGAATATCTGCCTCAAGCACGTGAAGACTTTCCCCTGTGGAATGGGCAGATGAAAACAATTTGTTCCAATGGCCACGAAGGCATCTGATGCAGGCACTGTGGAACACTCAGAACTTGGTTAGGCATCAAAGATGCCAACATCATCCACTGCATTCCGGGGCCATCATCTCTCATCTTGACTTTTGTCCTGCCTGTGGACTTCAGTGACTCAGGAAGAGAGAATGAGGCTGATGACTGTGCAACTCTGCCTCACTCAAATCCAATTCATGCACAAGCCAAGTGCATATCACCCCATGATATCACTGGCTGTCTCCAAACACAAAAGATGGGGGGCAGCTAGTTGGTGTGGTGAATAGAGCACCAGTCCTGGAGTCAGGAGGACCCGAGTTCAAATCCAGCCTTAGACACTTGACACACTTATTAGCTGTGTGACTATGGGCAAGTCATTCAACCTGTATTGCCTTGCCTTCCCCCCTCCAAAAAAACCCCAAAAGATGAACAAGAGAAGTGAATTGCCAGAGGTCACTTATGTAGTGACAGAAGCAGGACGTGAACCTTTGACTCTATCCACTATGTCTTTTTTTCACGGGGGGGGGGGGGGAGGCAATTGGCATTAAGTGACTTGTCCAGGGTCACATAGTAAGTGTCTGAGGTTGGATTTGAACTCAGGTCCTCCTGACTCCAGGGTCAGTGCTCTGTCCACTGCACTAGCCCACTGCCCCGATATCCACTATGTCTTGATGCCTCTCAGTAATTACACTTGGTTTCTATAGCCCCTTAAGTTAACAAATCACACAACCTAGAGTGTACTGGAACAGTATCTTAAATTTCTATCTTGTCCTTCTATCCTTATATCTAACTAACACGGTGCTCTCCATCCTATATGCACTTAGAGAGAGATCAAGTTATTATTAGCCCAGAGTCACTTGGTAAGAGTGGGAGTAGAAGTTAGAACCCAGGTCTTTGGACTACAAGATTGATATTCTTAACACTACACAAAATTGCCTATGATGGAGAAAATGATTTTTAAAAACATACAGGGGAGGGGTGGCTAGGTGGTGCAGTGAATAGAGTGCCGGCCCTGGAGTCAGGAGGACCTGAGTTTAAATACGACTTCAGACATGTAACACACACAAAAAAACCTATCTGTGTGACCTTGGGCAAGTCACTTAACACCAATTGTCTTCCCTTCCCTCCTCCAAAAAGCAAAAAAAAAATATATATATATATGGGGAAAAATCTTGGTTAGAAAGGATAGCTTACTGGGATGGAAGAGAGGGGAGGGACGTTAGGGGAAATTTAAGCAATGCATAAACAAAACCAGTGTCAATAATTTTCATTAAGCATAAAGGGAAAAAGTCTTTGCACCAGAGAGGAAAGAGGAAGCCAAGAAGATTTATCTTTGTCAAAGAAGGTCTGAGCGACTGAGGGTAGAATGGAATGAACTGGGCAGTGGAGGCTGCAACAGAGAATGCCAATTTGGGAGAATTCCATTTGGTGAAAGGACAGAGAGTACAGAGACCATGAGAAAGTGACCTTCTCACAGGCTGCTCTGGAAACCTGGGTTCAATTCAATTCAAAAATGTTTACTGAGCATCTGTTATGTGGAAGGAACTCTGCTGGGTGCCTGGGATATCCCAAACTGAAATAAGACCTAACAATCCAGTTTTGCCACCAACACTATGTGTGACATTAGCAAGACAATTTGCCTCTCTGTGTCTCAACCATCCCCTCTGTTAACTGGGGATTATGCTTCCCTCATGGGGTTACAGGGAGGGTTAAATGACACCAAATTCAATCCATCCCAAACCATTTATTAAGTGATCACTGTGTGCAAAGCACAGATGTGGATAAAAAACAATCCCTGTCCTCAAGGAACTTACATTCTCCTGGGAGGATACAACATAGATGTAGACAAATATAAAGTAATTTCAAGGGTAGTAACAGAGGACACAGCTGGGGAATCTGGAAAAGCTTATTGTACCTGAGCTAACTACCATTAAAAAAAAAAAAAGATGAAACATATTGATGTAGGACAGCTTGGCTTCATAGACATCTTAAAAGCAGGATTGGGGCTGGACTGAAGGACAGTACTAAACTCTGGGCTTGACCTTTGTGCTTTATTTTCATGCCGGGCAGCAAAGCCCTGTGGGAGAAGCACTCTTAAAACCCCCAACATTGGGTCAGAACCACACAGTTCTGTGAGGTTTCTTTGCTCCCCTATTGGTTTGAGGGCACAGAATTTTTGTTGTTTATTGTTTTCAGTCATGTCTGACTATAGGTGACCCCCTTTGGGGTTTTCTTTGGCAAAGACATGGGAGTGGTTTGCCATTTCCTTCTCCAGATCACTTTACAGATGAGGAAACTGAGCCATAATGCGTTAAGTGACTCACACAGCTAGTAAGTGTCTGGGGTCAGATTTAAATTCTGGTCTTCTTCTCTCCAAGCTTAGTACTTTAACCACTGCTCTACCTAACTTCTCCTTTAATAAGAAAGTTTGAAGTAATTTCTAATCATAAATCAGATCAAGGTTTCTGACAGAGAACCTGCCCTCAGTAAGCAGGAAGTCAAGGTTAAAAATAAATTGAAGCTTGCCCATGGCCCTAGTTATCTGGCTCCTATGGCAAGGACTCTCCTCTTGGAGAAGAGATCTCCAAGGCTAAGATTACATAGACCTTCTTTTATGAGAGAAGCCATTAAGAGTTTTTTCCTAGTTCAATGACTGGTTGTGTGAGGGCTCTGGTTTTCTAAAAGAGTTGTGGCAAAAGGTTCCTGGGCTTTATAGTAAAAGAGTGACCTCAGAGGCCATCTTTCTTCTTGGGGAGAAGGAGCAGGATTTCAGCTATGACCTCCAGCCAAAGCTAGGAACTGAAACCAGAGAGAAGTTCCACAGCTTGTGCCTGGTGGCATTCTACCAGAGAGGGACCACTAAATCAAGGGAGAATATGCGTGACAGAGACTAGCCACCACACTCACATGTTTAATACAGACTATATGTCTGGCAGAGAGTGGCAGAGCCCAGTAGGGAGCAGACCCAGCAGGAACAGTCTTCACATCACTAGAAGATATTGGCAGCCTTCCAAGTGTCAGAAGTGGTATAGCCCTTTCATGGGTGTCTATTTGTCACACGTTGCCCTGTGCTATGTACTTTGGTCACATGCGTTTCCTATATTTATGCTTTTCCATATGTAGTCCTCACTCATGTCTATTCCCCAAACTGACGGAGTATATGTTTGTGAAAGAGTCTTCCTCGGGTGTATGGGTAGAATTTATTTTGTTGCTACTTTTCTTACTGTTATATTTTATTTAAATTAGTCTGAAACCTTTGCTCTGAATTGTTTATATTTAGCAGCTCACTAGTAAATGTAAACACATCAGTGGGGGCTTCTAATCTACGGTTTTTGAGAAAATGTGGACTCACAGAGTATCTTGAAACTGGGGTAGCCTGACCCTAGGAATCTATCAGTATGTGTGTGGGGGGCACCCCATGTGTTACATTTTAATTATATGACATAATGATTGTTAGTCTTCCATTGGTCAGGAGGTGGGTTCCGGTGTGGAGAATGCTTGATCCCTTTTCAAACTGCCACATGACAAATTGTTTTCTTTTGAGGGAAGGGTAAAGAGGGCTATCCAGTGGAAAAATTCAGGGACTCCTGGTAACATCAGAGAGGTGATGGAGGGCAGGAAGTTCTGTCTCTGGGGCTGATTGTTTCTAGCTTTCACCATTGTCTTATGGGCTTTGTGGCCTGGAGAGGGGCAAACAACCCCATCAGGTCCCAAATCCTTCTGCCTTTTTTCTCTCCAGCAAATTTAATTAAAAGTCATTGCTGTCCTTCTGAAGGAAAATGTCTGCCAGGGACACAATTACATTTTAACCAACCAAAGCAGGGCCTGTGCCAATATATCGGCATCGGGTGAGGGCTGTCGTTATTAGTTCTAAGCAAGTAATTTATTCCCGTTATTGTGTTCAAATTACAGGATATTACCTCCTGAGGAATAATCCTGTTATTTGAAATGTAAAGAGAATTTGCCTGGACAACAATAGCTTCTTAAATGAGTGAACAAGGAATGCAGGATGGAAATTTTTTTTTAAATGCCTCTCATGAAACCGTCATTCGGTGACATGGAGGTATAAGATAGAAAATGATTACATTCCTTTGGACTTGTCTCCCCTTCCCCATGACTGCCTCCTCCCCTTACCAAAGAGAAAAGTACTCATGTTCTATGAGGGCAAAAGGGGAAATAAAGCCACAGGCCTTTTAAAAGGAAGTGGGTATGTGAGAGTGGGAAAGTGACTCCCAGAGCTGGGCCAGCCCCAAGGTTTCAGCAAATCCTATGAAGAAATAAATGTTTACTTTTTAGACACCACTGATCCCCACTCCCACCCTTGTGTCTCTTCACACAACACTCTTCCTCCCCCAACACCCCCCACCACCAGCTTGTCAAGCCCTTCTTTTCTCCCATCTTCCCATAAATATCTCCAGGGAGCTAGCAAAATCTAGGTTTTCAATAAAGATATCTAAAATGTTAAATCCATATACTGTTAGAACTGGAAAAAAAAAACCCCACCATTTTGCAGAGAAGGAAACTGAGGCCTAGAGAAGGGAAGGGACTGTTCAGGGTGTGTTGGAACCAGCTCTGATGTTTGACACTTGGGTGAGCAGATTAAGTTTTCCGTGTGAGCTTTACCCACAGACACTACAAATGGGGGTTTTTTATTTATAATTTTGTCAATTATCTCAACTTAAGAAAATGTCCAAATCGTATTAAACTTAAAAGTGTGCACATTTATTTTTTCAGACAGCTAGTTATTGTTAAAATTTACAATTTACTGGCATACCTCTGGACTTACCCATTAGGTAACCTTACTGGAGTTTCGAGCTCTCCTCATTTTCAAACCCAGCATGCTTTCTTTTTCTGCTAAAATATTTAAAATTTTGCTTTAATGTTTTTCTCCCTTTCTATTATAGCATGCATTCCATATTGGGGACAGTGATCTCTAAGTTTCCTTCCAGGTCTGATATTATATGGGTGACTCTATAAATCAACCATACTAAAGCTTAATAATTGTCTTGGCTTATTAACCACCCTGCCCCAGTCTCACCTTTGGCCCTCTTGTTCTTTAAATCTAGGGGAACAGGAGAAGAGAAGCTCTCCCATCTCTGCTCTTTCTAGGCAGACATATGGAATGACATCATTTAGTGCCTTCCTCTCATTTTATAGCTGAGGAAAGTGAGAGTCAGAGTGCTGAAGAGTTAGGTGATGTGCCCCAAGTTTATGTAATAAGTAGCTGAGATGGAATTGAAAGCCAGTTCCTTTAACTTCTTCCCATCCCACCATGCAGCAACCTTCACTCAAGCTGGAACAACATTAACAAACCAGGTTAAGAAAACAGTCATTGAGACACCAGGTAAAAGAGTTGAGAGAATCGGGGTTAAGTAACCCAGTAACTCCAAAGTCTGACGCAGAGCTTGACACATAGTAGGTGCTTAACAATGCTTGTGGATTAAGTGATCAGAATAAGGTTCTAGTGTATGTAAAACAAATAGATTGAGTTGATCATCTGATTGGCCATGAACCCTGCATTTTTAACCAATCAATCAATCAACCAATCAAGCAACAAGACTTGATTAAGAACCTTCCATGTGTCAATCACTGTGCTAAGAACTAAGAATACTGAGAAAAATTAAAATGGTCTCTGCCTTCAAGAAGCTTATATTCTGTGAGGAGAGACAAAATGGACACATATTCAAAATAGATATAGGGTGATTGGAGGGAAGGGTACTAATAGCTGGGGGAATCAGGAGAAGACATTGTGTAGAACATGGTGCTTAGAGATTCAGAAAGAAAGTTGTGTAGAAGGAGTATATTATAAACATGAATATAAAGAGCCTGGAGACAAAAAATTGGAAGATTGACAGTTTGACTGGATGCTGGATAAATGAAGGGGATATAGTAAAAATAGAAAGGTAGGTTGGGGACAATCTGTGAAGGGCTTTAACTGCTAGGTAAATTTCTGTTGAATTTCAACAAGCATTTATTAAATGTCTACTATTTTCCACGAATCATACTAGATGCTGGGGATATTTAGGAATATTCAAGGAATTTCGATTCTACTGGTAGGATATAATAGAGAATCCGTGTCACAAAATCACAGAATTTTAGTGTTGGGTGGGACCTCAGAAGCAATCTAATCCCACCCATACACAAAAAGAAACACTATGACATATCTTGCATGTCTTAGGCTCTCCAAGAAGATTCCTAATGAGGAGGAGCCCCCTCCCAACTCCCATCCCTCATCATGGATCTCCCCCCCCCCCCTCGTCTTAAAGTAGACCATTCCACTGCTGGATAACTCTAATTGTTGGAAAGCTTTCCCGACACACAGCCTAGAACTGCCTCTCCCCATCTTCCATCCATTGCCCCTCTTCCACATGAAGGCCCTTCAAATATCTGGACAGTTTTCCTTCGTACCAACTCTTCCCCCATCTCCAGTTCCTTCAAACATTCCTTGAATGGCATAGAATAGACGCCTTTCATCATTGTGGTTGCCTTCCCTTAAATACTCTTTAATTTATCAATATCCTTTGTAAACTGAGGATTTCAGAACTGCACACAATATCCCAGATGGTGTGTGACCAGGGCAAAGTACAGGGGGACGATCACCACCCTATGCTAAGAAGTGATGTCTCTATTTGTAGTGCAAGGTTTAGAGCTGGAAGATGTCACTGAATCCGATCACCTTATTTTATAAATGAAGAAATTGCCGTTTACTTAAGTGACTTACCCAGTGAGAAGTCACCTACCCAGAGTCACACAGTGGAAAACCTTGTGAGACAGGATTTGAACTCAGATTTTCCTGACTCCAAAGTGCTCTAGCCACTGTTTTCAATACTCATGGAAGCTGTTAATCTGAGCTATGTGTCTTGAATTCATCAAAGGCAAGCACCTACTGTTCTCTTACAGCCTCCTCTACTCATATGGCATGTCAATGCCTTGTGGTCTTGGTTTTGTCCTTTCCCGTCCAAAGGATTTGCTTTTTGGCAGAGAAAGCAAGCAGTTCTACCTTCTCTTTACTATTAACACTGTCCCACCTGCCCCAAACAATGGTCAGCTATTTTATTTGATCTTCCCTTCCCCCCAATACAGCTTTTTTTAAAAAACCCACACTTTGTCCTTAACTAGTCTCATCAGCCTAGGATTGTTCTGACCACTATTGCAGTAAATGTCATTTAAGAAAAATATATGTCCTGTCCTTACTTCCATGTTTTTTATGTCTTTTTAAAATCTAAGTTGGTTAGTGAGTTCTTTGCCTCTTGAGATAACTTCTCTTTTTTCCTGATTAGAATTGTTTCCCTTTGACTCTTAGGAATCTCATTTTTGAGAACTTTCCTTCTGTGCTCCAGTGATTCCCCTTCAGAATTTTATTTGATGGTACCCTACTCATCCTTCCTCTGAACCCTTTGGAATTTGCTCTCCCCAAATTAGTCATGCATGCAGGGTTGTGCTGGAGCCAGCTTGAACTATTTTGGAAGAGCTGATTATTAAATTTTCCCTGTGATCATCACAGCCTGGAAACTGGAAAACTCTACAAATCAAGGTTTGACTTACTGTTTTTGTTAATAGTCTCAACTTAAAAAAAGTCACGCTAATGTGAAGATATGTTTGATATGAATGTGTATGTAGAGCCTATATCAGATTTGCACACTGTCTTGGGGAGGAGAGAGGGGAAGAAAATTTAAAATTCAAAAGTTTGTGGAACTGAATGTTGTAAACTAAAAAGAAAGAATTTTTTAAAAGTCATAGAGAAAAATGTTAATAATGCAGATTAAATTTAGAAGTATGTCATCTGTACATTTTTTCCCCTGAAAAATGGAATTGAGTGGATGTCAGACCATTCCTGCTTTTCCTTTTCTCTATCATAGATTTCAAGAGGTTCACTTTCTCTCCTCCCCAAGGTTCCCATCACTTCCACCCAAGCAACCATTTCCTTCCTGTTGGTAAGAATCAGATCCAGAACAGAATTTCCCCTAGTTGCTTCCTCTATCTTTTGAAGGATGAAATTATCATTAAGGCAAGTCAAGAAGATATTACCTACTCTGCTTTTGGGAGAGAGAAGAGAGAGAGAGAGACAGACAGAGAGAGAGAGAGAGAGAGAGAGACAGAGAGAGAGAGAGGGG
>NW_027185764.1:9352889-9373404 GCF_028583685.1 Petaurus breviceps papuanus
CCGTGTGCTCTCCACCAGTTCTTCTCCTTCTAGTTCCTGAATTTCCTCCCATCCGTATATCTTATTAATATGCAATGTTGGCCCTTGCCATTTACTTATCTTGGTTATTTTCAATAAAGTGCACCTTTCCAGAGCCATATTCCAATCACAGGTTTAATCTCACCAAATTTCTGTTATACCTAGGAGGTCAACTTTGTTTACCTGTATTAGGATCTCTGGTTCATCTTGCTTGCTATTTAAACGTTGGCCATTTTTTGAATAGATATTGAGGCCATGGGTTTTACTGCTGGCTGCTTTTTTGCAGTTTTTTCTCTTGTGAACTTGAGTATTGCAGCTGCTGCTCTTATGTACAACTCACCCGCTATTCAGGTGCATAGATAAATATAAAATATATGCAAAGCACATGCAAAATTATCTGGGGGAGGAGAATGAGGTGACTAGTGGCTGGGGGGAGATCAGGATCAATCTCTTGCAGGAGGTGGTACCTGAGCTCAGCCTTGAAGGAAGCTAGGGAATCTAAGAGGTAGAGGGAAGGATGGTCTGTATTCCATTTGTCTGCAAAGGTGTGGAGAGAGGAGATGAAATACCACGTTTGGGGAATGCTACATGTGCCTTGGGACACCAGAACTTGAGGGAGGTAGCTGAGGGTAGTGGCCAAAGCACTAGACCTGAGTGATTAGTCTTTATTCTTGCCTCTCACTAGTTGTGGGATCTTGGGTAAATCATTTTAATTTCTCTAGATTTCTGTTCCTTCCTTTGTAAAACTGAGGTGGTTGGGCTAAATGATCTCTTAAGATATCTTTCAACTCTAAATGGCCATGATTCTATAAGCATCTTTATACCTCAGATCCTCTCTGTTGATTATATAGGCTAAGATATTTTTCCTTTAAAAAAATTTATCAGCATAGTGCATTTTATTGTACTCCACTTTATTATGCTATACAGGTACTGAGTTTTTCACAAATTGAAGGTTTGCAGTAATTCTTCATCAAGCAATTGTAAGGGGGCCATTTTTCCAACAGCATATGCCCCTATTGTCTCGTGTCAAATTTTGGTAATTCTCACAATATTTCAAAGTTTTCCCATTATTATTATGTCTATCATTAGGATCTGTGGTCAGTGATGTTTGATGTCACTATCGTAATTGTTTTTGGGGTGTCATGAACTGCGCCTATATCAGATGGTGAACTTAATCGATAAATTACTCCACCAACCAGCTGTTCTACATCTCTCCTTGGGCCTCCCTATTCCTTGAGATATAACAATATTGAAATGAGGTCAATTAACAACCCAACAGTGGATTTAAGTGTTCAAGTGAAAGAAAGAGTTAATTGATATAGCAAACTTCATTGTTGTCTTGTTTTAAGAAATTGTCGGGGTGGCTAGGTGGCACAGTGAATAGAGCACTGACCCTGGAGTCAGGAGGACCTGAGTTCAAATCTAAACTCAGACACAACACAAAACTAGCTGTGTGACCTTGGACAAGTCACTTAACCCCAATTGCCCTACCTTACCCTCTCCAAAAAGAAAAAAAAATTGTCACAGCTACCTCAACCTTCAGCTTCCACCACCCTGACCAGTAGGGGGGGGCATCATCATGGACCCTCCAACAGCAGAGAGATTATGACTCACTCAAGGCTCAGGTGATAGTTATAATTATTATTTTTTTTTAGCAATAAAGTATTTTTTAATTATTATTGGGTTTTTTTTGGAGGGCAATTGAGGTTAAGCAATTTGCCCAAGGTCACATGGCTAGTTTTTATGTTAAGTGGCTGAGGTCAGATTTGAACTCAGAACTCAGGTCCTCCTGACTCCAGGGCTGGTGCTTTATTCACTGCGCCACCTAGCCGCCCCACAATAAAGTATTTTTAATTAAGGTATATATGTTGTTTCTTAAGCCAATACAATCACACACTTAATAGATAGTGTAACTATAACTTTTATATATCCTGGGAAACCAAAAAATTTGTGACTTGTTTTTTTGAGATATTCGCTTTATTGCAGTGGTCTGGAACTGAATCCACAATATCTCCAAGGTATACTTGTATTGAGAAACTTAAGACTCTGGCAGACTTCTAGTGGCTCAAGTACAAAGCCCAGTAGAGAAGGAAGTCACATTCCTGCCCCAACTTTCTGACTTGTAGACCAGCATGGCAGTAAACACAGAACAGGAAAATTGTGGACAACCCAATCACTGCTGTATCCTTACTGAACAGCTTTCCCCTGCTATGGCTAAGCAAATGTCTTTTTTGTTGCATGGTTTGTTAAGATATTTTTAAAATTTGCACCCAGACCTGAAGTACCAGACTGGTTTTTTGCCATTGTGCATGAATTTCAGTACCTGGGTCTTACCCTAAAACATCCCTTGGCATCTAGATCAGCCCCTCTGTCATGCTGGCTGGCTCCTTTTTCCCACTGATGAGGTCTACCTGGGGCCTCCATTTTGAGAGGGGGGGTCCAGACCAGCCATCTTAGATTCTCTTCTTGGCTTTGCTTCTGGTTTTCCAGATATCCACACCATGCCCTTAGTGGGCACCTCCCCATCCAGTCCCCACCCTCTATACATTTTAGTGCCCTTTTGTGTATTGCCTTTCCTGGTTACAATATTATTTCCAGGACCATCTTTCTTTTTTCTTGTATTTGTATTCCCAGAGTGCCCAGAACTGTACGAAGTGCTTAATAAATGCTTGTAAACCTCGCCTTGGGGTTTATCTTTATGAGACCTTGCTTATAATAGTCTCCATGATCTGACCCAAATTTATTTTTCTAATCAAGGCAAGTCAAGTCAATCAGCATTTCTAGGTTCCAGGCTGGGCTAAGCCTGGGAATACAGGTGTAAGCAGAAAGAAAGAAAGTCCCTGCTGGCAAAGAGTTTATATTCTAACGGAGGAAGCCAGCACATCAAAGGAAGCTGAAAGGAGAATGGGGGGTGAAGGTACCCAGTGACAATGGGGAAGGGACGGTGGTGGTAGAGAAGGTTCACAGAGTTGAGCATGCAGCCTGGAGAGGAGATAATGCCTATCCTTAACTCTTCTTCAAAGACTTTAAGATAATGACAAACTAGATTTCCTGCTCACTGACACAGTCCTACCCTTCCCTTCCTTCAGGGATTGTGTTCATACCCATTGATGTGCCCTGTACCTGGAATGTATTTTCTTCTCGTGAACAATGTTATGCTTAAGATTCTGCAAGGCAGGCTTCAGCAATACGTGGACCAAGAAGAAGCAGGCTTGGTTTTTGAAGAGGCAGAGGAATTAGAGACCAAATTGGCAACATTCACTGCATTATGGAGAAAGCAAGGGAGTTCCAGAAAAACATCTACTTCTGCTTCATTGACTACACCAAAGTCTTTGACTGTGTGGGTCACAACAAAATGTGGAAAATCCTCAAAGAAATGGGAGCACCAGATCTTCTTACTTGTCTCCTCAGGAAAATGTATGTGGGTCAAGAAGCAATAGTTAGAACCAATCATGCAACAGTGATTTAAGATTGGAAAAGCAGTACAGTAAGACTATATAGTGTCACCTTATTTATTTAACTTATAAGCAGAGTACATCATTTGAAATACCAGGCTCGAGGAACCAAAAACTGGAATTAAGGTTGCTGGGAGAAATATCAACATTCTCATAAATGGAGGCGATACCACTCTGATGGCAGAAAGTGAAGAATTAAAAAGATTCTTTTTTTGTATTAATTAATTTTTATTTTTCAACATTCATTTCTATAAGATTTTGAGTTTTAAATTTTCTTCCTTTTCCTCCCCTCTCCTCAGACGGCCTGCAATCTGATATATGCTCTACATATACATTCATATTAAACATATTTTCACATTAGTCATGATGTAAAGAATTAGAGGTAATGGGAGGAACCACAAGAAGGAAGAAAACAAAACAAAACAACAAAAGAAAAAGAGAGCAAATAGTATGCTTCCAGACTCTAAAGTTCTTTCTCTGGGTGTGGACAGTATTTTCCATCAAGAGTCTTTTGGAATTGTCTTAGATCCTTGCATTTCTGAGAAGAGCTAAGTCTATCAAAGTCAGTCATCACACAATGTGACTGTTACTGTATACAATGTTCTCCTGGTTCTGCTCACTTCACTCAGCATCAGTTCATATAAGTCTTTCCAGGTTTTTCTGAAGTCTACCTGCTCATTATTTCTTATAGCACAATAGTATTCCATTACATTCATATACCACAATTTGTTCAGCCATTCCCCAATTGATGGACATCCCCTCAATTTCCAATTTTTGGCCACCCAAAAAAAGACCTGTTACAAATATTTTTGTACACGTGGGTCCTTTTCCCATTTTTATGTTCTCTTTGTGATACAGACCTAAAAGTGGTATTGTTGGGTCAAAAGGTATGCACAGCTTTATAGCCCTCTAGGAATAGTTCCAAATTGTCTCCAGGATGGTTGGATCAGTTCACAGCTCCACCAACAATGTACTAGTGTTCAATTTTCCCACATCTTGTCCAAGGTTTATCATTTTCCTCTTTTGTTATGTTAGTAAATCTGATAGGTGTGATGTTATACCTCAGAGTGGTTTTGATTTGCATTTCTCTAATCAATAGTGATTTAGAGCATTTTTTTTCATATGACTATGGATAGCTTTAATTTCTTCCTCTGAAAACTGCCTATTCATATCCTTTGGCCATTTGGGAATGACTTGCATTCCTATAAATTTGACTCAGTTCTCTACATACTGTAGAAATTAGGCTTTTATCAGAGACACTGGCTCTAAAAATTGTTTCCCAGCTTTCTGCTTCCCTTCTAATCTTGGTTGCATTGGCTTTGTTTGTGCAAACATTTTTCAATTTAATGAAATCAAAAACATCCATTTTGTATTTCATAATGTTCTCTATCTCTTGTCTGTTCATAAATTCTTCTCTTAAGAGGATTCTTGATGAGAGTGAAAGAGGAGAGTGTAAAAGCTGACTTGAAGCTTAATATATATTTACTTTTTGGAGGGCAATTGGGGTTAAGCAACTTGTCCAAGGTCACACGGCTAGCAAGTGTTAAGTGTCTGAGGCCAGATTTGAACTCAGGTCCTCGGGACTTCAGGGCTTGTGCTCTATTCACTGTGCTACCTAGCTGCCCCAAAGCTTAATATATCTTAAAAAAAAACAACCTAAGATCATGGCAACTGGTCCCACAACTTCCTGTCAAATAGAGGGAGAAGAAATTGAAGCAGTGTCAGATTTTATATTCTTGTGCTCAAGGATCACTACAGACAGCAACTGTAGCCATGCAATTAAAAGATGTGTACTTCTTATAAGAAAAGCTACAGCAAATCTATATAGTATACTAAAAAGAAGAGATATCACCTTGCCAACAAGGTCTGCATGGCCGAAGCTATGGTTTTCCAAAAAGCAAAATATGGGTATGAAATTTGGGCTATGAGGAAAACTGAGTGCCACATAATTGACCCTTTCAGACTGAACCTGGAGGGTCCCTTGAATACCAAGGAGATAAAATCAGTCAATACTTAAAGAAATTGATTCAGGCTATTCATTGAAATATCAAATACTGAAGATGAAACTTAAATACTTTGGTAACATAATGAGAACATAGGACTCACTGGAAATGACCCTGATGTTGGGAAAGATTGAAGGCAAGGGACGGCCAGGTAGCACAGTGAGTGAGAGCACTGGTCCCAGAGTCAGGATGACCTGGGATCGAATCCAGGCTCTGATACTTAGCACCACACCCAGAAATAACTGGCCATGTCACCTTGAGCAAGTTACTTAACCCCAATTGCTTAAAAAAAAGAAAAGATTGAAGGCAAAAGAAGGGGATGGCAGAGAATGAGATAGATAGATAGTGTCATGGAAATGAGGACCATGAGCGTGGACAGACTTTGGGAGATAGTGGAGGACAGAAGGGTCACAAAAGGTCCCATGAACAACATCAATCAACAAATTCTCTTCTCTGCTCAAAGCAACATATAATCACCTGATTAGAAGCAACTTTAGAGGCTATCTAGTTTAACTCATGCCTGAATAAAGACCCGCCCCCCCCCAAAACACACACACACTCAAGTAAGCACACCCAACAAGTAGCCAGTCATCCAGCCTCTACTAAAATACCTCCAATGGGAGAGAACTCACAGCCTCTATGGTATTCCATGTTGGCATAGCTATAGCTGCTAAGTTTTTCCTTACCTTGAGCTGAGATCTACTTCTGTGCATCTTCTCACCCAGTCTTCCTGCTCTGTAAGAAGAACAAATTGAATCCCTTTTCCACATGATAGCCTCTCACATACTCGAAGAACAAATATGCTTCCCCTCCCCCCAAGTCTTCTCTATTTCCAGGGAAACATTCCCAGTTCTTCCCATTTATCCTGATATAGCACAGTCTTGAGGTCCCTCACCATTCTAGTTTCCCTGGTCAGGATACTCCTCAACTTATCAATGTCTTACCTAGGATGTGAAACCCAGAACTGACCACAGTGTTCCAAATGGGGTCTGACTAGGGCAGAACACAACAGGTGGGACTATCTGCCCCCCATCCTTGGAAGTTATCTATGCCTCCCTTAAAGCAATCTGAGGTTGGATTCTTTTTTTGGATACCAATATGCCACTGTTGAAACACTGAAATTTCAGCGCTCTTGTTTCAGGCAGTTGCATTTGTCCACCTCCTTCACTAGGCCTCCCACCACTTTATACTTTTAATTATATCTTGACTTTGTGTATGTTTTGCATTTACTTACTTCTGTATATGTTGTTCCCCCTCATTAGCATGCAAGCACCTTGAATACTGGCAGCTAGGTGCTAAAGTGGATAGAGTTCAGGACCTGGAGTCAGGAAGATTCATCTTCCTGAGTTCAAATCCAGCCTCAGACACTTAGGAGCTATGTGACCCTGGGCAAGTCACTTTACCCTTTTTGTCACAGTTCCCTCATCTGTAAAATGAGCTAGAGAAGGAAATGGCAAACTGCTCCAGTATCTTTGTCAAGAAAACCCTAAATGGGGTCATAAAGATAGAAAAAATGAATAAACTACAACCTTGAGTATGGGGCTTGCTTTGGTTTTTTGTTTCCCTTTCTAGCCCTATCATTCAACCAAGATGGAGGGAGTTAATAAATACTTGTCAATCTCTGAAACTTTATTTTTTTTTCTCTTAAAGACCAGCCTTTACCTCAAATCTCTTTGGTCCCAGACCAAGCCCCACTTGGTCAACATTTGGGCCCTGATTGGCTCAAAATGAATGTAAACAATGATTGTTTCTGTTTTGACTGGAAACCCTGACGGTCTTCCCCTTCCAGATCAACTTTTTTTTTTTTCAAAAGGTCATTCTTTGCCTCATTTTTTAATTAAACTTTAATCACTGAATGGGAATTGCCTCAGTCAAACTGAGACTTGTTAAAGACCTTAGCTTGAAAAGACCAAGGTCTTCCACATGCATCCTGGACCATTTCCAATTGTCCTGATCTATATCTGTCCACTGGACCCAGATGCCTCTGGAGGAGAAAATGAGGCTGGTAACTTTGCACAGCCCTCCCTCACTTAAATCCAATTCAGTTCCAAGTCAGAGATAGTATCACCTCCCTTTGACCCAACAATACCACTTTTAGGTCTGTATCACAAAGAGAATACAAAAATGGGAAAAAGACCCACATGTACATTTATAATAGTTCTTTTTGTGGTGGCAAAGAATTGGAAACTGAGGGGATGTGCATCAATTGGGGATGGCTGAACAAATTGTGGTTTATGAATGTAATGGAATGCTATTGTTTCATAAGAAATGATGAGCAGGTGGATTTCAGAAAAACCTGGAAAGACTTACATGAACTGATGCTGAATGAAGTGCGCAGAACCAGGAGAACATTATACACAGTAACAGTCACATTGTGTGATGACTGACTTTGATAGACTTAGCTCTTCTCAGCAATGCAATGATCTAAGACAATTCCAAAAGACTCATGATAGAAAATGCTATCCGCATCCAAAGAAAGAACTAAATACAAATAGAGTCTGAATACAAATAGAAGCATACTATTTTCTCTCTCTTTTTTTGTTTTTTTTCCCCTCTGGTTTTTCCCTTTTGTTCTGATTCTTCTTTCACAACATGACTAATGTGGAAATATGTTTAATATGATCATACCTGCATAGCCTATATCAGATTGTATGCTGTCTTGGGGAGAAAAAAAAAGGTGAGAGGGAGAAAATTTTAGAACTCAAAATCTTTCAAGAGTGAATGTTGACAACAACAACAAAAAAATAAATTTAATTAAAAAACAAAACAACTCCCCCCCCCCCCACACACACACATTATAGAATTGTGCCAGGAAGATGAGTGGAGCTAATTGGCCTATAATTTGAATACTCCATTGCTCTTTTTTTTTTTTTAAAGAAAATTGGCACATCTGATGTCTCCAGTCCTTTAGGCACCTCTCCCATTCTTCATGATTCTTTCAAAGATTCCTGACAGTGGTTCAATGATTACATAACATATATTTGGACTTTCAATGGTGGAAGACATAGAGCGTTCAGACCCGGTAACTTGAACTCACTAAGGGCAGCTTGGTGGTCTCTTACCGTCTTCCCTACCTATCTAGAATTTCAACTCCCTAATAGCTATTTTTTTTTCTGTCCTTCCCGAGCTAAAGCTCATTCTCCTTTGCAGAAAAAACCAGAAACAAAAAGAGATTGAAGTGGTTTACCATTATCATTGCCCTATCCTTCAGCCACAGTCCTTTTCCTTTCTTTTTTGATGCTTTTTCCTCCCATGATAGATTAATTTAAAAAAAAAATAATTGTCCTTTCATATCCTTTGACCCAGCAATACCACTTCTAGGGTTGTATCCCAAAGAGATCATAGAAGCCAGAGGAAGACCCATATGTACAAAAATATTTATAGTAGCTCTTTTTGTGGTGGCAAAGAACTGGAAATTAAGGTGATACCCATCAATTGGGGAATGGCTGAACAAGTTATGGTATATGAATATAAGAGAATACTATTGTGTCATAAGAAACGAGGAGCAGATGGACTTCATATTTACCTGGAGAGGCTTATACGAACTGATGCTGAGTGAGAAGAGCAGAACCAGCAGAAATTTGTACACAATTACAGACACAAAGTATGTGTGACGACCACCTTTGATAGACTGGGCTTTTCTCAGCAATGCAGGGCTGTAAGTCAACTCTAAAAGACTCATGGTGGAGAGAGATGTCTGCCTGAATTCAGAGAAAGGACTAGAAAGAACAGAGTTTGAATGCGGACTGAAGAAAATTACCTTCTCTCTTTAGTTTTCTTGTTTGGTTTTGTTTCCTCTTTCCCATCATTCATTCCATCCGATACAATCCTTCTTTACAACTTGACTAATGTCTAATGTGAAAGTATCTGCAGATTCTATACCTGATTGCATGCTGCCATTGGGGGGGGGTAGGAAGGGGAGGGAGGAGAAGAAAATTAGAAACTCAAAGAACGGTGGAACTGAATCTTCTAAACTAAAAGTAAACGAGCAAATTAATAAAGACCAAAAAAAAAAAAAAAACCTGGCAAGAGGAAATTCAGATATGAGCCAATTTCCCAAATATGGCAAAGGAAATACCTGAAGCCTGATTGCCACAAGGAAAAAAAAATTGTAATTCTAAAGCTATGGGACCAAGCTTTGGAAATTCTTTAGATGAAAGGTTTTGAGCCTGGGGTCCATGAATTGTTTTAAAATATGTATTTTGTGAACTGTAAAAAAAAATATTGTCCTTAGCATTTTTCACTAGACCCAGCTTGTTTTGAACTTTGGCACTCTTGAATACTTTTTATAGGACCATGTCATGTATCTGGCCTGTCCTTGCTTCCATCTTCTGTACGTCTTTTCAAAATCTGTTGGCTTGGTTGGCTGTCAAGTCCTCCATACATCCTCGTCTGTCTCTTCAGACAACTCCAATTTTTCTTCTTTATCAGAATTGTTTCTCTTTGTGACTTAAGTATTTTTTTCTTGAGGGTTTCTTATTCCTCCTCAACTGACTTTCCCTATAGCATTTTAGTTTCTAGGACCCTCCCTATTCTTCTTCTGAATCCTTTGAAATCTGTTGTACGTGTCAGACTATGCCTTGCTTTTCTCTCCTCGATCATATATTTCAAGCTGGTAACTTTCCCCTAAGGTTCCCACTATCATCATCATCAACAAGCATTTATTAAATGCTTCCTGGGTGCCAAACACTACGCTAATCACTAGGGATAGGAAGACAGACAAAAATATATCACTGACTTCATGGAGTTCACCTTTTAAGAAGTGAGACAACACGCAAAAAACTCTGTATGTAAGATAGAACCATTTAACATGTAAATGGGAAGAGATTTAGGAAGGAAGGGCGGGCCTAGCAGGAAAGGCGAGAGTGGGGAGAGGCCTGTTATAGGAGGTGAGATTCTGAGTCTTCAAGGTAGTGTAGGATGCCAAAAGGCAGAGGTGAGTAGGGAAGGTATTCCAGACAAGGGGGAGAGCCAGTGAAGAGGCCATGGTCCAGAAATGCAAATCTCATTTTCAGACATTACCTTTTCACTTCCCAACGGCTGAATCCCTGCCCCATCTTTCAAAGCCCAACACCACTGTCATCTTCTCTATGACACCATCCATGTTCTTCTAGAAGAGGTTTGCTTTGATCCTTCAAAGGATTTGAGTCATACCTCTCAAGTACTCTTATATTATTCTGTTTTGTATCATGGTATTTTAATGCATGTCTTACTTCCTCAGTGAGAATGTAGTTTCTTTGAGAACAGGAACTCAGTTTTGCCTAGCAGGTAAGAGCTGAATTCATTGAATTCAGTTACAGATACCTCCAAATCCAGAGTTAAGATTTAGGCCAAGCAAATGATACAATATACTTTCTCAACATATATATGTGTGTATATGTATATATATATAGAAATACATATACACATAGGGACACATATGTGTGTTATATACATATAAATGTATATATTATAAGTATAATATTATATGTACAATAATATACATATAATATAGACATATATATGTATATATATCCAGACACATGTGTATATATGTATGTGTGGCAGAAGAGTGGGGAAGGGGTTGCTCCTTGGGAGAAAGTAGGTCTTGTAAACATACACACACACACACACATATAATTACTTGTGTATGAGCCTTAGGCCTTTAAAGTATTTGCTCTAGAAAAATCTCCTTTTCATCCAAAGAGGCTGCTTCCTTGAGCCACTAACCCATATGCCAACAGATGGAATACCCCAGATCACAGGCTCCCAGGACCATTCCCCTAATTTCAGGTCTGGAGGGTAGATTCTGCACAGGCTAATAATAAACTTTAACTCTTTAATTTCCTTTGCTTTGGCTCTTGGTCACCATAAAAACTGAACTCTTCCTTTGTCTCTCCCTCATACTCTGTACTCTACTCCTTTGGGTTGAAGACACTTCCCTCTATACATTCAGGGGACATTTTCCTTTTATATAAATGATGTAGTAGCAATGGTACTGATTTTTTTCTACTTTACAATGAGTTACTGAAGGTGGGGGTGGGGGTTTCTGCTTCTAACTGATTATATAGTTGAAGATGTTGGTGGAGAAGAAAAAGGTACATAGAAGGAGAGGAAGAGGAGAGGAATAGGGAGAAAAGCCTGTTTGGAAAAGTGGCTTTTTTTTTTTTAATCTTTTCGGGTTTGTTTTTGGACTTTGAGCTGCCAGCCGGAAGAAGATTGAGACTGGGGTGGGAGGAAGAAACGAGAGGGAATCTTTCAAAGTAGTAGCCATGGGAAATGTTTTTATTTTCTGCTTGAAAGAAAATGTCAGAGAATAAAAACCTGGAGGGAGGAGGAGTGTGTGTGAAACACGCTTCTTTCCAAAGACTGTCAGAAACACGGAAGAAGGTGAGAACTAGTTTACCTCGCCTTTCTTTTTTCTCTCCATCCTCCCCTCCCCACCAGAGATCCCCTTTCCCCTCTCCTCCCAATTTGAATCCTTTGATTTTATGATCCTTGTTGGAAAAAGATATATACAGGGCAGCGTAGGGTGTGTGTCTTTGTATTCTATGGTAAAATACTATACCTGAATAGACAAATGGGATGTGTGATAGCCCAGGGATCGGGACATTTCTAGAAATGGGAAATGAAATGTGCCTGACCTCGTTCCCGAAAAATACCTTTCCTTCTTACGCCCCAAGATCACTGGGAACCCACACACCAACCCACCAGACTCTGGCCCAAGAAGCTTAGTTTTGACCCCCCAGTGAGGCTTAGTCTTGCCCTTTTTTTGCCCTAGCCTTTTGCTTCGGAGCTATCTTCGTCTTTATTATGATGGCTTTCTTTTAATAAGGCAGACACATCTTGTTAACTGAATGATTCAGCAAGTCCCAGGGCTTTAAGAAACCATTTGGTCGGAGGTGTGGAAGAAACCTTCGGCCCTTGAATTCTTAGAGTGATGTACCCAGGCGGGCGCGTGATGGGGTGTGTGGGATCATTGTTGCAGGGTTTAATTTGTGTTGGCCCGGGCTGTCTCCCTAATTAGACTGTAAGCTTTTCCAGGGCAGGATATGTGCTCTACCCATAGCAGGTTGGTCCAGGGAAAAGAAGGGCGCTAAGTTGTTACTTTCATACTTGGGGGGGGGGGTGGAAAAGGTGGTGAATTTCAAAGCTTGATGGCTCGGGGGCACTTCAGACCGAACAGACCAGCGGGAAAAGCCGGGCTTATATCCGATGCCCTAGGTCTTGGGTTGGAGGTGATACGATCCTAGATCTACAATTCGAAGGGAACTTGGGAACTCGGAAGCCATCTAGTGCAATCCTTCATTTTACAGATGAGGAAACTGAGGTTTCCAATTGCACAAGGTCACACCGGTAGTAAGCATTGATAGTGATATTTGAGCCCAGGTGCTTTGAATTGACAATCCATGCTCTTTCTTTCAACACTAGCCTTGAGTAGTTAGTTCCCAGCGCTTTTGCGGGAGACAGCGGGGTGCGAGCGGAGAGCGCAGTAGGGCTAGGGGCTGCGGGTGTAGTAATCAGAGCTCGTTCCCGCCGTCACTTTCCTCAGCCCCCGGCCCAGCGTAGCCCTGCTTAGCTTAATAGCACAGCAGGGGCTGAGGGCAGGACTCCGGCGGTGCATTCTGACACTCAAGCAAAGGTTACGCTGATTGGCATCTCACGCGGAGTCAAAGGCTCGGCTGTGTTTGGCGAGAGGCCTCTAAGGTCACCCCCTGTCCCACCCCCACCCCCACTCCCCAGCTCAGCCCAGTCTCTGAGAGGCCCGAGCAAAGTATGTCCAGGGCTCAGAAGGCTAAACAGAGCCCGCCAGGAGAATGTTTAGGATGCCCTGGGTGTGGGCAGAACTGAGCCGGACTGAGATTCCCCCTCCCGCCCCCCCCCCCCCAGTTAGGGTGGGACTGCTTAGGAGAGGCGCCGGGATAGGCGGCCAAAGGCTGCAGAAGCTCTTGGGCGCCTATGGGGTTGGGGGTGGGGTGAAGGTGGCGTGAAGGGTCGTTCTCAGCTGTCCAAAGCCTGGGATGGTTGGTGGGCTCCACTGGTATTCTTGGAGCGCCGGACTTGCTGGGATCCCGGGAGGGGGGCACAGAGAGAGAGAGAGAGGAAAATCGCAGCTATTAATACATTCAGGCCTGATCCCTGGCCGCCCCCAGGGAGAAGTGGGGGAGAAGTGGCGCCCCAGCAGCTTCCTCCAGGTTTGGCTGCTGCGGCTATTTCAAGGTTGGAATCCGCAGCGCGCATTCCCCACTACCGGTCCGAGGTTGGCCGAGAACAAGCGAGAGGTGGTAGCGGTGGCCCAGACCGCAGCAGGCTTTAAGCGTCGGGAGAAATCCGAACAAGGGCCGGCGCCAACGCCCCGCTGCCTCCCCCACTTCTCCGGGAGGGTCAGATGCCTTCCACTTGGCTTCCCCCTAGCCTACAGCTATCAGGGAAGAACCTTTTCAAGACATACCATGCAATATACACATACATCCACAAATACACCCTTTCCCCACTCACATACTTGAGTCCCCCTCCCCCACATAAGTATACATATGTGTATACCCGCAAACACACACCTGGCTAGTTTTTCTTTCGAGATTGGGGGGAAGGGAGGGGCAGAGGAGATTAGATAGGACTTCAAGTCTATCCTTTCTTAATTCCATTCGACTCCCCGCACCCCTCTATACCGCTCCTCTGGGTTAGAAATGCAAGTTGCTTAAGGTTGCCTGGAGCCCTTCAGCCAAGCCAGTCTCTGGGGAACCGGGCCGCCTAGCTGATTTATTGGCGGTTTATTTGGAGAAACGCTATCTTCGATTCTTTGTAAAAATGTGTGTACTGGAATGTAACCTTGGGCTGAGAACTGCAGAAATTTTTTTTTTTTAGGAGAGGGGGAGAGGAGAGGAGAGGAGGAAGCTGATTCTCCTTTGGATTCCTAATCTGGGTTCTCCAGTTCCTTGAGGGTTCTGGTTTAAATAGTAGTGGTTTTAAGACACAGATAGAGGCAGCCAACTTCTGAATTCCTTTCTCTGACACCCGCTGAGCAAGTCCTGTAAGATCTTGTCCAGCAGCCTTTAAATCCTTGTCCCTTTAGCACAAACAGGCAGCAAAAAAAATGTAATTTTAAAAATGTACCCATAACAATTGGAAATGTGGCTTAAAGCAGATTCGAGATCCATAGAGACTGGTTTCTGTGGCAGAGACACCTAAGAGAACTTCGCTTAATTCATTGATCAGGGTTTCTGAAAGCACCCGGCCCAATGCACCTTGGACATCTGTCAGTCAGTATATCTTGATGGCCCATCTGTGAGTTTCTGAACGATTACTTTACCTACTTTTTTTTTTTTGAAACATTTAGATTTCAGCCTTATGGCTTTATCAGTGACTAATAGTGTTTGCTGTTTTAAAAGGGGGTGGGAGGAGAAGGGAAATATAGCTATCTCCCCTCACCTCTGAGAAGTACTAAAAAAAAATCATGAGAAACCGAGGAAAAGGAGGAGATAAGTAAGTATTTTGCTGTCCCCAGAATGCCTGTATCTTGAGTTTTTAATATAGAAGTCACAAGATGTAATGGTATTCCCCCCCATTGGTAGGCAGAGTAATGTAAAATAATTCGTGGTGGAATTAATTAAGGGAAAATAAGCTCTCTTTAGATTTATACACTAGGTTCCCTAGGCACAACTGGCTATATGTTATTGTTTATCTACCTTTATACCCAGGGGAAAAACTAAGAAGAGATAGAAGTCTATATCTCCATCCATGAACTAGGCTTTAGGATCAATGGGGTGTTTTCTCAGGCTTCCATATTTACAGAACTATAAATATTCGTGGTGAATGACAACCCTGGCAGCAAGGAATCCAGCCCCAGGGCTTTGGAACATCCAAAAGATGGATATAGGAAGATTTTTCAAGGGAGGCAGGAATTTGAAAAGTTCTCAGGCAATACCTCTCTAGTGAGACACAGGTCTTGGACCAGCTGTCACCTCTGTTCTTTATAAGGCCAACTGGTGTGACTTTGGAATCTGGACGGTACCATCCTTGGTTTGGCTTTTCAAAGTTTACTGTACTAACTTCAAGAACCTCACTGCCTGCTTTGGTGGACCCCTAGCTCGATATGAGTGGGAAATAGGGCTTCTGTGGGGTGGATGGGTCAGCAGTCATGGAAAGGGGAGACTGGTCAACTGCATTTTGGAGATTTTTATTAAGGTATTTATGAGAGAATTTTCTAACCTCATTTCTCTCCACCAGTCAAGTAATGGTGAAGAAAACGAAAGGATATGAGCTAATAAAGGATATGAGCTAAGTTTAAAAGTAGGCAAGAGTGGCAAACAAATGAAGACACCCCAGATTAAAGGTGTCACTATCTCACAAGTCAAAGATATCCTCCCTGTTCCACTCCGGACCCCAACTTTTTTTGAGTGACCTCTTTCCTTTTATTCCCTAATCCTGAATGAACTCAATCCTGCTCTCTACTCTCCAGTCTGGCTGGATAGAGGTAAGAACAGGTTCCAGAAATGGAACTTCTGGAACTAACAAATCTTCTAACTCTCTCCATTCCAAAAAATTTGGGGGGCAACTAGGTTGTGCAGTCTGCCGCTGCCTCTTTGGGGCTTGTAGCTCAGCTCTCAACGCAAGCTGCAAATAGATAGACCCAAATAGATGCGGCACTGATCCCAAAGAGGCCGGGGCCTCTCTCTTATTGTGCAGCTGCCCCAAACCTTCCTCCTTCTTTCTGGGACAGCTTCAAGCCCCAACGAGGAAGTGACTGAGCCAGCCCGAGAGTCCCAGACCGATTCCCGAGACTCCAGTCTCTCCTTGGGGTCCTGTGGGGCCTCGATGCAGACAAGAACGCCTTGACCGTGGGCTCAGAAGGTAGACCACACAGAGGGCATTCACTGAGTATGCAGTTTCCTTTAATGCAGTCTCTCCAGCTTCTTGGCCTCCCTGCTAGGCTTTACCCTGGGACTTTACGCCTTCAGATTCCACGGCACAACGAATTAGAGTGCCGCTGTCAAAGCTCCCTAACCTCCGTCAGCTCAGTACAGATGGTGCACCTACAGCCTTAGACAGTTTGTTTGGTTGGAATGGAAAGTCTCGGGGGAAGGGGAAATCCATTTGTTCGCTCTCCTCTCCTGTAGAAGCGCTGGGGCTACCGAAGTCGGAGCTGCCCGGGTTTATCCACTAAGCCCCAACCAGTCCTAACCACGAAACCACCCCGGGCCCCAAACCCTATTCACCCGGGTTTCTCTTCGGAGGAGATCCTTTGCTCTTGCATAGGGAATGTAAACTAGGGTAGCTGCATCGGGATCCGGTTAGCCAGAAGGTTTTAAGTTGGAAGGTGGAAGGGGTGACTGACTTCTGGCTAAGAAAAGTTATCCTTTCTCACTTGTAAGAGCGGAAGAACTTGGGCTCTGTGCCTTGCTCAGCGGCTGTGGGATAGGGCCGGGAGAAGCTACTTAAGCTCACAACTATGGACCAATTACCGAGACCTAGGGACTGGGAGTAGCCGTATCTGAGAAGAGTCGGGCGGACGCCGTAGGAACTGAGGGACGGAAGCTGGAGAGCAACCCTCATCTCCACCCTCGGTCTAGACGGATCGCTGGCTCCAGTAGCCCAGATCCCGAATTCCCTCTCCCTTAGTCCATGCCACTTCTGACCCAAACCGGTAAGAAACCCAAGCCGCTCTGGCTTGATCCAAGATGTCCCACTTGGGGACCAAATTCTGTTTCCCCTACCCCTCCCACCCGCCATACGGGCGGAGTGTTCTGGGGAGAGGACAAATAGTGAGCAGAAGGTGCCTCGGGGGCGAAGTAGGAGATGTCCACTAGTTCCAGACAAGAAGTTGAGGAGTATGGGAGAGAGCTAGAAGGAGGGAGAGGAAGCTAACACAAGATTTATGGCTGAAACTGTCCTCCCTCGGCGAGGAGCCTTTAATTCCTTTCCAATCAAAACACAGTTGAGTGTAAGACCCGGCCGGGCGTTGGGATGTGGGTTACAGCCTTGCCTTGCGCCAGGTCCTTTCAAAAGACAAATGCGGAGGGTAAAGAACCCAAGGACCCCCAAACCACTCCCCGCCCCTTACGCCGAACCCACCCAGGGCAACGCGGCGCTCTCCTCCCCGAGGACCCATTTTCACTTTGCCGCGGGGACCGCGGGAGGGGCGCAGGCGTTGCCTCCGCTTCTCCGGATCTTCCCCAGGAGCAGAAGAGGGAGACAACAGGAGACTGCAGCTCGGGCTTAGTAGCTAGTCTCGGCTAAGTAGTGTCGGAACTTCATCGGAGGCCCCTAAGGCCTCACTTCGGTCAGTCGGCGAATAAATAAGACGAACCGGGAAGTCAAGGCTACTTTGGACCTCCTAGTTTTAAAAGGGTTGGAGGAGTGGGGGGATGGGGAAACAAACAAACAAAAAACCCCTATAAAAGCAAAACAGTGAGGGTGTATGTGTTGTCCAGGACAGAAACCTGCAAAAGCCCACTTAGGCTTGGAATCAAATCCTCAGTTTTATAATTACCCAAACCTTTTGATTGTCTATTTAAATGCTTTCCTTTTCGGGATACAACCTTTAGTCGAAAACTCCCGGCTCCCTCAGCCAGGGATAGGGACAGTATCATTAAGAAAAAGGCTCCATGTGGGGATTTGCAAAGTTTTTAGCCAGTAAGCATTGTTTACGCCACAGGGCATCGCCGCCCAGGCACTGGGCAGCCCAGTGCAGGGACCCTGGGGAAGCTGGAAGGACTGGGGTGCGCTATTCGCCCAGCGCACTGGGTTATCTGGGTAGGTACCTTTGAGCCTACAAAGGGTGGGGGGTGGGGGGGCTGGGGTGGGAAGACGGACACAATAGTCACTAGATTTTAGAGCTGTGAGGAACCTAGGAGAAGTTCCTTCGGATTCGTAGCTGAAGGCAGCCTTATTCTTTCCTTCTTTCCAAGGTGAAAAAGAAGGGAAAGAGGCTGAGGCGGCGGGCTGCGAGGAAAGATTCCTATCTGGTCCCGGGACGGGGAGGAGAGCGCGCTGGGAAACAAAAGAGCCGTTTCTCCCCTGCTAAGCCAAGCAACAACTGGGGGGGGGGGGGGGAGAAGGAGGAGGCTGTGGATATATGAGTGTAAAAGCCTCAAGGTTGGCTTGTCCTTTGATTTAAAAAAAAAGGGGGGGAAGTATTTTGTCAACCCAGCTGGGGCATGGTTACGTGTTTATGCTACATTCCGTCAGAAAAAAGGCCCCCACAGTTCCGAACAGATCGCAGCGAAACAAAAGAAGGGCTTAATCTAATTAACACAGCCCGGGAAGGGAGTAGGGAGAGGGGAGATGGGTGGTGGCAGTGGGGTTGGGACTTAACCAATGCTCTTTCCCTTCACGGATTTTACTTGGAGAAAGCAAATTCAGGTCCGAAGGGCAGTTATCCTCTCGGTCCCTCTCCCTTTTCCTCCCCCCTCCCATCCACCTCACGTTTTCGAGGGTGCTCGGGTTTGGCGGGGGGGGGGGGAGACAAAAAGGGGGAAAACCCCACCAACCAGCGAAACAGCTTGCACAGGTCCTGTTAAGTCCATTTAAAAATAAAAATAGTTTTAACTTTTAAACCATAGCTCTCCCAACCAGTGTGCAAGGGGGATGGAAGTGGGGGTGCTTGCAGGTAGTGCGGGGGTGGGAAACTGCACAAGGACTTGTAAAGCTGAACGTTTCATTTCGGAAAATGGCTGTTGTTAAGTCGAGCAAAATCCTGCCCGCTCCCGGAGTCTTGGGAGAAGGGGGGGGGGAGGGTGGTGAAGAAAGAGAGAGAGGAAGGAATTACAAGATCGAGTTTTTAAATTTAGTTTTGGGGGGGGGGGGGGGGGGGAGAAGGCGGGGGCAGCACACCAAACACACAACCCACAATTTTCAAGCGAGGAGAGTAGAGCGAAGCCAATGATTAACACCCCAGACACCCCGCTCCCCACCCCCAAATAAATAAAAAGAAATTCAAACGCCCGCTAGAAGGAGAAGGAGCCGAGCAGCCGGAGCCCAGCTGAACCATCGGCGGGTGGACGCATTATTCGACACCGTACAAGCTCGCTCGCTCGCCTGCTTTGCTTAAGGGCGGGGGTGGAGGGGGCACTCGATCCCTCTTATACAACACATGCATCCATCGTTCTTTTCCACACTTACACGTCCCTCCCTGGTCCCCCCCGGCCCCCCCACAATCGGTTGGGTTTTTTTCTCCACTACATTCTCTGCAAAGCTCCTGGCTTCGGTTTCCCCACCCAATCCTACAAGATGGCTCCCAGCTGCTGTTTACCAGACTGACTGCAGCAAAAGGGGGGGGGGGGCGGGAGGAGAGAAGGAAAAAAGGGCTTAATTCAAGTCGTGACTTCACTATCGGTGGCAAAGATCAAGGCAATTAAACATTCGCCACGGAATCAGAACGCGTTTCATCGGGGAGGGCCCGATCTTGCATCAACAACCGTATTATGCACACGCACACACACACACATTTAGGTCCTATATAAACATGCCAGCCAGCTTGTTTACTGCTCTAGCGTTAACAGGATCTGTTTTGCATGTTTTCCTCACCCCCGTGTATCCCCACCCTGTTCACACACGCCCCCACCCTCGGTTAAAAAAAAAACCCTTCAGCCTCTCATCTAGGTAACCATTTGATTATATAAAATGTTCTCCAAAATAGCGGAGGTCCTGGATTTGTGGGGTTTGGAGGCACTCGCCACGCCAAATATTCTCACTTAGGCTTTTTTTTTTTAATTGAAGTGGTGGTGGTGGGGATAAGATAGGTTGGATGACTGACAAAAGAAAGGGGTGTGTGTGGAGGGGCTGGGAGAGAGAAAAAAAAGATTGATCAACACAGAAATTGCAGCTTTAATGAAATGCAGATTCTCTTTGCCCGCTGATGAGAAACACTTGAAAAATGCAAGCGCCATTGGCAAACTCAAGACAAACAAGCAGAATTTTTATTAGCAACTAAATGATTTATTGCATACATACCCCACCGTCACAATTACAGCGTCTTGTAGCATCCGGGTGTGAAAGCATTAAACATTTATAAAAATATGCTTTCCCTCCATCTCCGCCCTGCCGTCCCCCCCCCCCCCC